>NC_135383.1:14862441-15162441 GCF_049243985.1 Paroedura picta | reverse complement strand
ATCAAGGTCGTCATTTTCTACTTGGCTGGCAGCAGCTCCCTGGGGTATTTGGCAGAAGACTCTCACTTAAAATGCTATCTCATCTTTTTAAACAGAAGATGTCAGAACCTGAACTCGGTAAGTTCTACCTGAAAATGACCTCCATGTTGACGCTCTAGGAATTTCTCTGTTTTTCACTGCAGAGATTAGGAGAAAGTCCCAAGCATCAGCCAGAAGTGACATTACATCCTCTTTCAACTTCACCTTCCCCAGGCATTGCTCTCTAAATCTCTTGGCATTTGCCCAAGGGAGTGCTGACAAACGCTACTTGAGAGGGAAACAGAAGTAGTCCTCAAGGGCTCACTTAAAGATACACACATATATCATGCAAGGTAACTCCAAGTACAAAACAGCTGCCCAGATGTTCCATTTATGTGAACCAGGAGCCTGACAGTCACAAGCATTGGAAGCATGCAGGACTGTGTGGCATGCCCAGTATGCGTGGTCACCATCTCACGTGAACTGGACAACCTATGGATTTCCCATGCATGTGGATTTTCCATTCATGCAAACCCGAAATGAGGTACATGATTACATCAGCATTCAAACCCAGGTCTCCAAGCACCTAATTTAAATGCTACCTACTAGGCATGGTGCACGGAAGTTTCAAAAAGAACTGCAAGTTTCAAAAACGTTTAGACATGGGAGTCCAGTTCTAGGAGCACCCAAAGAGGGTGCTCCATTGTTTCCTGTTGGGGGGGGGGAGAGATTATCTGCTGTGTTTTTTCCCATCGGAAACAATGGAGGTCAGATGTGGGTACCCTCTTTGGATGCCCCTAAAATTGGTCCCGCTGGTCCAACCATTTTGAAACTTGGGGGTTCCTTTGAGGAGAGACTCCTACAGCTAAGCTGAATGTTTGGAGCCTCTAATTCGAACCCTTACACCTCCAGGCCACAGAGAAGTTGAAAAATGGGGAAATTCCCATAGACTTCAATGGCTCCATTGACTGGAATGGCACTTTATTGATTTGGATTTGACCAAACTGATTAGGCCGACCCCAAACCTGAATCAGCTGATTTGAATGGATCAGATCCGACCTGAATCAACTTGGGCCAAATCCAAAATGGTCCAAATTCTTCGGTTTTGTACACACGTACTACCTACTAAGTCTCGCTGATTCTGGTAATGCCATATTGACACATAAGGGGTCCCTCCCCCCCCCCCCCACTGAAATGAAGATATGATTGGGGAGTATTCTGGAATAAATGTTTGATCTTTCCAGAACTCCCTTTGCCCATTAAAAATGTTCACCCAGAAAATCCTGGCTCAGTCCCTCAGGTGGAGGCAATGCCAAGACCCACTTGAAGCTCTCCAAAGATCTGCTCTGCTGCTGCTTCTTTCATCGACGGCCTCAAACCTTCCCTTTTTGTTTCTCCGCCTGGCCAGCCTCCAGCCGTTCTGCCTCTAATTAAGGGATGCCACAAAACCAGCTTGTAAACACAGCTCCTTCTTCTGGCCTGATTTCCGTTTTCACAGCACTGCCATCCATTTTATTTAATCTCATTGGAAGGGAGGGGGGAAGGCGAGTCGCTTGGGTGGGTGTGCGCTGGGTGGGTGAGTGGGTGGGGGTGCCGAGCAGGGGGAACTGAAGGCTCCTTCTTTCTCCGTCTGTCTGGAAACACTTAATTGGTTCGTAAGCTGGTGAAAACAAGCGCTAACATTCTCCTGTGCTCAGATTTAAATTCGGCCTCGGGTTACATATGCCGGGTGCGGAAAAAAGAAGGGGAGGGCAGCTCAAATACAGAGAAATGCCTCGAACGCCTCCTTGACTGCAGATACATTGCCAATTAAGTGCCCAACTCTCTCTGGTGGTGTCCCACAATGGTTGCGTGCGCAGGCAAAGCACATTGTCCCAGAAATGTGTCGGCTGTTGCCTTGGTAACAATGACCATTTCCTAGTGCATGCTGGGTGTTTTACACATGCCACAAGAGGAATTCTGACACTGTGGTCTCAGATTCACAAATTTTATATATATTTATGTGTGTGATGTACAAGGGGCTTTACCAATTTCAGCCACAGCATCCTTTCCAAACTATAATCATTTTCGTTTTTCTAATAAGGCGGAGAGTGATTCATTTGCTTGGCCTCGCTGTCAGTGCTCCAGGCCATGTGGGCAGCAAACTTTGACGCTAACTTGATTGCCTGGCGAACGTACCTGGTCTAAAAACCTGCGGTTGTTCACAAGGGTTAAGATCCAACCTGCTGGCCAGCTGGTGAAAAGGAGCTGCCCCTGAAGGTTACACTGCAGATCCCGAGGGCTGTACTGAGCGAAAAGCCCTGGCTGGATTCAACCCAAGGCGAGCTTTTCCTTGGTTCACCTTGATGCCGTCTGGCTAGGCTTGTCATAAGCATGGGTCCTGTGTTTAAGAAGTGTACCCTTGTGATAGCCATAGAGTCGTTGCAGTTCCCACTTACTTTTGCTCAGTTCAATACCTAATCCATCTCATTTACTGGAGAAGAAGCAGTATTCCCTGGAGTCATTCAGGTCATTAAACTGGCCAACTTGCAGGAGAAGCATGAATCCCTCATGGCTTGTCTTCGCTTTTGTGCCTGTGAACGCATGAACACATGAAGCTATCTTATGCTGAAGGAGGCTAAGTTTTTCCACCAGGGTTTTATGAAACTTTGGTATTTCCTGACATCCCTGGAAGGGTTTCTTGGATGGGTGGGAGTTAATGAATTTTTATATGTATTATAAATTTATTAAGCACTTTTCAGGTGATATGACCGTATCTGGTTATGTCGACCTGCCCTACCCTCCCAAAATGACCAATGATGGGCCTGGAGGGGTTGGGAAGGGTGGGGGCAGGTAAGTGTGTACACAGTTATGCTTCCCAACCATATTCTGCATGTCTGTATCATTTCTGGGGTTTCTAGAACCTGAAGAACATTTCAGGAGTCTCTCAGCTGTAAAAAAGTTGAGAAAAGCTCATTTAGACTATCAGCAGCTCTCCAAAGTCTTTCGTATCACCTTCTACCTGATCCCCCCCACCACACACACAATCGGAGATGCCATGGAATGAACCTGGGACCTTCTGCAATGTCTGTCCACAACTAGAATGAATGGCCTGCTTTTTGCACCGGTACAGTACAGCGATACATGTTTAAAATACTGACTGGCAAGAACTCACTGCAAGGTTAGTGAACCTCATGGGCAGATACTGAAGGCACACAGAGATGTTAAATAGTAAGTTTCAACTAAAAAAAACCTCAAAGAGCATTACCCCCACCCTCCTTTATTTTTCTAGATGTCCTTTTCAAAACAGGAGGGAGTGACAGATGGGGTACACTGGTGGTGATGGGCGAGAAAGTCGTATCGTGCATGAAAATGGAAACACCTGAGTAGCTTACTGAATAATTAGCTCCCTTCTGACTGTTGAGGAGGACATAATGGGTTTTCAAGCATAATTGGTTCAGACTCTCATTTCTATCACAAGCAACCTGGGGCCTGTTAACTGTGGCCTTCAGCAGTATGTTTGAGGGCAAAATTAGAACTTCAACCAATTTGGAGGTGTTGTGTCTGTAGACTTGGCGAGGACTGAGCTTGGGGTCCGAGGCAGGATCGTAATTCTGCACTGTAATCTCCCGGCTGCCGGATTCAGTCAGTTTAAACTGAAACTGACCAATGGAATGCGTTGGCAGGAAGATCTATTGTGCTGTGTACGGAATATAAATTGGGGTTGTTGGAGGAGTTTTAGTTCAGCTTTCGCCTCTTGGCCCATCATGCTGGTGTCAAAATAAATAGCTGAAACGAACGCCCAGTGTCCTGGTCTCAGAACCCATGAATCCAACAGCAGCACCATTGTAAATGCCGCTTTCAGACAGTAACCAGTCGCTGCATTTTAATCAACAGCAGACAGGATGAGAGAGGCCCTCCAAAGAAAAGCTTTCATAAGAACAACATTTGCTCATTTGATTGCACCAGCCTAAGTTGCACCGCAGCTATTTCAAACAGTACCATTTGGAAGACAGAATGTTGAATCTGACAGGACCTTGGGGGTCACTGAGCTAAAATCAATGCAGGGGTCCATAAGGCTAGGTAATGCAGAAAGGCCACTTACATCTCTGGGTCCTCCCAGGGAGTAGAGCAACAGAAGGCTGCCGATTCAGATCAGATAAGGTAGGCAGATCAGGTAAGGTGTCCAAGGCCTCCCCAAATTTCCCCATGAAGTTTCTTCATATGTACTCTGACTGGTGAGAGCTCTCTAAAATTTCTCAGGCAGATAAGAGATCTTATTGATCACCTGCCCTTTGAGACCCTTTCAAATAAAGTTACCAGGAACTGAATTTGAAACTTCATAAACAAAGGAGGAACAGAAGAAGAGGAGGAGAAGGAAGAAGAAGATGAAGGAGAAGGAGAGCAAGAAAAAGAGGAGGAGAGCTATTTTTTACCCCGCCTTTTACTGCCCAAAGGAGTCCCAAAGTGACTTACACCTTTCTCTTCCTCTCCCCACAACAGGCACCTGTGAGGTAGGAAGGGCTGAAAGACTTCTAAGAGAACTGCTCTGAGAGAACTGGAACTGGCCCAAGGTCACCCAGTGGAGAATCAGATCTGGTTCTCCAGATCAGAAGCCACCACTTTTAACAACTACACCATATTGGCTCAGGTGATTTGCTACATATCTAAGTGTTCTTTATGTAAGCATCTGAGGAGCAAACTTTTGGCTAGCATCTCGCCATCTCTGGTAGACAGGCCTAAGGTCAAGTGTCCTGGGTAGTCACAGCTGACTCTGGGCAACCCCCTTTCATTCCACCTGCAAGGGAATTCAAGGCAAGAGAGGTGGTTTGCCACTGCCTTTCTCTGCAAATCTCCTCTGCTTTTCTCCCATCCAAGCGGCAACACCATTTAGCTTCTAACCTCTGATGAGATCAGGTTACTCTGGGGTTTTAGAACTCAGGCGACAGGTCTCCTGTAAAATAAATATGCTTCCTCCCGAGGGCAGTGAACTGTTTGTTTCATTGAGGTTTCGGAATGTTGTTCTGGCCGCTAAGAATATCCAACACAGGAAGAGAAAGGATGGCGGGTTGTCCTGTGTAGTTGGTTCCGTAAGTGGGCATTGATGACAAGGTGAGGGGTATTTAAAAGCCACCTGGGGAGATTTCGCATTGCACGTGTAGCCCAGTCCTTCTACACATTTGTCAGAAGCAATGGCCAATCGGCTCTTTTACTCCCAGTTAAATGCACACAGGCTTGCAACCTTTAGCGTTTGCTTAAGGGATGCAATGTTGGTGGTAATGGCCTGTTGCAGGGGTGGCCAAACCGTGGCTCTCCGGATGTCCATGGACTACAATTCCCACGAGCCCCTGCCAATGCTGTTCATGGACATCTGGAGAGCCACAGTCTGGCCACCCCTGGCCTCTAGCAACAATGAGCAATGAAACTTGATTCTGAAATTGTGTGTTTTTGTTCTTGCGCTGTGCTTTCTCTAATCGACAAAAGTATCGCGGGCATGTTGCAAAGTGGTGTCAAGTCTTAATCAACTTACGGCAACCCCAGCAAAGGACTTTCAAGGCACATAAGAAGCAGAGGGGGCTTACTACCCCTTTCCCCTGCAGAGTCTTTCATGGTTGCCCCCTCCAGGAAATACCTGGAGACATTGGGGGCGGAGCCAGGAAAGGGAAGGGTTTGGAACAGGAAGGAGCCGCAATTGAATATAATGCTATGGAATCCAACCTCCAAAGTAGACATTTTCTCTTGGGGAACTGATCTCTGTTGCCTGGAGATGAGCTGTAAAACTAGGGGAGCCTCAGGTCCAACCTGGAGGCCGGCACCCCTAGATGGGGCTATACCATGCCGCCTTCCCTTCCCACACAATTATTCCTAATACCCTCTTTATCCTACAATAAAGAGACGCTCACTTATGACCTTCTCCTTTCCTCCCCTCGCTTGAGTTGTAAGTAGCTAGAAATCTAATCAGCAAATGACGGGTCTTCCTCTTCAGTGCAGCGAAGGGACGGAAGGTTGACTTTATAAATCTTTGGGATTACGCCGTGTTCTGTGGGATATCTCAGGCCTAAGCGACCGGCGGCCGGCGAGAGGATTAGAATGTATCCTCCGTCCCTCCTCCTCCCCTCCCCGAACTCTGAGCCACAGTGTCAGCAAACAGAATCGCAGCACAGGAAACCGCTAAAGCCAGAGCATTGATTATCTGTGAACGCGGCTGCAGCGAGATGGATTGACCCTGCGTGTTTGCATGCCTGCCCCGGGGAGATCAGTCTTTTCTACTGACCAGGACAGCTGTATTCACAAGGGGATCACCAATCATCCTGTGAGGAACTGCTTCTGTCCTTCAACAGGCAATTAACGTGAGTCCATTACTGCCCCCCGGAGGCCCCCCGGAGAGGGGGGGCTGCAAAAGGCATTGACTGAAAGGTCAGGCGCCTCCTGAGGCCAAGGAAGAAGCTGTGCCTTATGAAATGGAGTGGAAAGCAGGGGCTATTTATCACCTGCTAGTAATTCAGAGCAAGGAGGAGGAGGAGGAAGAAGGAGAGGGGTGGGGCACACTGGGGCATCCACAGCGTCTGGCAAGGCAAGGACGTGGCTAGGCTGTGAGCATCCAGATTGAGCAAGTAGCAGCATCTCTGCTCGGGGCAGGGGGCACTTGGTGAGCTTTCCTCTGAGCCCGGAGGTGGGGAAGGAGGTGACAACTAGGCCCCGGCTGCCTTGACATATTTCAGCCGCGATGGCCGAGGAGGAGAGTTTCAGTGTGTTAATTTGTGGCCCACTGTGCATCAGAGAAAAACCATGGTGAATTTTTCTTTTGATGCATGAGGTTCACAGCTTGGAGCCCACACCAAGAGCTTAATAGAAATAATTTAGGAAAGGAATTGAAACGGGAACACCGCTCCACATGCTTGGAAATATTATTTCTTGGGGTTCTCGGGGACAGGGAGGGCGGCTGATCCCACAAGATCGATGATAGGCCCCTTTTGTTTGCTCAGGAGCTGGGTTAAACAAAACCGCCCACCATCAGGAAGCATCTAGCCTGACATGTCTAAATAAACCACTAACTTAATTTGGCAGCTTTATTGCTGAAACGCCACATGGTAATGACACGCGGGTGGCCGAGGGAGGACCATACTGGGCAGAGAAGATTTTGTTTACTGCGGTTTGGAATAGAAAAGGGGATTCTTAATTGGTTCACGATGTGCATCTGGACAATCCGGCCATTTGGCAAAGGAGGACGCTGGCTTAGTGCAGGCTCCTTGCTACCTCAGGTGGTTTAGGACAGAGAGAAAAACTAAACCGGACACCTGGGACACTTCTGTTCAAATGCCTGGGGAGGGCACTTTCTTGGGGCTCCAGGTCAGGGCTTTTTTGTGATGGTGCTAGCACCTTTAGGGGGGATGTCTCCCAAATCCTGATCTTTATATGCTGGCCTACCCCACTCAGCCAGAGAGGGGTAGTCAACCTGTGGTTCTTCAGATGTCCATGGACTACAATTCCCATGGGAATTGTAGTCCATGGACATCTGGAGGACCACAGGTTGACTACCCCTGGAACAGAGCCTTAGGAAAGGGACTGGCAGAGGGAGAGGGGAATTAGTAGAAAGTGGTGAACCCTGATGTAAGAGTACAGGCATCTCTTTTTATTTATGCTGCTTAACCTCAAACCTTCGTGCTGACCACTCTAGGTGAATGGCCTTGACCTAGGGTTGGCATACTCCAGGCAGTGGCTGAAGATCTCCTGGAATTACAAGTGGTCTCCAGACAACAGAAGAAAATGACTCCTTTGAAAGTTGGCCTCTATGAGATTGTGCCCTCCACTCTCTGAAACCTATCTTTTCCCGTTCCACCTCTACAATCTCCAGGAATTTTCCACCCCTGATCTTCCAACCCAATCTTAATCAGTAAAATTTTTGCCTGAAGCTTTGGTGCGTGAATGGGTGGGAGTTAATTCATTTTTAATATATATATTTAAATTTGTTATTTATTGGGTAATATGACCATATATTGCCATCTCAACCCACCCCACCCCAAATGGCCAATGATGGGCCTAGAGGGGGTGAGAAGGGGAGGAGCCCTAGGTGGGCATGTTCCCAGCTATACTTCCCATTGCTATTCTGCATGATCACTCCACTTCTGGGGTTTCTCAAAGCCTCAAGAATGCTTCAGGGGTTTCTCAATGGTAAAAAAATTGAGAAAGGGTTTGCTAAGGAGAACTCAACTGACCACGTGCTCCAGGCAGTAAAGCAAGAGTGAGGAAAAAGAGGGCCTGAAAGCAGGCGTAACTGTTGCTGCGTTAGGGCCGCTCTCTAAGGATGGCACCCCCATCCAAGGAGGGGTCCACAACCTATGAGACCATCCTTAAAAATCTGTCCGTTGGCTTTGTGTTGCGTGTATGTTATTAAGGCCAACAACTGAATTGCTCTCTATTGATGCCCCACGCTTACAGCTACAATGAGTAAGCCGGCATTAACCTTAATGGGATGAAATGTCTAAACCTTCCAGATTACCAGTTGATGATTGATTGAAAAAGCCAGCCGCTAATCCAGCCTGGATTTAAACAATTTGTTTCTATGCCATCTGCTGGCTTGACCAGCTCTCTTTGTTAGGACTCATTGAAAAGGTGAGAAGTTAAAGGTTGCTTCCAGAATTAAGGTTCACCATATGCATGTGCCAGGAATACTTTCTTGTAGGTGTATATTTTGGGAAGGGAATTGATACCCTGATACCCCTTTCTAGGAGACTGGATGACCACCTGTCAGGAGTATATGATTTTTAAGTCCCCAAGAAGGTGGGGGTAGACAGGATAGCCCTTTGTGGTCTCTGTGTGATTCTGATCCAGTTCCCCTGGAGAAAATGACTGCTTTGGAGGGTGGACTCTATGGTATTGGACACTACCAAGATTCCCATCCTTTCCAGCCTTGGATCTGGCCATCATAGAAGGTGCTCTTTGAACCTAGTTATGGACACTAACAGGGGCTCAGGCAGAGCTTATGCTCAAAGGTGGCTTTTGAGGGTCTAGAGTACTCCAGGCAACCCCTGAAAGCCTTTCAGTACACCAGCCCATGACCTGGGGAGGACCCATGAACCAGTGGAACTTACCTTGTGGACCAGGGGCCACTGAATTAGAATACACTGTATTCCTGAACTTTGTAAGAGGCTCTACGAGGGGATTTAATGGGGTTTTAGCTGCAGGGTTTTCCTTGGGGAAGGAAGGTAAATGGAGTCTCCCATCTATCTATCTATCTATCTATCTATCTATCTATCTATCTATCTATCTATCTATCTATCTATCTATCTATCTATCTATCTATCTATCTATCTATCTATCTATCTATCTATCTATCTATCTATCTATCTATCTATCTATCTATCTATCTATCTATCTATCTATCTATCTCCTTCCCTCCCTCCCTCCCTCCCTCCCTCCTTCCCTACTTACCTACCTACCTACCTACCTACCTACAGATCCATCTATCCATCCATCCACTGCCCTCTCCTGAGGCTCAGGGTTGGATGAACCGGTGGTGGTTTTCATGGGAGGGAGGCTCAGGGGTCAATGGAAGGTGATTGGTTCAGGTGGACCTCAATAGTATGCCTATATTATTTAAAATTGTCAGTTGCCTTGGCTGGTATTATATTAAAACATTATATTATGCTAAATTAAAGGCCAGGATAACAAAATTAGTGTCAGTGGAAAGGGGGGTGTCTCCCTCTTCACCCCAAGCCAATGCAGACGGTTTGAGGAAAAGGAAGCTGAGGCCAGAGAAACCAAGGAGCTAATGACGCCGAGATTGCTTTTGATCAGCCCGTTTAATAGGGGGGGAAAGCAAAGAGAACATTTGCATGCAACTGCCTGATCAAATGTTAACTAAGAATTACTTAATTGCCTTAATGGTTTAATTTTATTTGTCACTAATCTGATTAGCAAAGGAGAGCTAGTGGGTGGGTGGCTGCAGGAGATCTCTCCCATCCCATGGCAGATGAGAAACCGCGGCTGATTGGCTGAGGAGATGTAGAGGCGATGGCAGTTATGATTAGCATTTTTCTATTTCCTCCAATGCCATCCCCCCCTCTCCCCCGCTTTGCAAGACAGCCTGCTCCTTCCGAGCATTTCCCTTAAATACAAGGCTCTAATAATATGCATTAATTTCTGTCCCAGATAAGGTGAGGCCTGCCGATTCTTGCCGAGTAATTTAATAGGGCCTTGGATCTAATTTAATAGATCCTTTATGTCTCTGTCAGAGACAGTTAACATTGATTGGTACGGCGTCTTATAGAACTCAGTAAATACATTAATCTCTCGGGAACTTGTGACAACAATTCTGTTAGCTGTGGGGGAGAAGTGCATGAGGCCAGCTGAGCTAAAAGGATAACGGGGGGAAGTGAGCAGAATGCACTAAATCTGGAATCAGAGCACTCCAGGTTTTGTCTTTGTTTTAGGGGGTTTTTTAAATGGGAAAGGGCAAGACTTAAGGAGAAACGGGGGAAGTCACAACTGTATTCAAATAGGAAGATTTTTTTTTAAATGCCTCAAGAAGTTCCGGGGCAAAACGTGCAAACAAATAACAAAAACACCTATTTATTTCCAACTTTTTCTTTCTACCTAGGTCACTTTGGAGACCTTGAGATGAAATATCAATGAGTTAACGACTGCAGAGGAGGACATCTCTTGCTGAATCATAAAACTCCAAAACACCTTTAAAATTTAATTTATTGAGAACAACTTCTTGAGTATTCAACGTGCCCTCTGACAAGGGTGGCCAAACTGTGGTTCTCCAGGATATCCATAGACTATAATTACCATGAGCCCATGCCATCAAGGGTTTGTAGTAATTGTAGTCCATTGGACATCTGGAGAGCCACAGTTTGGCCACCTCTGATGATGTTGATGATGATGATGATGATGATGATTTCGATTTATTTCCCGCCACTCCCAAATGGCTCGTGGCGGGTTACAGTGTCTTAAAACCCCATTAAAACTCCCATTAAAAGACTTTAAAATGTCACAACATGGCGGCACAATAATAAGATCCCCTTCCTACCCCCATTCCTAAAAAAGGGGGGGTGGAGGAGAAGGAGGTCAACGATGTTCAAGAAGAAGCCCGGGGGAGAGCAGTCGATGTACCCCAGCAGCCCCAGCCTCAACCATAGACCTGGCGGAAGAGCTCCGTCTTGCAGGCCCTGCGGAATGTTGAAAGGTCCCGCAGGGCCCGCAGCTCTCCCAGGAGCTCATTCCACCAGGTGGGGGCCAGGACCGAAAAGGCCCTGGCCCTGGTCGAGGCTAGGCATGCTTCCCTAGGGCCAGGAACGATCAGCCATTATATCTGATGAATGCCTCCTTTTGCTCAGGGGTGGAATTCTAACTCAAGAAGAAAGTAGGATGTAGGATGTAGATGGTTTAAATAGAGTTGCCAATCACAGCTGACAAACTGCTGGCAGGAATCAGAGAACGAGGAGCCCAGATGCATCAGCAATGTGTCAGTGCACTCCCCTGCCATTCCCCTGCTTCCCTGTGAAAAACAGGTAAAGAACGGAGGAGGGGCAATTGCAAGGAACTCTTCTGCTTTAGCAGGACACTGCCTCCCCCCTCCAGTATAAGCCCACTCCTCTCCATTTGTCATAAGCCAGACATAGAATGGCCAGCTCTAAGTTGGAAAATACCTTGAGATTTTGTGGGTGGAGACTGAGGAGGGTGGGCCTTAAGGAGGGGAGGGGCTTCAACGAGTCCACCTTTCAAGTGGCCATTTTCTCCAGGGGAAGTGACCTCAGTTGCCCCGAGATCCTGGGAGCCCTCCAGGCATCACCTGGAGGCTGGCAACCCTAGCCCGACAAGTGTAATCTTCCAGAAGCACAAAATAAGAAAGAGAAATATGTGCAGAGTCAACAATTATAGCTTTTTAAAACTGTGTATATTTTTATAAATAAGTCTAATCCTTTTTAATAAAAATAAACTAAACTGATAGTCATTTTGTTATCAATATTTCTATGGTTTTCGGTCCCCCTAATACAAGGACAAGGTTTAATGAGCTCTGAAGATAATAACAATTAGGTAAGCTGTGTCTTCTCACCAAGGCCGGCCCATGAGCCTCTTTCAAAAGTGCTGAAAGGTCTTCTGGGCTACCCTTTAATTGAGAATGGTGTCACACCAAGGGTCTCCTTTGCCTAATACCACCTACTGTGGCTTCCCTAATTAACAAGCTATGGAGAAGATTCAAGTGGGCAGTTCCATGATGGAAGTTCATAGTCTGACGAAGGGTGCTTGCACTCGAAAGCTCACGCCTGGAATAAATCTTTGTTGGTCTTAAAGGAGCCACTGGACTCTGATTCTGTTGTCAAGCTATGGAGAACTCAGAGAAGAAACTTGCCCAGCATGCAGAGAGAGTGAGAAAGAGTGTAAATATAATAGGAGGGGAAGGGAGAACTACAATTTATTTACTAGTGTTTTTGTCACTTCTTAACGAACCTGCCTGAGACGGCCCTGCAAAATGATACGGAATAAATTAATTATAAAACAAAGCATAAACCCAGCCCGTCCTAAAAACGTAGATTATAAAAACAACTGACAGCTATACCCCACTTTTCACTACCTGAACAAGTCTCAAAGCGGCTCACAATAGTCATCCAGCAAGCTCCCATGGCAGAGTGGTGATTCGAACTCGAGTCTCCCAGATCCCACTCTAATCACTACCCAATGGGCTTCAACACACCAAACAGAGTCAAATGATTCGACTGTTGAAGTCAGCATTGTCTACTCTGACTGGCAGCAGCTCTCTAGACTCTCAGGTGTTTCATGTCACCTGCTACCTGGTCCTTTTAGCTTGAGATGCCAGGGATTGAACTGGGAACCATCGGTGTCCAAAGCAGACCTCTACCACTGAGCAAAGGCCGTTCCCTGCTTACTATGGCCTCCTTGGTCTAGTGGTTAGGAGTGCGGACTTCTAATCTGGCATGCCAGGTTCGATTCTGCGCTCCCCCACATGCAGCCAGCTGGGCTCGCCAGGGCTCTGAGAAAGCTGTTCTGACCGGGCAGTGATATCAGGGCTCTCTCAGCCTCACCCACCCCTCAGGGTGTCTGTTGTGGGGAGAGGAAAGGGAAGGCGACTGTAAGCCGCTTTGAGTCTCCTTCGGGTAGAGAAAAGCGGCATATAAGAACCAACTCTTCTTCTTCTTCTTCTTCTTCTTCTTTCTCTAGGACATTTTTTATCCTCTTCTGAGGCACACACAATGACAATTCTCCCTTCCACATTTTATTCTCACAACAACCTTGTGACAGACTGGAGGTCACCCAGCAAATTTCAAGGCAGATTGGGGGGCAGGGATTTGAACCCAGGTTTCCCACCTCCTCGTTCCACACCTCAACTCCTCTGGTCAGAAGCTACAGAGCCTGGGGAGATCACAACTGTCCTCCCATCACATGGTGATGTTATTCCTCTCCCGTTTAAAGCCAGACTGTCAACGAAGCTCTCTCTCTCTCTCTCTCTCTCATTGGGAAGAAAAGCAGAGAACTATCCAAGCAGGGAGATCATGTTATTTTGGATGCAAAGCAGAGGCTTTATCTGTCTTACGGCTACAGCACCAGAGAAAATCAATTTTGACACAGAACTGCCACTTTACAAGCAAATAACTATACTTTCCAATAACCTAATCTGTGCAGAGCTTACTGAAAATTCCCCAAAGAACTAGTAGTTAAAACCTCCATTAAATCAAAGGCTTTAATATGGGAAGGGAAAAAGAGGATGCCGTTTGACTTGGGAATGGAATGGACTCAGTGGGGAAATAAATACGTTGTTTTATGTGTACAGTTACAGAATTTGAGAACACAGCCTTTGTTTCCAAGGGAATTCTCTCGGTGCACAACTTCCTCCTAAACAGATGTGATTTTTGCTTATTCAAAAACATTTAGGTAACAATTACGGCATAATAAATTATAATTGCCGTCCTCCTCACCCTCGGTGAATCTATGACTTTGCAGACAAACGGAAAGGAAAAGGCACAGGCTGAATTGCATAAATCTTATTTACGGGTATGTTTTAAAGCTCCGGCGCAGAATCATCATTTTTTTTCCTCCCCCTTTCCTGTTTTAAAGGCCATTTTGTACGGTATAAACTATGCATTTAAACTGACCTACTTAAGGATGGAAAGAACGCTTGAATCTTTAGCAGACCCTCTAGGGGTTGTTCCACCATTTCTTGAGTTCCATTCAGAGCAGAATCATAGAATCTTTGAGCTGGAAGGGGCCAGACAGGCCATCTAGTCCAGCCCCCTGCTCAATACAGGATCAGCCTAAAGCATCCATAGAATCTTCGAGTTGGAAGGGGCCAGACAGGCCATTTGGTTCAACCCCTGCTCAATGCAGGATCAGCCTCAAGCATTCAAGATCTGTCCAGCTGCTGCTTGAAGACTGCCAGAGAGGGGGAGCTCAACACCTCCCCAGAGAGATGATTCCACTTTTGAACAACTCTGACTGTGAAAAAAAATATGTCCTGCTATCTAGCAGGTACTGTTCTACGTGTAGTTTAAACCCATTAATGCGTGTCCTTTCCTCTACTGGCAACAGGAACTACTCCCTGCCCTCCTCCAAGTGACAACCTTTCAAATACTTAGAGAGCAATCGTGTTCTCTCTCTACTTCCTCTTCTCCAGGCTGAACATTCCCAAGTCCCTCAGCCTTTCCTCATAGGGCTTGGCCCCCAGGCCCCGGATCATCCTTATCTCTCTCCTCTGCACCTTTTCAATTTTGCCCATGTCTTTTTTGAAGCGAGACCTCCAGAACTGCACACAGTACTCCAGTTATGGTCTGACCAACACAGCAGGACTAGGACATCTTGCGATTTCAATGTGTTGCTTCTGTTAAAGCAAGCAACAGACTAAGACTGTATTCACCTTCTTTACCACCGCATCGCACTGCAGGTGAGGTTCTACATGAGCTAGTCTAGGTAGGAATAAGGAAATGTTCCCATTTGGGGTGCTTTCTTTTAGTGAGATGAGTATCACTCTTGATCCACATTTCTTGCCAGGTGTAGAAACTCTGAATTCTCTGTCTCCTGTTCTAGTACATTCTTCCACCAAGGAGCATATGGTTTTCCCTTCTCCCATTTTATCCTCATAACAACCCTGTGAGGTGGAATAAGCTGAGAGAGAAGGACTGGTCCAGGATCATTAAGTGAGTTTCCAGATCAGCCAATGATGATGATGATGATGATGATGATGATGATAACAATAAACTTTATTTTGTATCCCAACCTTCCTAGATAGCTCAGGGTGTGTAACAATATGGTTTAAAACAATCCAACCCATAATAAAAATCATTGCTATAAATGAGCATAGCCCCTGCGTAACTTGGGCTAGGAGGTGGGTTCGAGATCCTTGGAGGGCAGATCTTCCTCTGTTTCAGCAGTGTGGTCAGCACTTCTTGATGGTCCACCAGGGACTCATCCATTGGAACAGCTCTGTCTTGCAGGACCTGCGGAACTGTTTATACCACCAGCCTGGTCCAGCAGGGCTCTTCTGATGTTCATAAATGGTCCTAAATTATGTGTGTGTGTTTTAATCATTATTATGGGCAGCTCACTGGCTCCTGAAATCAGTGCAGAATGGATGATGGCATCAAGCAAACTGTGGCTGTGAATGAGAGGCATCTTCAGGCCATGACCCTTGAGGTGATAAAGGGATGTCAGGAGCATGTCCTGATTTTCATTGGTGAAACATCACAGGGAGCAGTTACCACTACTTAGAGGGAAACACATATTGGGAGGATTTTTTAAAAAATCTCCCTCCTTTTCCTCATTCATATCTTTTTCTTAGCTTATGATCCTGCTTCACGGATGGCCTCCTTGGATATGTCAAGCTGCCCTTGGCTTGGTTCCTTGACCTTCTTTATTGCTCCATCTTTAGAACTGGCGATGGGAAAACGCTTGCCAACCTGACCTGGCCTCGCATCCATGCCTGGCTCTCTGCCTCGCCTGCCAGCAAGGTACAACTTAGTACACGTTCCATTTTAAGCATTTGGCTTTGATATTTCAGGGGGGAGAAAAGCCAACCCAGAAGAGAACTGCAAAACACTCACGCTGTGTGCTGTACGCAATGGCTCCTTCTTCCTGAAATCTATTTTACAGCAAGAGCCCTAGGGTTAAAAGGGCAGTGTCTTATTGATTTGGCCATCTGGAGCGCCGCCTAATGTTTTATGAAAAATCTCAAAGGTCAGTGCCATTGTCCGAGATTTTCTTCTTCTTCTTTTAAAAGCAGCCTGCTTGGTTTGAGCCTGGTGCCAAAAGCAAAATCAGGACTCAAAACAAGTGGTGGAGCCACTGCTCAGAACATGCCAGGAGCTGAACCCCTGCTGCCTCTTCACGGTACCCTCCTGCACTGAGGAAGGACATACCGTGGTCACAAAACATAAACTTGTACTCTTAAAAAAAAAATCAAAATTGTAAGTCTACTGCCTGTTTGCAAAAAAAAAAAAAAATTCATGGAAGACTCTCTGCAGCTCAAAGGCAAAATTCCCCCTTTAAGCTGTAGAGAGACTTCCACGAAATGTTGATCCTTTGGCTGACTGTATATTATAAGATAATTGAAGACTGTTTGAATAATAACACAATCAAAGTACAAGGTTTTTGCCACTGAGGAAAATAGTAATTGAAAATGGGCTCGTGAAATATCCGGACCCTGTTTTGGCTCCTTTCTCAGCCTTCTGCAAACTATACGTTATATGCAGTAGCCTTACAATTTTGATTTTTTGAAGAGAGTATAAGTTTATTTTTTGTGACCACTGTATGATCTGTGAATTGTTTATCGACAAGCTTGCGATTCGACAAGCCTTCGTTTGCATCTGGGGAAAGACACGGCAGGGGCACAGAGACAGTTACGGGCTCTGCTCGGAAGGACTTGGTCAGCCAGCCACCAATGACTGGTGGAATCACTGTGCCATGCGCCTGCATGGAGCTATTAGAGTTCTGTGGGACCTGTAAGATGGCCCTCTTCGGTCAGGCCTGAGACCATGCTGGCCTACATATCAAGTGGGCCTTCCTCCTCTCATCTCAGGGGATTCCCTCTTCTTTGAGTCTGGGCATCGGCACCTGACCTACAGCCAATTCCTGAAGGCCCAACTGAAGATGGCTGGGGCGGGTCGGATGGAGGATGGGGCTTTGTCTGGGAGTTTTAAATGCTAAGGTAGGGGGTGGTAACGGCCTGTTGCAGGGTGGGAATTTGGTAGTTTTTTAATTTTTAGGCTTTTAATTTTGTGATGCTTTTTCTCAGCCTGGAGAAAAGGAGGTTGAGAGGGGACATGATAGCCCTCTTTAAGTATTTGAAAGGGTGTCATTTGGAGGAGGGCAGGATGCTGTTTCCGTTGGCTGCAGAGGAAAGGACACGCAGTAATGGGTTTAAAATACAACGATATAGGCTGGATATCAGGAAAAAAAATTCACAGTCAGTTCAGCAGTGGAATAGGCTGCCTAAGGAGGTGGTGAGCTCCCCCTCACAGGAAGTCTTCAAGCAAAGGTTGGATGCACACTTTTCTTGGATGCTTTAGGATGCTTTGGGCTGATCCTGCATTGAGCAGGGGGTTGGACTAGATGGTCTGTATGGCCCCTTCCAACTCTATGATTCTATGATCTATTGGTGTAAACCTTCCCAAGCCCATTCGTGATGAGGGGTGGCCTACAAATAAAAAAATAAACAAATAAATAAAAGCCATGTGTCTCCCTGCTCATGACTGATGTGGCTATCGTGCTTCCAAAACACAAAACAGGCAGGCTACCTGCTCCATGTCATTGGGATATAATGGCCCCAGAAGGCAACACATGTACAGTAATTTGAATTGCCATTGGCCATCTAAATATTTCTGTCCCTTGCTCTTTGTTAAGAATGACCGAGGTAGCCATTTGCACAGTCTGTTTTATATAGATAAGGGGCCATTGGCGACTGAAATTATTGCACCTGTGAAGTTATGTGAGCATGCTCATGTATGCACACTGTATTTCAGACTGCACCTTTGCAGAAAGGGAACAGGTGCCTCATCACACTAAGGATGCCTTGTCTCCAATAGGAATTCTCTCCAGAACAGGTTGATTCGGACCCAAGTAGTCTGTGGGGAAGAGCGTAATTGCAAGCACATTCTTGTTCCTCATTTTCCGCTGGCATCCCAAATGATTTTAAGGGATGGTACTGGTTATACATTAAATGTGCAACTGGATTTTTGTTTTTGGACTATCATGCTCTGTTCTCATTGCAGAACTACTCTGGAACAACAGACGGCAACTCACACGGGCCTTGTATACAGCTCATGTCCAAATTGTGCATTGTGCATGAATGCGCCGTGGACTCTCAGCAGAATGCATAAGAAAACATTTGATGCAGAAACATTAGGGAGCTAACGTGGGACCTAACAAATGAGCGACAATCTTCCAGTCCTGGAGCAACACAGACCCTGAAACGCCCGATGGAAACGTCCAGCTTGCTTGTTTCCATGTTGCCTTTCCCACCTGTTTTAATGTTCTCCTTGCGCTCTCCTCGCTGCGTTCGAATGCCTCGCTTCCTGCCTTTGCCCCCAAGTTCTGAAGCGTCAGCATCCTTCTTCCTTTCACGGCTTGTGAGGTGTGCCCTGTGGGCGTCTCTCTAAATCATCCGTGATGGATTGTGCGCACCTTAAATGAGTCCGCTCCATTTGCACAATTGCCCTATTAATTTCCTCCTCATTGATTTACACCACTTTCTGCAGCACGCCGTCCCTCAGGCCCCAGTTTTCCATGTGCTCGCAAAAAACTCTGGTCTCTGTTCCCTCCCTCCCAGTCGCTTCCCCCCATCATTAGTCTTTCATTCATCCTTCCCTTGTCTTCCATCTCCCTTCCCCTCCCACTGTTCCTTTCCCATCGCTCTCCTCTTCTCTCCCTCCCTCTTTGTTTTAGCACAGCTCATAAATCTACCGCAAAAGAGTTCTGGCACTCCAAAGGTAACTGTTTCAAGGCAATGTTACCTCCCCATGCAAGCTCAAGAAAGCCTTCAAGCACAGGAGATGTCCTCAAATCCATTTCCCAGAAGCCTGAGCCAGGTGCATCAGTGTGCCATAGGGCAGGGGTAGTCAACCAGTGGTCCTACAGATGTTCATGAACTACAATTCCCATGAGCCCCTGCCAGCATTTGCTGGCAGGGGCTCATGGGAATTGTAGTTCATGAACATCTGGAGGACCACAGGTTGACTACCCCTGCCATAGGGGTTAAAGTGTTGAACTATGATCCAGAAGGCCCAGGTTCAAATCCCCCCTCTGTTGTGAAACCCTCTTGGTGACCTTCAGTCAGTCACTCTGTCTCGCCCTAACCTACCTCACAAGATTTCATGATTAGAAAAAAAACCCTAAGAAAGTGTGGGATAAAAATTTACCAAATTAATACTAAAATAATTGGTGGCAGCAACAACAGTTGTAAAATAGTAGCAGGGGAGTCTCCATTTAGGGTTGACAGGTCCACTGGCACTGTGGGTGGAGGATAGGGGAGTGTTTCATAGGAGCAACACAATGTGCTGATATCACCTGGAAGTGACATCAGCATATCTGAGATTTCAGGGGGCAACACTTTGGCTCTGGTTTAAAACTCTATGGTAGAATTTGCTATTAAAAACAGAGTTTTGCCCCCAAACCAGAGGCTCACACCCCCCTCATAGACACCAATGTGCTGATGTCACTTCCAGGTGACATCAACACTTCCCATTAAAATGTCCTTCTGGTTTCAAGTAAGGGGGGGGTGAGGTGTGTCCGGAAAGCGGGAGACCCCCACCTGGGCCAGTGGACTCGGCAAATCTGCTTTGCTAAAGAAATCATATCATGTCAACATACTTGCAGAAGGTATATGAACCGGTGACACTGTGAGCAAAAGTTCCCAGTTTAGTTTCCAAGTATCACTTGTCTCATTTGCACTTTCAGGGGCTTAATGAGGCAGTTTGGCAAGCCACAAGCCACTTGTGGCTTCACTCAGATATTGAACCTGCATGCTGTTTGTACTGCATAATTACACACTCCATGTGGTTGCTTTGGATGGCGTGTGATACTCTTAGACAGATATAGTCACTCGTCTAAAGAGAGGAGAGACAAACCAGTTTTTAAACCATCTTTACCCATTATTACTAAGTGCACGAGCGGGACCCTATATAGGTATATGATAGCACAGAAGTTCTTCTGTTGAACACCATGAGGAACATCTAAATCCTACAAATTCCTGCAGGACCCCCTCATCTCATACTGCCCAGCCTCCCAGTTACAATCCTGTTCTCTCTGACCCGCCCACCCTGCAGAGTACGGATGCCAGCATCCAGGTGTGAAACGAAGCAGAAAACTCTTTGAGGCTGGATACATTAAAGACATTTTAATACATTTATCAGAAAAACAGGCTCTTAAGTCAAAGCCTGCTGACTAAGAAACAGCAGATTTGGAGAAAGACTCTTCAAGAACAATACAGTTGAATGCAGATGAAAACAAGGATGCAGATGAAAACAAGGATTTTCTTTTTAAAACAGTGAGTATTCAGAGATCGTGGTAACTGTAGACCAGCCTTTCTCAACTTTTTACCATTCAGAAATCCCCAAAACATTCTTCAGACATCGAGAAGCCCCAGTTGTGGCACAATTGTGCAGAATATGGTTGGGAAGCAGAGCTGTGGACACGCCCACCTGGGGCCCCTCCCCTTCCCACCCCCTCCAGGTCTATCATTGGTCATTTTGGTTGGAGGGGAGCAGGTCAATATGACCATATATGGTCATATCACCCAATGAATAAATACTTTTATGTAGAGGTTGTTTTATTGTTTATGAGTTTTATCAGGGTTTTAATGTATTGTATTGTAAACCACCTTGAGTCTTAGGAGGAAGGTGGGTTATAAATGTAATTAATACACAATACATTAAAAAACAAAACTCCTGCCCATTGAGGAAGCCCTTCCCGGGCTATCAATGAACCCCACGTTTTCATGAAACCCGGGTTGAGAAACCCTGCCTTAGAGCATATTTCATGATATCAATTGCCATCTTTTTTTAAAGTCCTTCAAAAGTCCTTCAGTGGCCTGGCAGAAAACATGGCTGCAGACTGACAAGAAGGACCTGAACTGAACATCTCTAAGGTTAGATGGGCCCAGCCTGGCAGACCTCACCAGATCTCAGAAGCTAAGGAGGGTCAGCCCTACTGAGTATTTGGATGGGAAACCGCCAAGGAAGTCTAGGGCAGGGGTAGTCAACCTGTGGTCCTACAGATGTCCATGGACTACAATTCCCATGAGCCCCTGCCAGCAAATGCTGGCAGGGGCTCATGGGGATTGTAGTCCATGGACATCTGGAGGACCACAGGTTGACTACTCCTGCTCTAAAGGGCAGGTGTGTGCCTCCTGCCCTCCTGCCCACCTCCCCTTCTTCTTTGAAGGGCTTCTCCATTTTAATCCACGGAAGAATGAGCATCCTCGTCCCTCGCACCACGGCCTGTTTTGTCCGGCATGGGGGAAGGGGGCACCCGGAGTCAGGGTGGGAGATAGGGAAAGGCCCCCTTTGCCCATGGTACGCTCCTGCTCGCTGTGCCCAGTGCCTGCGAATGCTGGCAGGGGCTCGTGGGAATTGTAGTCCATGGGCATCTGGAGGGCCGCAGTTTGACTACCCCTGGTCTAGGGTCCCTCTGTGCAGTCAAAGAAGGGCAAAACCACTTCTGAACACGTTTTGCCTTGAAAATCCTACCAGGTTTGCAAACAACTTGACAACGGCACTTTCCACCAGCACCGTAGATAGCAGCTGAGTTGCTCTGCGAGCGATCAGTTGAAAACTTCAGTGTGAGAGCAAGACTAAGCTGGAGGAGATCTAGGTCCAACAGCTCATTCACCAGGTGATCTTGAGCCAGCCGCTCTCTCGATCAAACTGTATTCACAGGCTTGGTGTGAGGCTAACACGTAGGTGGGAAGAGCAACGTGGACCACCTTATTGGAGGAGAGCGGCGTACAAACAAAAGCAAAAGAGAAATGTCAGCAGCTAGTCCCCACCTTGGCGCTAAGGAGCACGGCACCATTTCAGCAAGCTACAATCCCTTTTTTCTGCACGGAGGCCAGATCCCTCCCGGCACGGCCCTCATTTTCCTCTGATAAAGTCAATGCGGTGAACTGCGGCGTTTCAGCTTGCCCTTGAGCCTCACATCTATCTGATCTTTCATTCTGCCGGCCGCACATTTCTGGCTAAGCACACGCGATTCCCAGG
The DNA here is from genome assembly GCF_049243985.1 of Paroedura picta. Classification (NCBI taxonomy): domain Eukaryota; kingdom Metazoa; phylum Chordata; class Lepidosauria; order Squamata; family Gekkonidae; genus Paroedura; species Paroedura picta. The sequence continues at coordinate 15,140,236 of NC_135383.1, read as the reverse complement.
GCCCCCTCGGAGACATTCCCCCCCCCCAACACACACAGACACACACTGCCTGCTCCAGCTCAGTATCAATATGTTCGGTGCTGAATTCATTTCTGCAGGGAGCCCAGTAAATCTGAACTTTCCAAAATCATTTGGACCCTATTACTGGTAAGCACCGGTCTTAAATAGGTTGTAACTCCAACTAATAGGCTCTGTAATCGGAGCTGAATTGAACAAAAGACTTGGCTACGGGCAACTATCAGTCATTTTTATTGCCAATCAAACCTCCGGCGTAGGAAGGGAAGGAACCCTCCCCGCTTTATAGAATCCTTGTTTGCTGGAAAACCTGACACGGCCTAAATCGAGAGTCTCCCGCATCACGCATGTTTTGCAAGAAGAAGGAGAAGAACGGTTATTTTGTACCCCACTTTTGACTGTGGCTGACTAAACCTTCTCCCTTCCTCTCCCCACAACGGACACCCTGAGAGGTAGGTGGGGCTGAGAGAGCTCTAAGAGAACCGCTCTGCAAGAAGATCTCTAAGAGAACTGGGGCTAAGGTCACCAGCTGGCTGCATATGGAGGAGTGGGGAATCAAGCCCGGTTCTCCAGATTAGAGTCCACAGCTCCTAACCACTACTCCACGCTGGCTCTTTTCTGGGGAAGAGCTCCCAGGTTTATATTAAACCTGTGGTGGTCATTATTTATTTTCAAATAGGTAATAAATAAGCTGCGGGCCCAGTGGGAGCTTTCGGCATTCCGCAGGGCCCACAAAATGGAGCTCTTCCACCAGGTCTATGGTTGAGGCCGGTGCAACAAGAAAGATCTGTTGGCCCCCCTCCAGGATAGTCTGTATATGGAGGCTCGGTTTCATCTGCCCCCTCTTCCCACCTCCCATTCGAGTTACTGGGAGGATAGGTTTTTTATATTCTTTCTGCCATTCTTCTCTTTTACATTGTCCATTTGGATTGTGATGTTTTTATGTCTGGGGCTTTAACGGGGCATAAGATTGGGGGTGGGTGGGTGGAAGAACCCAGTGGATGGCCTCCCCCTCCCCCCAGGACCTGGAAAGGCTGCAGGCGGCTGTTAGGGAACACACTGGCAGGGGAAGCTCTCATGCGGCAGGGATCTGCAGCCGCCGAGCCTCAGAGGGAAGTGGAAGGAGCAGGGGATGGTCTGGGGTGGGGGATGGAAGGCAATTGGCTGGCCGCTGGACAGACAGGCAAGCTGGTTGGAGGAGGACACACGCAGGGGCAGGACAGCTGCCCTGAGTGGTTGTTAAGACCTGAGTGGCACTTAAGCCATGAGACATACTCCTCCTCCAAGGCCTTACGAGAAATATATAGTGGAACAGACTGTTTTGCTTGCTTGGGGGGAGGGGGGCTAGAGAAAAAGCAGCTATCTAAATCTTATCATCAAAATTGATAGTGTTTACTTAAAGCTTATTCCGGTGTTGCTGACTCCAACAGATACTGAATACGCTAATAAATCTAGCCCAACAATTCTTTGCAAGTCTCATATCTTGTTGATGTACGCCGTGTCCTCCGTGATCTATATCGAGCTAGAGAAATCGGGATCTGAGTTTGTAAATTTCTAGACGTTGCCTCTGCTATCTGTTGTAAAACCTGGTTCAAAATATTATGAGGTGCAAAGCAGAGAGAAAAGGAGTGGTCTTTGATTTATGGTACCACAAAGCATTTTTCAGCAAGCTGCCCCATGATATAAATTTACACCCTAAAATAAGATTCTTAGAGTCAAACTAGGTGCAACAGCGTACCCCCTGTGTACACCTTGGGGACATCTTTAGCATTTTAGGAATGGAATTTTCTCCACTGGCAAATGTTGTGGGGGCCTGATCCTGATTGGGACTGTGACACAGGGCGGGAAAGACAGGCTCCTGTTCTCCCCCCACCAGTATCACTTTCAAGAGCCCATACCCAGGGTTGGTTTAGCCATGTAGAACATTTAGCATGTGCTACGGGCCCTTCGAGCCTCTTGTGGCGCAGAGTGGTAAGGCAGCCGTCTGAAAGCTTTGCCCATGAGGCTGGGAGTTCAATCCCAGCAGCCGGCTCAAGGTTGACTCAGCCTTCCATCCTTCCGAGGTCGGTAAAATGTGTGGGAATCCTTCAGCGTACTGAACCAAAGTGGAGCCATTTTTGAGAGCTGAGTGACCAAAGAAGGATGTGCAGAGTATGGAAAAATACTGCCACGTTGACAGGAACAGAGCTATGTGTCCTAAAGTCCAGAAGACTGGAAAACTACTCCATATAGGAAGGGGAAGGCCGGTAATGAATGTATGTTTTTAGGCTTAAAGTATGTATATATTAACCTTGTAGTAGAGATAAGCATACGCACAGAGTACAGGGGGATTAAGACTGTAACAATAAAGACGGGGTAGAAGAGAGAAGAGAGAGCGCGCGCTCAATTCCCAGACGGGGAAACTCTGCTCGGACTCCCCTCAGCTCCTACCCAGATGGAAAAGGCACACCGACTTTGAATCTTCTTTCAGGGGTTATCAGCTGTCGGCTGGCTCCGACAAGTGGTGCCCTCTCTGAGGCTACGTCGCGACACGTGTTTGGATATTTCAACGCTCACCTCGCCCGGCAAGGGTTTCAGGCGCCATTCATCTTCGGATCCCGGTGAGCGTTCCCCGGTGTTTGCCTTTCGCTGCTTAGTGGTTTTTTTCTCTCCACTATGGGCAGCTCCCTTTCCAGTCCGCAGAAGCGCTTTTTGAAAGACCTTCAATATATTCTTAAACAGAACAGGCTGGAGGTCCCTGAGGAAGATTTGACGTCCCTTATTTTGGCAATAGCCACGCATTGTCCTTGGTTTCCCGAAGACGGCACAGGGGAAATAGGGCCCTGGGACAAGGTTGGGACCACTCTCCATAGAAATCCGCATGTTTCTCTGCCGGTTTTGAACGCGTGGTGCAAGGTTCGTGTGGCCTACGGTACTTTAACGCCGCCTAACATCAGCCTGACCACGCTTACGCCTCAGAGCCTGCCTGTTCCTGCTCTCGCTCTCCCGGCACCAGCCCTTCCGCAGCTTGCCGCACCTTCGCCGCCGTCATCTGCTCTGCCTGCCTCCCAGGCTCAGCTGCCGCCTGCACCCCCTCCTGCCCAAGGCCAGCCGCCGCCATCCCGGGAATCGGCTATCTTGGCAGCGGACTCTGGGTCTGCGGAGCCCACTGTTTTTCCAATTTTTGTTCAGCCTTTTGGTCCTCCTACCCATGCGCCTTTCGAGTTCCAGTTCATGAAGGAACTGAAGATGGCTGTGATCACATACGGCATTAGTTCTCCCTATGCTCAAGGCTTAATGGACAATGTTTTTTCTCTTCACCTCATTCCTGAAGACCTTAAGTTGCTGGCGTGCACTCTCCTCCCTCCCTCAGCTCTGGTCATTTTTGACAATGAATGGGAGCATGAGTGCCGCGAGCGGGCTCCTGCGCTCGTCCAGCAATATAATGCCCAGTTGCCCCCTGGAAGTGCTCGAGCGGATGAGGCCATCATGCTAGATGGCTTGTTGGGGCGAAGCACCCAGGCAGCAATAACAACGCAGGTTGCCTTGCACCGCCCAATTCAAGAGGCCTCTGTGGCCGCCGCGCGAGCCGCCTTACTTCGCACTCCCGACTCTACCGGGAAACTGCAGAAATGGGGAGCAGTCTGCCAGGGTCCAGCGGAACCTTATGCTGAATTTATACATCGTCTCATGACTGCCGTTCAGCGACAAGTCACAAGTCCCGAAGCTCAGGAGCTGGTAGTCCGCCAGCTAGCTTTTCAGAATGCCAATGACGATTGTCAGGCAGCCCTCCGTCCCATTGCCGACCTACTAGGGACTGATATTCATGCTATGCTGCAGGCCTGTCAATCGCAGGCCTCATACTCCTGCGGAGCGACATTTTCGTGCAGAGAAACCTCTGGCTCAACCACTGGTGGCCTACCGACACCTCCCCGACCTGGAGTGGAAAGGATCTGTCCCGCTGACAACGTGGGGTCGGGGATAAGTTGCAGTCGCCGTAGAAAGCACTCCGTTGTGGGTGCCAAGCCGCTGCGTTCGACCATGGGAACCAAGAAAATGAGCTTGTGTATTTTTCTGTTTTGTTACATGCTTCTTTTTGTTGATTGTAATCTCTTTGTACGTTATGCTTACTATATGTTCGAGCAACATGGTAAGGATTCTATCTTGTTGTATGAAGCGCCTTTATCAGGGGAGAAAGGAAGGTTTTGTCCCTGGCCTATTGGCCTCGCCACAGTTGGTGATGGGATCCCTTAAAGAAATGGGAAACAAACCGACTGTATTTTGGCCCCCTGAACAAGCTTGAAATTATTTAGAAACAGGTTTTCGAATTAGATAGATGTGTGTGACCATGTATACTAAAGGATTGGGTTTTTGGTGTGGGGTAAATAATGTTATATATAACAAACACAATAGAGAAATTTAAAACTCTGACCCAGAAACAAGATTTGGAAGTTAAGGATCTTAATGAGAAAAACAAGGAATTCCAGGGTGAACTTTTTAAAGTAAAAACACATTTGCAAAATGTACTGGATTTCCAAAGCCACACAGATAATAAATTGAAAAGAAAATACAGTAGACCCAGTAACCCAGCTTCACCTCTTGTCTTTAAAGAAGAGGAAATATTCTCAGTTCCCCCATCACAGAGTCAGGAAGGAAATCTTGCCTCTGAACCTGTACAGAGTTCCAAAATCCAAGTTGGCCACAATGGTTTTAACAGGGAAGAATTTGTTGCAAGAACAACATTCCTTTTCAATTTTCTCTTAGCTTCCCTCCTCCCAGTAAATGTTGCAAGCAAAGTAAATTTTCAAATTTTAAATTTGGCTGCAATTGGTAGAGCCTCCAGCTATAGTTGTAGTCACACTGAACCGACCACTATTTTGCAATCTTAAAACAGACTCTCTTTGTCTAACTGCCTTCCTAGGCACTAAGCCCCATGACTCATTCCTTGCTCTCCCCCATCCCAGCAACTAATCCACAAACAAAGGGCTGAAAGTATTCCTTCTTCCCAGATCAGGAAGGGAAGAAGTTTTGGTTCTTTAAAGACTGACCCCTACCTCAGAGAGAATCTAAGGGGGGGGGTAGAGTACAGTAAAATAGTTCTGTTCTAAAATATGTTTCGTTTTAGTTTTTATTTTAAGACAATTTTGGCTGCTTTTAGTATTTGAAATATTTTCTCTTTGAGAAAAAGCATTCCCTCCATAGCTTTTCCCTCTGACATTCTTACTTCCTATTTCAAATTTTAATTGGCAGTTAACACACTTTGTTCTTTTTTCATAAGACCATTTTGTTTAAAAATCTGTTTTTGCAATTTTGATTTTTGTTTTGAAGATGTTTAGAAAGCTTCATACAGATCTTTCATTTGGGTACTCAGGCTTCCACAAAGCCTGACTCCTATGAAAAGGCACTCTGTGTATGTACAGAGGAACAGTCTTTCCTCCTTAAAAATGCAATTCTTTTGACACACTATTGTATAATAGGACTTACATGCAGATTGGAAAGGACTGTCAATGCCACTGGACTGATTATTCAAGAATTGCAATGAGAAATTGAAGAATTATATCAAATGATGATGCAGCACCGTTTTGCCTTGGACTTCTTGCTTGCACGCCAGGGTGGATATTGTGAAATTGTAGGTCAGACAGCATGTAAAGTGACTTTTCATAATAATAGAGATAATGAGTACAGTGGTGGGACTGGATCGTTGGGTGGCTGCCTTCAATAACCTGGCTGCGACAAGTGGTGGTGGGAATACTATGTGTGATTTGTGTATTAATAACAGGATGTTGTTGCTTGCAATGTATTCCATCTTTGATGACACAGTGCGCTGATTGGTTTCATGCAAACAAATCGGCCAAAGCCGTTTCTAGACACCATTTCATGGTGCTTGTATATCAAGCGGTTCCCACTAGAGATATGATTGGCTGTCATTTAAAAGAAAAGTGGGTATGTGGGAATCCTTCAGCGTACTGAACCAAAGTGGAGCCATTTTTGAGAGCTGAGTGACCAAAGAAGGATGTGCAGAGTATGGAAAAATACTGCCACGTTGACAGGAACAGAGCTATGTGTCCTAAAGTCCAGAAGACTGGAAAACTACTCCATATAGGAAGGGGAAGGCCGGTAATGAATGTATGTTTTTAGGCTTAAAGTATGTATATATTAACCTTGTAGTAGAGATAAGCATACGCACAGAGTACAGGGGGATTAAGACTGTAACAATAAAGACGGGGTAGAAGAGAGAAGAGAGAGCGCGCGCTCAATTCCCAGACGGGGAAACTCTGCTCGGACTCCCCTCAGCTCCTACCCAGATGGAAAAGGCACACCGACTTTGAATCTTCTTTCAGGGGTTATCAGCTGTCGGCTGGCTCCGACAAAAATGAGTACCCAGCTTGCTGGGGGGTAAACGGTCATGACTGGGGAAGGGAATGGCAAACCACCCCGTATTGAGTCTGCCATGAAAACGCTGGAGGGCGTCACCCCAAGGGTCAGACATGACTCGGTGCTTGCACAGGGGATACCTTTACCTTTTACCTTACGGGCCCTTCATTTCCAGGGGTCCTGCACATGCCTTCACCCCCGTGGATCAGGGCCAGAGCCTCTCTTGTCCCTCCTTTTCTGTATTTAAGGACACTCAGAGTGACACCTGTTTCCACTATGGGGGGGGGGTCTCTCTGCCCCAGTCTGGGTGCTCCTGCCAAAACTGTACTCTACTAGGGCTCCGTGAATCCTTAAACTGGATCTGGTGCAAACCCTTAAACCACTCCTGCCCCCTTCTTCAAAGTAAGAGTCATTTTATTAATTGTCACATGAAATAGGATAACAGACCAGGGGAAGGGGTATAGACTTACTCGGGGTAAAAGGCAGGACAGAAACATTCTAAGTAAACAAATACACATACAAACACACACACACTCATATGCATAAACAGAATTGTCTGGCTCACTCTTCCCTGCTTTTTCATTCTGGTCTCCCTCCCTCTTGTGCCAATAAATCCTCTCCTTTAGTTTCATTTCGTTTTCTAATTCCCCCAACCAATTTTTCCCATTAAAAATGTGCATTGTTCAAAGTTACGTTTGGGTCAATAAAATCAGCACTGTATGCACATGATCGCTTTCTCTGTATTCAAATGGCATACACTGTGTGCATGAGTATAATATAGAACGTGTGTGTATACAGTGCGTCATACGGCATAAAGAAGTTTTTCCAAAAGCGACAGCCAAAACCAAAACAAAACAAAGCATTGGCAAAACAATGGACAGAGATATTTTAAAAAGAAACTTAATCTGGAAATGTACGGATCCCTAATTTAAAGATCAAGAACCTCTTCCTGATTCTGGCTCCTGAGAAGCATTTTGTGCACTCTGAAAATGTGCTTTGCTCTCCTGGACCGTTTACACACTGGGAACTTCACTGCCCCAGCTCCCACGCAGGATCACAAATCCGGGTCGGATGAGGTACACCAGGCCAAATGCTCCCCCATGTGGGTGCAGGAAGAGGTGGGGCAACCTGCCATGACTAAAACTCCAGCCTGTAGCCCGGCATGAAACCGCCAGTGCATAAACGGTCCTGGAGACATACCGAGTTCATCGAAAGACTCCATTTTGGATTCTACCCAGATTATCTGCTCCCGCCTTTGCTTCGCTTTGTCCTTTTTTATTTCTGCAAATGAGCCCTATCATTTTTTCTCTCCCTTTTTAAGTGAGAGGGGTGTAAACACGGCAGAAGAAAAGACAGAGTTGAAAGCGTCTCCTAACAGGGACTGGAAGCATGACTCCTGCTTCCTTTTACGGGCTTTCGTGGCCAAAAACGCTTTATTACATTTTTAACTACGCCATATTGCCTTTCGCCAGTTACGGGTTTGAAGCCGGGATGTAAAATTCATTTCATCTCTCCCTCTCTCTGTCTTTTTATCCAAAGGCTCCCTCTTTTCATGCACAACATCAGGGTTGTCATATCTGAGGAATTATTAAAATAAGACGGAGGCCGCTGCTTGAGCTGAAGCAGAAAGGCTTGCTTTGAGCCGGTGTCCTCGGGAGACGAGCCGGCTCAATCTCATTAGCTGTTGCCGGGAATTGTCCTCGCCACCAGGTTCAAGGTGATGAAAGATTAGTCCGTTTGGCCTCCGCTCATTCCGTATGCGGCGCACGCCGCTCCCTACCCGTGAACACGAAATTACATTGAACCTGGGGAGTCTAACTCCATTAATTTTAAATGGAAGATTAATTTAACAATATGCGGCTGATATTTGTTACAAACCTATCATGTAAAAGTGACGGTTGGCAATAAATTGTAGTGACTCACAACTGGCCGGTGGCTTGGGCTTCAAATAAATCAGACACCATTTGCACATAATTGCTGTTTTTTAAAGACGGGGAGAAGAGAGAGATGCGCCTTTGATGAAAGATCAGGCAACTTCATTCGAGGGACCTGCGGAAGATATTAAGGCAGTGCCATCTGCTTTCAGGAGATGTTTCACTTAAAAGGCTGGAGCTGCGGTTTCGTTTAAAAGGAAATAGGCTACTAATTCTGTTTTTTTCTTAACTATATGCATTCAGCTTCATTTATCTTACGTGTTTGTGGAACGTCTTTAAGATCTTCATCTCAAGTCCTGTCCTCTGTGTCCCCAGCCTCAGAAGTATGGGGAGGGGCAGGTCTTAGAAAACAGGACCTTCTTGGTGGTGACACAACATCTTTGGAATGCCCGTCTCCTAGCAGCTCACATGATGCTCAATCTGCTGATGTTCAGATGCTGGGTCAAATCAGTTTTGTTGGCCTAGGCTTTTCAGTTCCATTTCACCCTTGGTTTGTTTTTTAAATGCCTCTGAACTAGGGATGCCAGACCCCAACTAGGGCTGGAGGAATCCCTGCTTTGGCATTGCCCCCCCCCCCATACCATTTGATGGTTTCAGAAAACAGGTGGAATCCCCCTCCCCCCAAAAAAAACACACATTCACAGCAATTTTTGCCTCCCCGGACCTACCCCACACACTGTCCCTTGCACTACCCGGACCGGGAAGAACGTCCTGATGTGCTGAGGTCAGCCGAAAGTGACATCAGCATGCTGGAGTCATCAGGGGTGACACTCTGGATTTTGGCCAAAACTCTAAGGTTTATGTCTAGTTTTTCTACCACAGAGTTTTCACAAACGCCAGAGCATTGTCTCTGGGTGATGTCAGCACGCTGGACACTCTTTGGGGTTTGAAGAGCACCTTGTCCCCACCAACAATGTGGCAGTGCGTGACAATCCTGCTTTTAATAGATTGCGTGGTCTGTATTTCACCTGTTCTGACTGCTGATGCACTGATCATTTTATGGCTGAAGAACTAGGACTATTTATTTTTGATACGGATGACTAGTGCACACATCCTGTCCATTCATAGATCATTTGAATTTGGTTACCATGAGTGATGCTGATCTCAGGGTGTGTGAAGGCCATCACAGGAAGTCTTGGCCCCTGTCCTGCGTAACCGGAGCTAGTGTACTATATTGGCTAAGAGCTGCAGACTCTAATCTGGAGATGCGGGTTGGGTTCCCCCCTACGCCTCCACATGATGCCTTCTGGCTGACCTTGGATCAGTCACAGTTCTTTCCGATCTCTTTCAAGCCCTCACCTACCTCACAAGATACCTGTTGTGGGGAGAGGAAGGGACGCCACTTTGAACCTCCTTAAGGAAGAAAAAAATCAGGGTATAAAGAACTCTTCTTCTTACTGAATCTTGTAGGTGTTGGCAGTGTTTAAATTTGCAAAAGAGGAGTGAAGTGTCAAGCTGCTCAAAAAAACAAAAAAGGTTTATTAAGGAAAAAAACACACTATTTTCTTCCCCATAACAACCTATGGATGCGAAAGCTGGAAACTGAAGAAGGAAGACAGGAGGAGAATAGATGGTTCCGAATTATGGTGTTGGAGACGAATGCTGCGAATATCATGGATAGCCCAAGTTACCAACAAGACCGTTTTAGAAAGGAGCAAACCAACCATGTCATTAGAAGGGAAGATATTACGGCTAAAGCTCACTTACTTTGGACACTTCATGTGGTCAAACTAGCTAGAAAAAATCATTAATGCTTGGCATGGTCAGCGGCAAAAGGAAACGTGGTCGCCAAAGGATCTGCTGGCTCAACATGATCAAAGCAGATACAGGGATGACCATGAGCCAACTAAAAGAAGCAGTCAGAGACAGGGGCGCATGGCAAAGACTTTCCTATAGAATCGCCATGGGTCGGACACGACTGAATGAATAGCATCATCATGGTGTAGTGGTTTGGTGTAGTGGTTAGGAGTGCAGACCTCTAATCTGGCATGCCAGGTTCGATTCTGCACTTCCCCACATGCAACCAGCTGGGTGACCTTGGGCTCGACACGGCACTGATAAAACTGTTCTGACCGGGCAGTGATATCAGGGCTCTCTCAGCCTCACCCACCCAACAGGGTGTCTGTTGTGGGGAGACGAATGGGAAGGCGACTGTAAGCTGCTTTGAGCCTCCTTCGGGTAGGGAAAAGCGGCATATAAGAACCAACTCTTCTTCTTCTTCTTCCTACTGGCCTAAGGTCACCCAGTTAGCTTCAAGGTTGGATGGGGATTTGAACCTGGGCATCCCCTTTCTTCACCCCCTTCTTAACTGCTATTGCTATCCTGGGTTCTTCATCCCGTCTGCAGCGAAAATGTAAAGACAGGAGTTGCTGTCGAATGAACAATGTGAAGGCCATCTCAAGGACACTTGATGCTCTTAGAAGGAGAAGCAGTAAGAGCTGTCTCAAGGAAACCAGAAGGTTAAGTATCTGAGCACACTTGCAGTCCCTGGAAAGCATGTTATTTAAATCACGTTCCTTCGGAAAGCTCGGAACGTGCCAGTTCCGATGCACATCACTGATGCAGCCCGAGGCACAACAGCAAGGAAACAAGCACAACACAGGCTCCTTGATAAACGCAACCGTTTAAATAATAGAAGCACTTTGGAATCCCACTCATAAGATTTGTGCCACACATCCAGGTTTTTTGTTGGAGGCTTCCTTCCTGCCTTGCTGTTGCTTCTCCATTTATTCAGTGTAAATAACTTGTTACCCACTGCATAGAATTTGAAGTGATAGCCACAGGCATAGATTGCTTGAAAATGGAGTTGAGGCAGAGTCATAGAATCATAGAGTTGGAAGGGGCCATACAGGCCATCTAGTCCAACCCCCTGCTCAACGCAGGATCAGCCCAAAGCAGGATCATGGAAGGAAAGTCCATCAATGGCTATGGCGACTGAGGGGAACCTCCATCTTCCTAAGTAGTAAGACTCTGAAAGCCAATTAGAGGAGCCAACATCAGGGAAGCATCTCGGCAACCCTGACTTGCTCATTGAGTCGCCATAGTAACATAGATGCTACTGTGTGCTCCTTGAAGGAATTTGGCCATTGTGTTAAAAAGGATGTTGGACTAGATGGACCAGCAGAGGTCTTCTAATGCTCATAGCCAGAATAAAAACCAAACATCGCAACACTGGATCATCAGAAGGAACTTTTGTGTATTTATTTATTATTTATTTATTTACTTATACCATTCCAGTGACAGTCCCATATGGTGCGACGATTGCGGTAGGACCGAGGACCACTTGCTCTGCCATGGAAGGTGACCTTGGACCCATCTCTCAAACTAACCTAAAATCACAAGGTTATGGTTATGAAGATAAGGTAGAAGTGGGGAGAACAATGAGATAGGCTGCTTCGGTGTCAACTGGCAGGAGACTTACCAGGGGCTGGAGAGAAGGGGAAGGCAGAAATGCAATTGTGTTATGTGACTCCAGTTGGAAAACAGGAAGTGACATCACTGCACTGCAGTCACTTTGTAGGAATTAGAGCATCATGACATTACCTCCCATGTTTTGGCCAGATGGGACATTGCACATCATGTGACAACATTTTCCTGTCCCTGTTTTCTCCTGCAGCTCATTAAAGCAACAGTGGGAGACTGGGAAGAATTGGTGGGAAACTGATAATTGGCACCCTGTGTCCCCATCAGGGAGAAAAAGAGTAACACAAACAAACAGTGCAATTTGCCACCAATGATGATTAAACTGTCCTGATGAATTTCTTTTATATTTGTTTCTCGACAGTGTATGGTACCATTTTGCTTGTTCAATTTTGGCATCTGGATTTGTCCATCAATTTACAATGTATGTGCCCGCTGTATGATAGCTATATGCACAATTTATGCATAATTTATTCACACACAAATTATACTGCAAAATGCATTGACAGGATTTAGGGTGAGGGCCCCAAGCAATGGCATTCAGATAAAGAGTCAGTGGATTTCTTCGCCCAAGGGAGAAGCAAAAGCAAAGCAAGGATTCCTGGGTCAAAACAGCAACTGACTGAAATTAAAAATCATTACAAGTCCACCACCCCACCTCCCCCAGTAACATGCATCAAAGTCTGGTAGTTTTGTTCAAGTGAGAATATCTAACTGGAGTTTCTGAGATCTAAAATCGTTTCTGGAAGGTTGAGTGAAGCCTGTGCTCCTCTAAATAGAAGTTTACCACCTAGAACTACTTTGGCATCCAAAACACTGAATGCGCCTAATATCAAATCAAATCATTGATCTATCCAGCCCAGAATTATTTATTGGAACATCAAGAAAATACCATTTGTAGAAGGGTGGCTGGCTCCATGGTGGGAAACAATTGGATATTTTAAGGGTGGAGCCTAAGGAGGGTGGGGTTTGGGGAGGGATTTCAATTAGATATAATTGCTATAGTATCTACCTTCCAATGCAGTTACTGTCTCCAAGTGAGAGGGATGCCAATTCCCAGGTAGGACCTGGGGATCGCCTGGTTTTACAGTTCATCTCCTGGTGACAGAGATCAGTCCCCCTGGAGAAAATGGATGCTTTGGAGGGTGGACTCTATAGGGTCATACTCCACTTAAGCCCCTCCCTGCCCACAAATCCCACCCACCCCTGGTTCCAATCTCAAAGCCTCTTGATAGTTCCCAAGCCATAGCTGGCAACCCTGTACCTCTGTCATGTGGAGATCAATTGTAGTCCCAGGAGGCGAGTAACCTTAGAGGTTGGTAATCCCACTTCTTGATCTGGTTGCCTTTGAGCTGAAGATATCAAGGACTGAACAGGAGAACCTTTGCTCACCTGACACAGGTGCCGTATTGCAATCTGTGCCCATTTAGAAATCTGGGCCAGGACCTTCTGTTCTAACTGGCAGAGGCTGTCTAAAGTTTCACGCAGGGAAAAAAAAAAGATCTTCTCAAATCTGTTTTTCTTTTTAAAATTTAAATCTGGGTATGACAAGGATTGAACCTCAGACCTTCTGCATGCAAAGAAAGGGGTGCTGTTGCTTTAAATCCAGTATGGCACCCGGGCTGCCAGCAACAGCTGCTGGTGCTGCGTCTCACACTCTCTCTTTGGTGGTGCTTTAATGTTGAATTTCTTAGGGGACCCCATCACCTAATTAGAGGAATTGATAACTGCACTGCTCTATAATGAGGCCAATACATTTCAAAGTCATTAAAGATAACTAAAGCAATAAGTCTGTGTTTAAGCAATGCTTCCTTAGAATTTGTAAGTCCCTCTGTCTCTCCCAGTCCAGGAAAGAAAAGGCAATCTTTGCCTAGTCAACTGTAAATGCCGGGTTATTGGAATCTTTAAAACAGGCAGCATGGAGAAAATTACACGGCCAAATCTCCTTTCCTCAGTTAATGAAGAATTAAGATTCCCATTTACCATATTAGAAGGTTCATCAGAGGCCTCCCGTCGCCCGCAGCCGCTGTTTGACAGTGGTGTCAATTTATTTCAGCCCGAATGCAGAAGTGCATGACAGTGCATCACTCATAACTGTCACATCTATTTATCTCTCTCATTGTCACGCCGCTAACGAAATTCAAGCCATGTTTTCGTGGGGCAGCAGTGACGGGGGAGGGGAGGGGAGGGGAGATGCAGACTTCTTAAAGGATCTCCCTAAGAATGTGAATGGGAGACTTGTGGGTTTTAAAGCTCACCGTCACGGAAGGCTCCCACATAAGTTGGAGTCCAGGATCATCAGAGGGAACCTTCCTGTACTGAAGGTGACATACCACTAAATTCCATTTCAGTAACAGTCTCATGTGGTGCAACATAAGGATGCCGGCCTGCAGGTGGGACTTAAGGATCTCCTAGAATTACAGTTCATCTCCATTTTACTGAGATCAGTTCCCCTGGAGAAAATGGCAGCTTTCGAGGGCATCAAACCCCACAGAAGTCCCTGTCTTCTTCAGGGTCTACCTCCAAAACTCCAGGAATTTCCCAACCTTGAGTTGGCATCCCTTCCCCAGTGGCTTGGGGGACCTAGAAATCCTAGTTTCACCATGTGCCTTTTAACAATTGGAGGTTGCCAATAAGAGGGAGGAGGGGCTGAGGCTCAGTGGTGGAGCATCTGCTTGGCATGCAGAAGGTCCCAGGTTCAATCTCCAGTGAAAAGGACCAGATAATAGGTGATGGAACATATCTCTGCCTGAGACCCTGGAAAGTCACTGCCAGTTGTGAGTGCTCAATACTCAATACATGGGTCTGATTCAGTAGAAGGCAATTTCATGTGTTCAACTAGTGGGAGCTGCAACCAAATAGTATATTGCCTATTTATATATTTTGTCCCAGAGTCCTAATCCAAACAGAGAGTCTCTTCATCCTTCTTCTCTATAAAGGTAAAGGTACCCCCTGTGCAAGCACCGAGTCCTGTCTGATCCTTGGGGTGACGCCCTCTAGCGTTTTTACGGCAGACTCAATACAGGGTGGTTTGCCAGTGCCTTCCCCAGTCATTACCATTTACCCCCCAGCAAGCTGAGTACTCATTTTACCGACCTCGGAAGGATGGAAAGCTGAGTCAACCTTGAGCCGGCTGCTGGGATTGATCTCCCAACCTCATGGACAGAGCTTTCGGCCTGCATTTCTGCTGCCTCACCTTGGCGCCAACTGCCAGGTCCCTAACTTTACTCTGCCATTCAACTATTGTTGGTATCTTTCTCGATTTCCATCTCTCAGCCTACAACATTCTAGCAGCTGTTGAAAAAAAAATCTAAACAGCCTCATTGTTTGACTATTCATTGATTTATGCATTATACCTAGTAAATACCTAGTAAATACTAGTCAATAGGCCTTCACCTGTAGCACTGGTCCAAACTTTTTTTCGAATCTCCTCATGAATTGCTCTCCAATTTCAGACAGCTGGGCTCTTCTGATGTTCTTCTCAGAGGAAGGCCTCAGCCTCTATTGGCCCTCCAGAAGAACTGGTTGATCACTGTGTGAGACAGAATGCTGGACTAAATGGACCACTGGCCTGATCCTGCTGGGCTCTTCTGATGTTCTCCTGAGGAAGGCCTTAGCCTCTATTGGCCCTCCAGAAGAACTGGTTGACCACTGTGTAATTGGCCAGATCCTGCTGGACTCTTCTGATGTTTTTCTTGGGGGAAGGCCTCAGCCACTGTTGGCCATCTAGCGAAACTGGTTGACCAATGTGTGAGACAGGATGCTGATCCACCAGGACTCTTCTGTTTGAGAAGAACATTAATGTTCTTAATGTTTGAGAGGGAGTTATCTGTACTGCGGTATATAAACAAGGCAGCTTCACATGTTTTGTTTTTTTTTTTAAGGGGACAACCCATTGTACAAAGAAAGATGGGAGAGTGAGATAAAAATATACTAAATGGATAGATTATACTTTGTTATTTGGTAAGGCATTTCATATGCATTAGACCAGGGGGTAGTCAACCTGTGGTCCTCCAGATGTCCATGGACTACAATTCCCATGAGCCCCTGCCAGCACATTCTGGCAGGGGCTCATGGAAATTGTAGTCCATGGACATCTGGAGGACCACAGGTTGACTACCCCTGCATTAGACTAAAGAACACTGCACGTGTGGACTCTTTTCTGAGGTTGCAAATGCGAACTTGGACATAAGGGAAATTCATATTCATGTGAAGTTGACTTATACAGAGTCAGATCACTGATCTATCAAGGATAGTGGTTGTCCAGGATCCCAGGCAGAGATCTTTCCCATCACCCCCTAACTGCTCCTTTTAAGTAGGGATGCGGGGGATTGAACCTGGGACCTTCTGCACACAAAGCAGATGCTTCCCCACTGAGCTGCAGCCCCTCAAAAGGTTGTAAGTCATAAAATAGTGACCTCTGAGAGTGGCTGCTGCCCAGCTGGCACTACCAGTCAGAGCCTTGGCTGCATCCTGGCCTAGCATCTGCTGAGAGAATCAGTGTTCCGTAAACAAAGCTCTTGTGGAGTGAAAATCAGAAAAGAAATCACACACTGGTCCTTCTCCAAGTGGCATGCTGGTGAGCAAACAGATCAGATTCAGTAGAGAAACAGGGCATTTGAGGATGCTGCAAGCATCGTACTACTTCACAGAGTGATACAGACCTCCCTTACAGAACTGTTTAAAAGACTGCAGCCAACTACTGGGCATGAACTGCTTTGAACACTGATCCTGGTGGGTCGCTGGGTTGGTCTGAACCAGGTTTGAGTTCAGGGGCACCTTTAAGATCAACCCAGTTGTCTTCAAGGTATAAGCTCCCATGTGCTTGCACCCTGAAAAAGTGTGCATGCACATGAAAGCTCATATATCCAGAATAAAACAGGGACAGGAAAATGTCACATGTTGTGCAATGTCACATCTGGCCAAAACATGGGAAGTGATGTCATGATGCTCTAGGAATCCATACAATCTCTGTGGTCAACCCATAGAGGGTTGTTCAATTCCTACAAAGTGACTGCAGTGCAGTGATGTCACTTCCTGTTTTCCAACCAGCATCACATAACATTTCTGCCTTCCCCTTCTCTCCAGCCCCTGATAAGTCTCCTGCATGTTGCCACCAAAGTAGTCTATTCCATTGTTCTCCCCACTTCTAACTTATCTTCACAACTACAACCCTGCAATGTAGGTTAGTTTGAGACATGGGTCCAAAGACACCTTCCATGGAAGAACAGATTGTCCTGGACACCAGTCTGTTAACCCCCAAAAGTAAAATAAAATAAAAAACATATTCTGAAAGGATACTTACTAGATAGACGGCGTGTTTCTGTTCATTACTGAAGTGTGATTCATGGTTTATTGACCTGTCTGGATCAAGACCAATTTGTTCTCACTCTGCCTCATGGGAACTGTAATTTCTCTCCCCTGCAATGTATGCTGTTCCTCAACTGAGCTTTCCTCCCACACCTTTAGCACTCAGAAACGCCAATGAAAACCAAAACAAAAGATTGCGTAACTTTCCTGTTAGGATAAATTAATGAAAGCACCTTCTCGCAGACAACAGATCCACTGTGTCAGGGGCTCATGGGAATTGTAGTCCATGGGCATCTGGAGAACCACAGTTTGGCCACCCCTGAACTTTGGGTTATTTGAGCGTGCAAGCACAAAGATGGGGCAAACTGCATTGGATCCTATGGCTCAACGAGTAGGTCATTTTACCAGTATCTAACCATGATTCTGGAAATATGCCTTTCTTCTCCAGAGGTTAAGAAGATCTCACTCATAGAAACAGCTGTACACCACAACATATACATTGCCAATTGTTCTCTCTTGCCCCGAAGGGACGGACCAGGCCAATGGGATGAAATTAATTCAAAATAAATTCCATCTAAACATCAGGAAGAAGTTTCTGACAGAGTGGTTTCTCAGTGGAATACGCTTCCTCGGGAGTTCGTGGGTTCTCCATCTTTGGAAAATTTTAAACAGAGGCTAGATCTGACGGAGAGGCTGATTCTGTGAAGGCTCAAGGGGGTGACAGGTTACAGTGGATGAGCGATAGGGTTGTGAGTGTCCTGCCTAGTGCAGGGGGTTGGACTAGATGACCCAGGAGGTCCCTTCCAACTCTAGGATTCTATGATTCTATGATTCTAATTTATTTACCAAGACATAACCTGGCCATGACCCTATAACATAAGCTGCTACCGCCCAGGAGCAAAGCTACTCAGTGTGGCGTTCAAGCCAAATCAAGGTGAACCAATCAGGACCTCACCTTGTGCATTAATGAGGTTTGACTAGAGAGCCAGCTTGGTACAGAGGTGGCCTCTAATCTGGAGCACCAGGTTTGATTCCCCGCATTCATTTCCACATTCATCCAGCTGGGTGACCTTGGGCCAGACATGGTTCTCTCAGAGCTCTCTCAGCTGCACCTACCTCACAGGGTGCCTGTTGTGGGGAGAGGAAGGATAGCTGACCGTAAGCTGCTTTGAGACTCCTTCAGGTAGTAAAAAGGGGGGTACCAAAAACCCAGCTCTTCTTGTAATGATGCCATCGACATCTGTGGTGCAGACCCCCTCCCCACCAAGTTGGCAGAAGGGAGTTCTTTTTTGTGTTTGCTTAAATACAGCAGGTGGGAAGAGCCAAAAAAGAAGCATAGCCCAATTGGGACAAATTGCTAGCGGAAACAATGCGATGGGAAATTGCCGGTAACTTCTGCCACAGTTCAGGGAAACTTTGAGAAGTGGAATAGATTGCATGACCCCCTGGCAAGTTCCACAAGAAGGTATGGGCAGAAATGGTTTGCCTCCAGCTGGGTGAAATATGCATTCAAATTCAGACTCTTGAAGGAAATTATTAAGTAGAGCTATATTAGCTTTCTCTGAAGCACGCTCGTTTTCTATATTGCCACTATACAGACCAATTATGTTACATTTCCATGCTGGGAAGTGATTGTTCGGCTAACGCAGCTCTAGTAAAAATTTAAAGCACTGCATTTTTAACCTTAGGAGATTCTTCCTGCTCTGAGGGGCGTTTTCTGGCTGCTTCTTTACTAGTTCCTTCAAAGGTAAAACATCTTCCATCCATCTAAATGCAAAATTTGCTTCAACCTTTAGATTTAAAAAAAAAAAAACAGCACTTGAAAAATGTTAGGCACGAAGCAATAAATTGTTTTTTTTTTTTAATGCTCTTTAGGCCACTAATGCTTTGGAGTTCACATATTCATTTTGGAGAAATGAACATTTTATGGTTCACGGAGGAATTGGTACGTGAATAATACTGGAGAGTGGGGGGGGGTAGAAGATTAACTTTGTGTAAACTATTTAATCAAACATGAAATTTTCTCTAGAGAATAAAGGAGGGGGGAATCTTTTTGGGGCCTTATTTAAGTTCAAGAAAATGCATCAATACACTTCTGTTGAGAGGGCGGAGCCATGGCACTTGGATAGCTCGAATACTTCGAGCTCCTGTTCCACTGAGGGTCAATCACTGCTGTGATTGACAGAATCAGGTTTTGGGTACGCAAACCCACCTACCATCTTCTCAGGAATTCCTTGTGAATCTCTGGGGCCTTTCTGTTCCGCAGGGAATTTAATACTCCCTGGAACATAAGCTCAGTGTGCACAGGGTCCAGCAAGTGCCGTTCGCCATTTTAAAACTTTCGTCTTTTCTTACAACTCTGCAATCTACACAGCTTTTACTTTAATCTTCAAAGCTAATTGGATTCTTCCTTGCAAGACTTCTGAATCATCACAACTCCGGAGTGAAAACAACTGGCAGATATCGGATCGAGCCTACAAACAGTGAGTGGGGGTTTCCCCCGGCACCTTCTCCCTTTGGAACAAACTCTCGGCGTGAAGAGCTGCTCTCCTTAATTTAAGCAGCTAGAGTGACAAGGAGATAAGTGGGAGAAGGTAGAGAAAGGGGCTAAGACAGCCAGAACACCCCCTCACCATTGTTTATAAACCGGAGATTGAAAAAGCAGATATAAGGACTTCGCGAGAGTTCTGCGAGAGTTCTGTGCCAGAACGAGATTTCAGGCTTGGAAAAGCTTCAACAGGTCATCAAAGCGACGGACGACAGCTGGTGAAGAAAATAGTTTCGGTTTCCCATTGGCAACTACAGGGACTAGTGTGTGCAAAGAGACAAAATTTTATCTGGAGTGCTATTTTTGGTCTTGTCTTTCTGCTTTGCTCTACAATCGCTCCTTGTTTTTTAACTGTCTTTTGGCTGATTTCCCAGGACTCTGAGTTTTATAAGGAGGGACCTCTACTGATTATTTGCAAAACTGCAAATATACTTTGGAAACAACATATGCATAACTGATTAAGTCTAACAAAACTCCAAACCTGGAACATGTTTTCGTTTAAAAAATTTGCATATCTTCTAGAGAAACAAACACAAGACCTGAAAGAATCTATAAATGGCTCACTTAAAAATATGCTCATGGAGTTTAAAGGTATTAAGGAAGAAGTCTCCAACAGGAATGATGAACCAATAGTAGTGGCTGATGATAGCTCTAAACAAGGTGGAAAATTATCAGCAGAAGAGGAATCTGAAATTATGGAGATGGAAAAGGGGATGTCAGAGTCTTGCAGCTCAGATAAGGACACCCTACCTGAGAAGATATATAGCCACTCCAAAGCAACAATACACAAGAATCAATTAAAAGACATATGGATCTGCGGTGAAAGCAATCGATTGAAAGGAGCTTCATGGAAAAACATCGGTACTGATATTGGAGTCCAGGAGGTACAACTGCTTCAAGATTTATCGATGTGTACTCCGAGGGAAAGACTACAACTGTACTTTCCCAGCGAAAGACCAATAGGACAGAACATTAGTCAACGGGAGCCACAAGACGTAATAAGCCTCGATATGAGACCCCCTTAAGAAACTTGGGGAATGGAAATGTAACACAGTGGTTGAAATTCTTTTCCTCTTTTCCCTCCTTTATGTAGCCATATAGGCAATATAACTAGTTAAGAAGTTAATCTGGGGTCTAAGATCTTTTAAGTAAGCTGAATTTGTATTATTAAACCTAATTTCGCAGTGTCTATCAGCCCAAAATCAAAGCATAACTAAAAGAAGACACCTAATGGAATGGGCTTATATTACAGTGTGGGGTTTTAGATTTCCTATGATAGCTGAATTTGAATTATCTAACATATCTCTGTAGTGACTTTCAGCCTAAATTTAAAGCATAACTAAAAGGAGGTTTCTAACTGAGGAGGTGTAAATATAACTAACGAAAAATCTATTCCACTAATTAATGAAGACTCCATTTTATTATTTCTGGTATTAACAATGTACACTTATATATATTTGTTTCTCTTCTTTCCGTACAACTAAGCAGGCTTTTTTTTTTTTTTCCTTTTTCCCTTTCTCTAGTGGAACTGTGGAGGGCTCTAGGAATACGTTAAGTATAAACTGTTTATGATTGTTAAAACTATCAGAAACTATGCAAACAAATGTTGAAATGATGGTAACAAGGTAGACTTCTTTTTTTAAATGTGGTGCAAACGTGAAAAAGTCTATAAAAAGTCTATAAGCTTTGGGTAAAAGTCCATAATATTGTAGCCAGTCTTATAATCTTAAATGGAGAGAAGAGGGTTTTTAAGATTGAAACGGAGAACCAAAATGTTTTTCCACAGTGCTTCCTAACCCACATACAGAGCTTCTTTTTCTATGCGACGACAGCAGCAAAACTAGAATTGGCCAAGAAATGGAAAACACAAGAACTACCCTCGACAGAAGACTGGCTGAATAAACTAGCTGATCTTGCCAAGATAGCCAAACTGACACTAATAGTTAACGGAAGAATAGAAGAGGCCTTTCAAGAACAATGGGGCCCTTACCTGAACTATTTACAAAAGGGATTAAAATGGGGAACCATGTGTATCAAATGAAGAGCATAGCTCTCCTTTTCTGTATTAACAATGTAGATTGCATGTATCTCACTGTCTTCAACTTTGGAAAAATAAAATAAAAACTTTCTATAAAAAAAAAAATACACTTCTGTTGATAGAATCTATCAATTTTTTAAAATCTGTTTTCTGAAAAATACGTCGATGACCAGATTCCCCCACCCCGCAGTTCTCTCCACTTGGAACCTGCCACCTTTCTATTCCAAGTTCAACTGCATCATATGAGGGAGTCCCAAAGCTTTGACTTTCAAATGTGATATTTAGGCTATATAACATTAAAGCATCCTCTTATCACGCATTAGAGAATCACAACTTCTTGGCTGAACTTTTCTAGGGAGCACTTAATAACAAGCACTTGTGTCCAGAACCTAGACAAATATGTGTCTTTCTCTGCTCAGCTGATGCTAGCCAATCAGATCCCTTGGAGCAGCCTGTCAATTAAGATTCTCTGTTTCTATGAATTAATCCATTTTTAAAGCACTTCTAAGCTTTTAAAAAGAGCCTCTTGTGGTGCAGAGTGTTAAGGCAGCAGACGTGCAGTCTGAAGCTCTGCCCATGAGGCTGGGAGTTCGATCCCAGCAGCCAGTTCAAGATTGACTCAGCCTTCCGTCCTTCCGAGGTCTGTAAAATGAGTACTCGGCTTGCTGGGGGGTAAACAGTAATGATTGGGGAAGGCACTGGCAAACCACCCCATATTGAGTCTGCTATGAAAACGCTAGAGGGCATCACCCCAAGGATCAGACGTGACCCAGTGCTTGCACAGGGGATACCTTTACCTTTTTTAAGCTTTTAAAAAGTGCAATCTGTCACACATATGTAGTAACTCATGGTACAAACTGTTAACATGGCACCCACCATTAAGGCTACCAAAGCCAATAAAAGTGGCAAATGACCCAGGAATCTGAAAACGAGTCTAGTGTCAGATGAAAGGGGCTGCCTGGACTGTGTGAAGGATCTTAACCACCTTGTCCCCTTTCCAACTATTCCAAAGCAGGCTACTTAAGACAACACCTGCCACAGAAACAATCTGTATGAACCGTAGCGCATCATTCTGACAGGTTCCTGGCTTGACATGGAGTGAGGGGAACCTGTCGTGAACGGTGACGAGACAACCACTCGGTGCAGCTGACAATGGGAAATGAAAGGGAGCTTTGGTGTCAGCCGAGCACACATGGGCTCCTCCCAGCGGACATGTCAAATCCTTGATGCGGTAATGAGTTACACAGGATGCCAATCACCGGCTGTCAGCTCAATTGCACATCTCTACTCTGACGAGATCAGTTGGCACAAGGAAGTAATGAACACAAGAGAACTTGGGTGTGTTTGTGAAAATAAGGCAATACAAAAGAACACATTTCCATTAGTCAGCAGCAGAGATGGGCTTTCTTTTCAGCTGGCCTGGGAGCTTGCTTGATCATCGCCAGCTAAAGGAGAAAAAGCCCATGGTGGTTATCGTAAGACATCATGGACTCGTTAGGTTTTATTTGAAAAGAAAGCAAGTGCCTAGCCCTCGGAGTTGAGCATGCACGCATGAAAGCACTGAGGCATTTCCTGCTATCTTTTTATTCCCCCCAAGCCCCATGTCAAACTGGAAGACCAAAGTAAAGTGTTGAAGCGTGGAGCCTAATCCATAAGTGAGCATAATGTGCAAAACTATACAAAACTTGCTTCTTGCTCACAAGGTACAGAAGATGTGGCTATACTACATGTAACAACATGTTTTTTTTAAGGGGGGGGGTTAAATGAACTCTCCTCTTAAACAGCAGTTTTGATCCTAGCATTCAGGGGGTCTAGTGATGTCAAGCCACAGCTGGCTGGGAACTTGGTGGTCATATTCACAAGTGTGGTGGAAAGGGCCAATGGGGTTTCCATGGCAAGGGTCCTTCTGAGATGGTTTGCTATTGCTTGCCTCTGCTTAGAAATAGTGGTATTTCTTGGTGGTCTCCTGTCCAAATACTAACCAGGACCAAGCCTGTTTAGTTTCTGAGATCTGATAAGGTTGGGCCAGCCTGGGCCATCCAGATCAAGACATATTCATAAGTGGGAGCTATCAAAAATCTAGGAATGGCTCAGTCAATGAAGGCTGAAGCAGACGTTCTTGAGAAAAACACATCGGGAAATGCTCATTTGCCCCTGGAAGGCTCAGGTGTATGGATACAACCAACATGTATTCTGGGACTACCGAATTCCAGCCTCCATTACTGGGGACTTATCATGTAGAAGATGAAGCCCGTGGCTGAAGAGAGCCTTTTGACCACTACTGTTTCCACTCTAGTACTCTGAGCAATTGTTTAAAGGTAAAGGTATCCCCTGTGTATGTCTGACCCTTGGGGTGACGCCCTCCAGTGTTTTCATGGCAGACTCAATATGGGGTGGATTGCCATTTCCTTCCCCAGTCATTACCATTTATCAGCCAGCAAGCTGGGTACTCATTTTACCGACCTCAGAAGGATGGAAGGCTGACTCAACCTTGAGCCGGCTGCTGGGATCGAACCCCCAGCCTCATGGGCAGAGTTTCAGACAGCATATCGGCTGCCTTACCACCTTGCTCCACAAGAGGCTCTTTTATCATAGCAATTGTTTAGTGAGCTATAGATCATATTCTGCTTCCTGTTATCCTAGCCGTTAAGGAAACTCCCAGGAATGATTGTTACATGTTTCCCTGACAAACTTTTTGCTGTTGTGGAAGAAGAAAACAGAAGGGAATCCTGGCGCATCCCAAAAGTCAGATGCTTCCTCCATCTTAATGTTAATGTTGGTGAGCCGTTGTTAGGAGCAGACACATGGCAATCGGTAGGCAAGTCAACACTTTGTGTGCCTGATGGATATAACTAGCAAGTGATTTGCATAACATGCAACATGGGCTTCTCCAATCTGGGAAGCCAGAAGATGGCTACTTTTCAGTGGACTTATGTTTATGACCTGCACACTCTGACATGGTTGATGATTGGGGATTTGAACAGGAACTTCTGTATACAAACCGCTTGATCATCTGTCAGTTTGACTGATGCCTTTTTGTCAGCTGCGATTAGACATCTGATCATTTCCTGAGTTGTTTGGATGTTTCTGTCTGAATTTGGATGGTTCTGTTGGCACTATTAATAGGCATGTAATTAAAGGGGAGGGGAGAACTGTTGGAGATTTTGTTTTGAGTTGGAACTAATTACTTACATGTCTCTGTGTGCCATCCGTGTCTGACCGTGACCCTAGCTAATCTCACAGCCTCTTCATGAACAGATGTTCCACAGACTGTGCAGGCACAAAATGTGGATCCAGTTTTGATCATGTAAAGGATGCATCTATCTGGGCAGGCGCAAAGAGAGGACCAACTGCAAGTTACACCGTGCTTTACAAGATGGTCAGTTTAATGACCCAGCCGTGAGTCCTCTTAATACGTGCCTCCTTCCTGGTAAATGAGGCCATTTTACTTTGCTAAATGAGAAAGAAAAGAGCATCTGCAAGATGCAAGATGCAATTTGCTAGGTACATATCAAGAGCACAACTTTGCTTTGTAGCCCCAAAGAGGCTACTGCACAGGTGTTGAGTTGCTTGAGTTGCCAGGTGCCTGAGACAAAGCCAAATCAGTGGCATCGGCCATCGCTAAGGTGACCAGATTGTCCCACTTTTGGAGGGACATCTGGGGGTACCTGGCAAATTGTACTTATGTTGAAATTCAAAAATATATATTACAATACTATTTTTGCGTTCTATACGTTCTATGAAACTTTCTGTTGCTCCATATAGACCAAATTTTGAATCAAGAACCCCCCCCCACCCCCCGGTCAATGGAGTCCCCCTTTACCAATGTTAAAATCTGGTCACCTTACCCATTGCCCAACCAACTCTGGCCTAGGATGTGTGCCTCCTAATCCAAACAAGCCCCCTTCCACCATACTGTCCCTCAATGGACACAAAGCCCTTTGCAGTCAAGGCTGGAAAAGAAGCAGACCTTCCATGGAGCTGGACTAACAGACAATGAATCTACAAACACAACACTAAATCCCGATAAGAGACACATGGTATTGTGTGATGACAGCCCCAGCTTGCTCAAATTTCCTCCCCTCCCGGCCTGTTGAAAGCGCGGCTTCTCGTTCTGCCCTGTATCAACCCCTGCAGTTATTATCGCTTAGCATTAACCACAGCGTCCGTGTTGTCAAAGGATTTTGCAGCGACACCGTGTCTCCGGCAATGTTAGGCCACCGCCAACAAGTGCTGAGTAACCAAGGCTGACAACGTATTACAGTTCTGCCATAACCAATCAGCATCTCGCGCAGGCAAAAATGGCAGCTAAATCAGAGGAGGGTATGCAACAGTGTATGGATTAAATCGCTGGAGGAGCTTGCTAAACAAAAGGGGGAAATCAACACGGGTGAAAAAACAGATTTTCTGATGGGGAAAACAACCATGTTTTCATTTTTTTAAAACATGCAAAGAAGAATTATTTATTTATTTATTTAAAAAATTAGAGAAAATACATGCATGGATAAAAGATAGGTCAATGGCTACTTCAAAAGAAAAGTAAATGATCCATGAATATACATATAAACTGGAGAATCACAAAGAAAGTAACAAAGGATATGGAAATCCCCACCCCCTCCCCCCTAAAGTCCCCAAACTGTCCCCTCCAGCATATTGGAATATGTAAGGGTCAGAATCACTATCCTTTGTTATTCTCTTTCTACCCTCCCCTTAATTGGCTCTCAGTTTCTCTCTGATCTCCAAAGGCAACACACATGCTCTGTCCTAATTAGACAGTAGTTGGTAATATAGTTCTGCATGCCAAGGTGAGTCACTTGAGGATGTAGGAAACCCTGGCATGTCTTCAGGTGGTTTGCTTTCCTTGGGGCAGAGATTCCCAGTCAGGGTTCTGGGGAACTCTGAGGTTTGGTGAGAGTTCCCAGGGGGTTCCACGGCCTTTCCCAGAAGTTCGGATGGCCACTGATATCACTAGATGTCCCATGAGCCCACCACCCCTGTTGCTCTTCAAGTCTAGTCTCTTTCTCCACAATGGAAATGGTAAATGATCAATCAGCTGGCTTCCAGGTCTTATTTTCACAACCACTTCTATGAAAGGGCATGGCACCACTTCTGGGGTTTCTTGAAGCCTGAAAAATATTCCAGGGGCTTCTCCAAGGTCAAAAGGTTGGAAAAGGCTGGCTTTGAACCAGTTGATCAGCACTACAGTATAAGAGGGGCACAATGGAAGCCCATTAGGACTCACGGGGGATACGTAAAAACCAAACTGGAATCTTCTCTCTCTTACCCACACATTTTTTTTTAGTTATTCCAAACCAATGCCCAATGGATAATGTGGCCTGAGATGTGCATTTGTGTGAAGCACTGTCCAACTGCAGCAGATTTATGGAGAGCCCATAGGATTTTCAAGGCAAGAGGCGTTCAGAGGTGGTTTGCCACTGCCTGGAATTCCTTGGTGGTCTCCCATCCAAATACTAGGCAGGGACAGCCCGACATGACTTCTGAGATCTGATGAGATAAGGCTTGTCCAGGCCATCAAGGGTAGAGC
This sequence comes from Paroedura picta, assembly GCF_049243985.1. Taxonomy (NCBI): domain Eukaryota; kingdom Metazoa; phylum Chordata; class Lepidosauria; order Squamata; family Gekkonidae; genus Paroedura; species Paroedura picta. The sequence continues at coordinate 15,113,072 of NC_135383.1, read as the reverse complement.
GGTTTGAGACAAGCGGCACCATTTTTAAAACTCCGGGAAGTTAAGCATCATTTGATGTTACCGTCAGGGCAGACTTTCCAAACAAACATGCAAAAACGAGACACTACGGGTTATTACTCAGCTAAGATTATGTTAGCACAATCAGGTGATTGTGTATGGGAGACACATAGATGGATCTGTCATCAACATGTTTCACGTCAGATGCACAACCAAGTCAGAGGAGCTTCTGGCTGGCCTCTGTTGGGATCTGGAAAGCAGCAACAACCCACAGAGGAGCCCTGCTTGGGGATTTGGCCTCACTTGGAGTACTGTGTTCAGTTTTGGGCACCATAGATGAAGAGGGATGTAGACAAACTGGAACGTGTCCAGAGGAGGGCAACAAAGATGGTGAGGGGTTTGGAGACCAAGACGTATGAGGAAAGGTTGGGGGAGCTTGGTCTGTTTAGTCTAGAGAGGAGACAACTCAGAGGGGATCTGATAACCATCTTCAAGTATTTAAAAGTATTTAAAATGTATTTAAAAAGGTGCCATGTAGAGGATGGAGCAGAGTTGTTCTCTCTTGCCCCGGAGGGACAGACCAGAACCAATGGGAGGAAGTTAATTAAAAAGAAATTCCATCTCAACAACCGGAAGAAATTCCTGGCAGTTACAGAGGTTTCTCAGTGGAACAGGCTTCCTTGGGAGGTAGTGGGTTCTCCATCTTTGGAAATTTTTAAACAGAGGCTGGAGAGCCATCTGACGGAGAGGCTGATTCTGTGAAGGTTTAAGGGGGTGGCAGGTTACAGTGGATGAGCGATAGGGCTGTGAATGTCCTGCATAGTGCAGGGGGTTGGACTAGATGACCCAGGAGGTCCCTTCCAACTCTATGATTCTATAAAAAGAACAGGAGGAAGAGCTACATGAAAAATAATAAGATAAAATAAAAGCATCCGGACAAGCTGAGCTTTCTTAGCCCTACACCAGCTTGCCTTCTTCTTTGAGACTGTGAGAGAGAACAAAGACACAGAAAATTGCACCTAAACCTCCACCCTGGGGATCGTCATAGAAAACATGTAACCAATGTCCAATACATTGATTAGCCAATAGTGAATCCTCAAACGACTTCTCTTTCCTGGAGGGAAATTTCTACTCGATGCTTAATAGGCCCTATTAGTGAAACAGGTAAACAACAAAACAACCAAATAACTCTCTTCTGGCTGACATGATGACACTTTCCAAACTCCAACCAAAATATCTCACCAAAACAAGCAGACTTAATATGCCCCCAGAACATGACATGTTGAGAACAGCAGATATCAGAGAACATAAAAAGAGGGATCATTAGCTGCTTAAGCCCTCTACAGCAGGGTTTGCTGGCAGGGGCTTATGGGAATTGTAGTCCATGGACATCCGGAGAACCACAGGCTGACTACTCCTGCTCTAGAGCTTATAGAATCATAGAAGGGGGAATTGGGAGGCAATTTCCAAATGGTTCTCCCCTTCTGCAAATATTTATTGGGGTGGAAGCACTGGGGGGATTTCTCCAGCTTTCTTGAACCCCCGAAGCAGGGGGAGAGGTACCAAAGCGGGGGGTTCCCCCAGCCTCAGCAGGGGGTCTGGTATTCCTATTAAATAAACTAATTTTAAAGGAAGCTCCTGGGTCATTCCAGGAGAAGAGAAAAACCTCAAATCATCCCTATTCTACTTGCATTATGGGGAGGGGGGGGGGTTTGAGGGAAATCTGCTACCTTTGGCCATATACCGTTTGACGAATACCGCCGCCACCCTTTAAGAATCTGGCTGTGGTTTATTAACCCAACATACTGCAAATCTAATTAAAAGTCAAATACACAATACCCTCATCAGAATCCAAATGTTCTTTACAGAAACATCAAGGAGGAAAGGCGCATGCAGGGGACAATGCCTCCAAGGTAATCAAAATGCATCTTCGGGGACTCATCCCGCACCACTCGCACCTCATTATCAGTACTCTGCGTAGTACGGCAACACCTAGAGACTGCATCATTAGCTTCCTACACATCCATTATTGCACAAAATGGAGATGCTGAAACAAAGAAGCCAGAATGTACTTCTTGGGGGGCGGGGGAGAGAGAGAGAGAGAGAGAGATTGGTTTTCTCTTCTTGGCATTTGGCAGAGCTGCAAAGTGTTTCCCCACTAGAGTGCGCGGAGACATCTGTCCTCTTAGATACCAGTATTAAAACTCTGCTTTCAGTTTGGGATTACAATCCGCTCACTACTCGGAGAACGTTGTCAGGCCGTCTAGCTCGGAGTAGTGCCGGTTTCCCAAATTCTCGCCTGGGCTTTGGCCAAAACCCGCAACCCAAGGCCGTTTTGCTGGCAGGGAACAGTGTACCTCTGCATACCAGCTGCTGGAAGCCAGGCAACAGTGCAGGGTTTGGACCCTACGGCCTGCTTGTTGGTCTGCAGAGGGCGTCTAATTTGCCGTTGACGGCAACCAGAATGCCTGACTGGTTGAGCTGTTGGACTGATCTGGCAGCATCGTTTCATTCATTCATTCATTCATTCATTCATTCATCCATCCATCCATCCATCCATCCATCCATCCATCCATCCATCCATTCATTTTATTGTTGTATTTATCGACCGTCACTCTTGGCCCGGCTGGCTCGTGGCAGATTACATAAAAACACAAAAACCCCAGTGCATGAACCAATAATGGCGGCAGATAATTCACAATCTACATCACCCTGTGGGGCATCTTCTCAACCCTCCAATAGCAGTCACTGTTGCCCTGGAAGATGTTCACAGGTGATGTCTGGACTAGGCGGCTCCAGGGCTGTAGGAGGAGGGCCCCAATCTTACTACCTCGGCCTCAACCAAATGCCTGGTGGAAGAGTTCTCAGTTCAGATTCAAAATATATCATGTCAAAGGTACAGTTTGTCCACCTCTCTCTCTCTTATATATATCCCCCCACCCCAAAACCTGAGCTTTGATTGTGGCTCAGTGGTAGAACATCTGCTTAGCAAACAGAAAATTCTGGGTTCAACCACAGCATCTTAAGTAAAAAGCACCAGGTAGTAGATGATTGAGCAGGGGGTTGGACTAGATGGCCTGTATGGCCCCTTCCAACTCTATGATTCTACGATTCTATGATTCTATGATGTAAAAGACCTCTATCTGAGACTCTGGAGGACCAATACTAGCCTGAGTGGACAATACTGACTTTGATGGAGCAATGGCCAGATTCACTATGCGATAGATTCATGTGCTGTGTTGATCTTTTAAGAATGAATTTTGTACTCCACCTGAAAGTAGCGGGTGACACAGTCTTCAAAGCCTCAGTTGTCACATACTCATCTGAGAGAATTTTTGGTGCTGATCCGATGTCATACTTTTCTCTTTTCCATGCTATGAACTATGAACTCCCCTTAGAGTCTTTCAATTAGCTACATGGTTTTACAGGGCCTTTAGTACATCGGTATTAAAAATTGACAAAAATTAAACCCATTACCAATCCCCCCCCCACCCCCAATCCATTTGACTCCTGGATTTCCTGAAGATAAGAAGGCGGCCTTCTACATTCCTTCCTTGGTTTTGTTATCAAATAGTAGGACTGGTGTACTTTGGGGGCCTCTTACTTTAATTTATGCAATGGCTTAAAACATTTTGTTAGGGCTGAGCGAGACCATCTGTGCAAGGAGGAAAAGACGCCTCAGGGTAACATTGAGCGAAGCAATAATGCTGAATGCGTGGAAGGGAAAACTGGCTGCTCAAAACCATCCTGTCCGCCGCTGTGACCTTTCAAACACCGATTGCAAGGACCCAGGGAGGAAATTCCCCTTGACTCACTCCAAAGCAGAAAAAAAGGAGAAAGAGGAAACCAGGATGAGTTTGCAAAGGGTAGAGTGTTATATTTCCAACTGTGCTTGCCTTGCAGAGGAGAGCGCATAAGTCCTCATTATGGCCTTGTCAATGTCTGCATCTTGCTGGCCACGCTTCAGGGCTAGCAGGGCGGTAGGCCAACCACTTGAACTTAGCCACCTGAGGTCACTCAGCTGGCCTTCTATGGAGATCAATAAGGTAGCCTGAAAGGACCAAGAGGGGCAACGGGGGGAATGATTAAAGGCTGGGCTGGAGACATTTTCTGCCTGCTAAATCATTACCTGTCCTGCTGTCTTTGTGTTTTGAGAAGAATATCAAAGCCTTGCTCTTCAGGCCAGTGGTCCATCTAGTCCAACATCCTGTTTCAAACAGTGGTCAATCAGTTACCTGGGAAGACCAACACGGTAGAGGCCAAGGCTTCCCCCCTTGATATTGCCTGCTCACTAGCACTGGTCTTCAAAGGTTAAGTCCCTCTGACACGGAGGTTCCTTTTAGCCACTGGGGCTAGTAGCCATTCATGGTCCTCTCACCCATGAATCTGTCTAATCCCCTTTTAAGCCATCTGTGTTCATGGATATCCAAGTGGAAGTGGATCCCACAATTTAATTGAGCAGTTCTGGGACATGCAATGATTTTGAGGTAATGCTGTTGAGGCAAAAGAACTTTCCACTTAATTTTTCATAGGCCACGGTTCAATGGTAAGGCATCTTTTCTGCGCACAGAAGGTCCCAGCTACAAATTTTGGCATCTCTAGGTAAAAGTATCCAATAACATGTAAAAGACCCAGACCTATAATCCTGGAGAGTCGCTACCAGTTGCAGTAGACAATATGGACCGATGGTCTCATTCAGTGCAACACAGTTTTATGCATGAATGTGAGGCTAGGCATTCTTTCAAACTGTGAGGCCACATTCACAAAGCAGCCACAGATATTTAGATGGCAAGCTAGTAAAGTGCCTGCTTGGTGGATCTATGGAATGCTGTGTGTTAACTATGCAACAGCATCCACTCTGTACACAAAAACGTAAGAGAAGCCATGTTGGATCAGGCCAATGGCCCATCCAGTCCAACACTCTGTATCACGCAGCAGACAAATCCCAAGTGCCATCAGCAGATCCACCAGTGTGGCCAGAAGAACTCCAAAAGCTCACCCACTATTGTCCCCTAAGCACCAAGAATACAGAACCTCACTGCCTGAGATGTACTGTTCTGTATGTACCTTGTAGCTAATAGCCACTGATGGACCCCTGAGTTTTGACATGTAAAAACTCAATTCATATCAGATGTCGGATAGATCCCTTGCCAACGTGCACAGATAACTTCCTTTGTCCTGCTAACATGTTTATATCAGGCTTAACTTTGCAACCTTTCTATTAGATATGCAGTACATTTCCCAGATCACCTTTCCCCCAAAAGGTCCCAAGTCAGTTAAAACACACATAATCACATTATAAAAATCCATATAGAAAAAAAAACAAAGTAATACACCCCAAGAATTGCCACAGCATTAGCAATCTGATTTGAAGGCCTTCTGCAACAATAAGGTCTTTTGGTTAATCCAGAAGGCTTGTCAGGTCAGGGGGCACCTCTCCTCCAGAGGTAGGGTTTTTCACTTAGCTATGGCTAAGAAGTTCCTCCTGAGGGCCCTTGCAAGGCTCTGAGAACCTGGACAGGATGATACAGATCAGGGGTAGCCAAACTGTGGCTCTCCAGCTGGCCATGAACTAGAATTACCATGATCCCCTGCCATCCCTGATAGAGCTGCAGCTGGTTCTATAGATAATCCATCCCAGGCTTAAAGCCATCCAGTGTTTCTCCTGCTATCTGAATGATTCAGTCAAGGCTCCACTGAGAAAAGCCTGTCCTTGGGCCTGTTTCCAAAGCTTTCCATCAGCAAATTTATATGGGAGAGTCAACAGTCTCCCACTAGATAAGCGGCTATGCCCTCACAATTCAAACCAGGTAGAAGATCGCAAACACTATGATATTGTCCTCTTTACAGTTCTACCTGACCAAGACGGAATCAAATGCTGGTCTGTATTTCTGGTTTGGATGGGGATCGAATTAAGTTTCTCTTGGCAGATGGGTGCCCAATGGTCACACTGGAGGGTATTGTGATACAGTTGTATTGTTGTCTCTGTCTATTAGGAAAAGGTTTGTTTTCAATGCATAAGAGGTTAACTGTGTGTTATTTCTTATTTTAAACCTTTAAATTCAGGTTTGAAAGTTTTTGCTATTGTTTGTTAACCTATTTGTCTTGTTTTTATTTTGGTTGTTACAGCATAAGGCTATGACAACTATAAACTTACTTACCCCAGACCCAAAGGGCCTTCTTGGTTGCGGCCCCAAAAGAAAAGTTGGATCCTATATGCTGCTTTTCTCTACCCAAAGGAGCCTCAAAACAGCTTACAATCAGCTTCCATTTCCTCTCCCCACAACAGACACCCTGTGAGGTGGGTGAGGCTGAGAGGGCCCTGATATTACTGCTTGGTCAGAACAGCTTTATCAGTGTTGTGACGAGCCCAAGGTCACCCAGCTGGCTGCATGTGGGGAATCAGGGAATCAAACCTGGCACGCCAGATTAGAAGTCCGTGCTCCTAACCACTACACCAAGCTGGCTCTGTACTATGCTAGATCTCAACGATCTGTTAAGTGGACATTTCCAGGATAGGGAAAGATCAGAAAAGCATGTCCAGGGCCATACTAAAGTTTCCTTCTAAGCACAGACATGAAGGGTGGAGGAATGGGAGTTCCCTGGGCACAAATTGTGTGCAATTCAGGGATCATTGTACAATCACACCAAGGATTCCAGTAGTGTCTCTAATGTATTTTTAAGCAACTCTCTAATGTGTTCTTAAAATATTATCACATTAGAGAGTCACTCATGAAGATTTTATGATGTTATAGCATTTTAATAACACATTAGACAATCATTTTAAGGCACACAGTACAAAGCCAATTGGAACCCTTGGCATACTATCCTAATGATCCCTAAATTGTGGAAATGCATACCTGGGTCTCTCTCTCTCTCTGCACTCAATGGACATCAGGGAAATTTGATCTATCCCTGAAAGAATTCCCCCTGCCCCTATCCCTACATCACAGGAACCTAGACAAATTAAAGTTTATCCCTGTCAATGCTGGTACAGCTCTGATCCTGGAACATCTGCAGAATTTGGTAGAAGTTCACCAGGGCAAAACCCCAGAACTGAAGAGAAAGGAGATCCCAACCAGGATGGGAGTAGGGGAACCTCTTCATCCCTGTCTATTTCCTCAATGGAACAGGCAGATGTTCAACCATCTCCTCCATGATCAAATCACCAATGAATCAGTGCTATCTCTAGAATGAAGCTGACTTGATTCCCTACCAAATGCCCAGGTGCGACTAGAAACAGGAATGCAAAGAGTGAAAGATAAGATCAGTTTGTTATCGATCACCCACAGGTTAAAATTAAACCATAATACCAAGAGCCTAGCATCACTTATATTAAGTGACAATTTCCAGTCACCTTGGTTAAAAGCTGTGAGGCTCAAGATAGCACAATGGGGGTTATCAGAACAACTGTTACTCCACCTGCATCACGATCAAGCTAAGTCTAGGGACATTAGCCGGCAACAGGATCTTGAGAGAATCCCAGACTTCCTTCTTCCAGATAATATTAGATACAGGCAACTCCCAGCTCCATACCTGGCTTCTCTAGAAATCAACAAATCTGGCTCAGGCCAGATGCTCAGCATTGTTCACAGCTGTCCTGGAAGCTGCTATATAAAAATCACCTTATCAGAGAGTTTCTGTCCCTGTGCTTGTGACTAGTTAGAGACAAGCAAACTTGTTTTGCTACCCTGTCCCATCTCTAATGCCATAAGAACCAACCTAATCCAGCCAACTTTAGACCAATAGCAGAGTCTCCCTTCAAAGGATGTAGTTAAAAATCTTCTCATTGATGAACACCATCAAATAACTTTACACACTGCGAAATTTTGTGCAGCTGCCGTTAAATTGCATGGCATTTATATAAGCCAGAACGTTTCCTCTTTAACTGAATAATATAGAAGAAGAAGAAGAGTTGGTTCTTATATGTCACTTTTCCCTACCTGAAGGAGGCTCAAAGCGGCTTACAATCGCCTTCCCATTCCTCTCCCCACAACAGACACCCTGTGGGGTGGGTGAGGCTGAGAGAGCCCTGATATCACTGCCCGGTCAGAACAGCTTTATCAGTGCCATGGAGAGCCCAAGGTCACCCAGCTGGCTGCATGTGGGGGAGCGCAGAATCGAACCTGGCATGCCAGATTAGAAGTCCGCACTCCTAACCACTACACCAAACTGGCTCTCTGACTCAATGCTCTTTCAAAAATGAGTTTTAACCCTGACATGTTTCAGATTTTAGATTTTAAACACCCCTCTTGGATTCAAATATGTATTTTTGGACTCATTACCATTAAATAAATGAAACCTATTGCTGACTTGATTCCCTTTCAACCCGTAGTACTGATTTGCTCCTACAAGGAACAGAAATGGACTAGACCTTTCAGATCTGCAAAATTTCCTCATACAAAGTACGATCTGGCTTGCTATCCCAACTCCTTACTTAGGGTGCTAAACTGGGGTGGAGGAGTGGATAACATGTCAATTAAAACCTAGGAAGACCTGGCCTTCCACGAAGCTTACCTTGGGCTAGTTGCTGCTAGTCTAATCTACCTCCCAGAGTTGTTGGGAGACTACATTCACTTCCTTGGGGAAAAGTTGGGCTAAAACATAATAAATAATACAACTATTTTTCTAAGAACATGTCATTGTCCCTGCCAGTCGTCTTTTGACTAAAAAGGATAAATCTTATTCATTAAAATTTTCTTCTCTATAAATGAAAAAATATAACACCATCAATAAATGAATTATTCCACTAAAACACATGAGGATTAGTAAATACAAAGTAGCCTAATGTTATATAGATGCTTCATAAACTATTTTCTTTTAAAAGGTAAGTCATTATTAAACGTAAAATAAGCATCACTGTTGATTTTCTCTTTTTCATTGTCTTTGTCCACCAGACTCAACATCCAGGAGTGTTGTCAATTTGGTTATCCCTATTATTAATAGTTTCAGAAGGGCAGCTGTGATGGCCTGCAATAACAGAGCAAGATTCAAATCCAGGAGCGCCATTAAAGATGAACCAGACTTCCAGGGCACAAGCTTTGAAGAGGCCAGACTCTTGTATTCAACAAAGGGACCTTTAACTCTCAAAACCTTGTAATCGGGAAACCTTGTTGGCCTTGAAGGTTCTATGAGACTCAGATCTTGCCCTCGATCATCAACTTCCTTCATCTTTCCTGTAAAGTGCTTGTAGGCATGAAGATGCATCACTGCTTGGAAAAGCAATCCTATCAACCAAATGAAATGCAAACCAAATTTCATCAGCTAAAAGGTCAACTAGTAGTCAGCATTGATCTTGATAGTTTAATCAACTGTTCGTTTAATCAACTATGTTTAATTAACACCTAAGGTCCCCCTCCTACAACAACATCACCCCCAACAGCGGCTCAGTCTGGAATTAGACCCATGAAAAGAGACTATACCAGAATCAATGCTATAATTGATATTGATATCGTTTATTATGTGGTGTCGTGGCCTGGCAGCAGAGAATGCATGGCCAGTGTGGGGGCCAGTGTGGGGCCTGGACAGGGAGGTGTGCTTTTGGGCTCCCTGAGAAGTGACATGGGAATATATGATGGGGATGACAGGGGGAATCAAGGCTGCAGTGGTTTTCAGGTGCCTGCTCACTGCATGGCCTGCCAGCATTAAGCACAGGAATGCTGACAAGAATAAGACTCAAAGCCATGGCCTGAAAAATTCCTTCTTCCCCCACCCTCCCCTCTTTTAACATTTTGCAACATCCAGCCTTTTGAAGATTTCTGGTGAACCCAAAAGCTCACATACCTGTTTTGTAACATTGTGGCTGGTCCTACTAAAAGGTTTTATGTGGCTCATGCTTCATCCCTTGGGACAGACTTCAGGTGTGGTCCTCTATATTGCCACAAGCTGGCCCACAAATTTGCTCATAACCTCTGCAGCAATGCTTCCCATGAAAGCAGCAGAGATCAGCCAATGGTTGTGGTCACATAGTTCACACATGATGTTTGTACACATGAGCCTTCTCTGGCCAGGACAGGCTGCCTGGCTGTGAAATATAGGAGATCTGTCAGTTTTCTGTTTTCCTTAGGTGCACGGGGACTGAAGTTGCTTCCGAAAACATAAACTTGTCACTGGAGATGGTAACTGTGCTCTTTAAAAATGATGGATCTCTTCCTAAGAGTCTTAAATTAACATTACAAAGGCCTGACCTTGTGTATATTAAGTATTCCCCGAGGACGCTGTGGAATATTTTATGAGTTATTTCATTTTGCTGTCTTTCCTTCTGATTACCTCTGGGATTTATTAAGACATATATTTACTCCTCCGCCCTACTCCCCCCTCTCATTCTGATACTTTCTTTCTTGGAGGGGTACAACTCGTCAGAGGAGTGAGGATGCAAATTGGCACTGAAACTGTATTTAAAGATCAAAGATGAAAGAGCTTTATTTAAAGGAAACACTTTGAATTGAAGTAGCAAGCCTTTTTATCTAAGGGCATCTGCTTTTTTAAAAAAATATCAATTAGATATAAGAGTGTATATATATTAAGGGGAAAGTTCATGTATTTTTTTTGTAAAAAAGACTCAAAAATGGCCACGTAGGTATGCAATGTATACTAGAAATAAGTTATTGTGTGTTTCTTTTTATATGTTCGTATTTCAGTCAACGGTTTCAGTTCTTCAGTTTTTGCTATTGATTTTGTAGATTCCATTTATATTGTGTGTGTATATCATAGAGTTTTAATATGGTGAATCTATGGCAGGGGTTACCAAATTGTGGCTCTCCAGATTTCCATGTACTACAATTTTCAGGAGCTGGCAGGAGCCACATTTTGGGCACCCCTGATCTATGGGATGTACACAGAGAATGTTCACAGAGAATGCTGGCTTTTGATGGACAAACAACAGTACACAGATCTAATGGGGGGAAAGTCAATGGAACTAAAGACATAGGGGGTTAGAAGCAAATTCCAAAATGGATGCTTTCAAAGCAACAAGACAGAGAAATCTGAAGCCATCCTTATTCATTTGCAAATCAGACGACAAACGAATAAATAAATGATTAAATATTTCCGATCCAGGTCCAGGTGTTGTTGATTTTTAGGTTCATTGATGATTTTTACTGTGGGGCTAGTGTTTTGTCTTGCTTTATGATGCTTTGCTTTTTATTTTATTTTGACTTTTCATTGCTAGCCTCAAGTAGGTCCCTGGAAAGTGACACATTTTTTAAAAAAATAAACAAAGTGATGAATTTTATATATATGTTTTATATTTTAAATGTTATGGTCATAGCCTGCTTTTAGGGTCTACTTATCCAATAAAATATGTATATTATACTTTTCTGGGACTTTGCAAATAAGTATACAGAAGACAGATAAGCCATACATTATATAAAAGAGCCTCTTGTGGCGCAGAGTGGTAAGGCAGCCGTCTGAAAGCTTTGCCCATGAGGTTGGGAGTTCAATCCCAGCAGCCAGCTCAAGGTTGACTCAGCCTTCCATCCTTCCGAGGTCAGTAAAATGAGTACCCAGCTTGCTGGGGGGTAAACGGTAATGACTGGGGAAGGCACTGGCAAACCACCCCCCCGTATTGAGTCTGCCATGAAAACGCTAGAGGGCGTCACCCCAAGGGTCAGACATGACTTGGTGCTTGCACAGGGGATACCTTTACCTTTATATAAAAGGATTCTGGTCCTTTTACAGATAGAAATCATCCCCCAGCCTTGAAATGCATAGAAAGAAGGAAAAATACAACTCCATACTATTATTTTTGGTCTACAGCAGGCTTTATTAATGGCCCTGGAACAGTTTTCTGAATGAGTAGGAGTTCATTATATATATATATATTTAAAAATTATTCAACGTTTTTTAAGCAATATGCCACCCCCCCAAATGGCCAATGATGGGCTTGGAGGGGGTGGGAAGAGGAGGGGCCCTGGGTGGGCATGTACACAGCTCTACTTCCCAACCATATTCTGCATGACTATGACACTTCTGGGGTTTCTCAAAGTCTGAAAAATGTTTCAGGGGTTTCTCAATGACAAAAAAAAAGTTGCGAAAAGCTGGTCTACAGGATTCAGAGTAGGGCAAAAGGATTAACTCCCTTCCCCTGTTGGTTGACCCAATCCAAATTATCAAAGGAGATTGGGAGTGTTCAGGGTGGTATCCCTTCCCAAGGTATATTTTATGGCTAAAAACAGGCCATGAATATCTACCTAATTTTCAGCATGTAGGGATTTACAGTCAGGACAGTTTCATGACTTGACCGTATTTGGGTCTTTGGGGGCACCTCAGCTCAAAGAGAGCCTCTTGTGGCGCAGAGTGGTAAGGCAGCCGTCTGAAAGCTTTGCCCATGAGGCTGGGAGTTCAATCCCAGCAGCCGGCTCAAGGTTGACTCAGCCTTCCATCCTTCCGAGGTCAGTAAAATGAGTACCCAGCTTGCTGGGGGGTAAACGGTAATGACTGGGGAAGGCACTGGCAAACCACCCCATATTGAGTCTGCCATGAAAACGCTGGAGGGCGTCACCTCAAGGGTCAGACATGACTCGGTGCTTGCACAGGGGAAACCTTTACCTTTACAGCTGCCCACTGCTAGATTAAATTCATCCCTATGAGGGCTTCTGTTCACTATGCTGCTTTTTGTGCCATACAGATGAGGAGAAACAGGTGTGTAGCCATCCCACAATCCTGTGTATTGCAGAATGGAGCAGCCAGAACCCTGACTTTGAAACAGTCGCTCCAGCCATCTTTCTCTGCCAAGGAGGACCAAGGTGGTTACACAAACCTCGTCAACAGCTGCATTCTACTTTCCCCCCCTCTGGGACATTTGGATACACCCCCTAACTCCTTTTCAGCAGTAACTTAACATCAAATTACTGCTGGTCGGGCTACTTCCGATGATTAACCAGCAGTAAACACACCTCATTTGGCAGGAAAGGAAGTGATCTCATTACAGCCTTCCCTGTCGAAGCAAGGTCTGACAAGGGAACCTCCTCCCCCACCAAAACAATCCACCTCCAATTCCTCACAGCTCACTAACTCTGTTGGAGGCGCATAATGAAATACAGTCCTGTCAATCTCAGCCCCTGGGTAACATTTCCACTCCTGCATTCCATTTTCAGTTTAGGTCGAGGTTTTGTAAGACGACAGCAAGCAGCTCTCCGAGTCCCAGGTGACCCGATCGGCTCCGATTTAGTCTTTGAATGTTGCAAATTAAATTCCCTCATCAGTCCTCTAATCACTCTTACCAGATGGGGTTTGTGCTCAATTTTGGATCCACAGGAAATTTAATGGTTATTGTTTCTGTTTAAATAGGAGATTATTGCATTTTAATAAGTTCTCTTTGGGACTTCCAGCAACAATGGAGCGCTATGAATTACTGTAGATAGCTGTTACGGCATGCTGGGGGAAAATCAAGTTACTAAGTGTGACAAGTTGCTTTTTCTTCCCTTCCAGCAATCGCTCGGAGTGTATTTACCACCAAATTAAGTATGTGCCGTGGGGATAATATTTTTATCCTGCTGAGGGGGAAGGAGCTTGTCTGTGGATTTTCATTAAAATGACACATCTGTTCAGCAATTTCATAAAGTAATTCTGCTGAAAGTTTTATCAGCTAATTTTAATTATTCACTCCAGTGGGTTGAATACAGGATTCATCATGTTGAATTAATACATTTGACGTGGATTTCACAGAGGGAGGGGGCCAAGTCGGGGAGGGAGGAGGGAAAGAGAAGCGAAAAAAAGCAATCAACAAATTGAATTGTCATGCAATATGGATTAAATTGAGATTCTTTAATTAGGATAAGCCTCAGATTCGGTATTTTAAAGGCATTAGAAAGCTTAGCAATACAGTGGTAAAGATTAAGAAAATGCAATTAAATATTACACATCAGACACGTTCATTGGATTGCATGGGCAAGAAGACAAGAGATGTATTCTAAGCAGGGCTGTCAAGTCAGAAAGAGTTGCCAAAGTTTTCGAGGCGGAAGGCATGCCCGACTTTGGATTGTGTCTAACTGGCTCCATTCTTGGCTGGGAACTGACCAAAGCACAGGGATTTCTTAGTTACATGAAGACATGAAGCAGTCTTCTGCCATTCAGCCCACTGGTTCATTTAGCTCATCATCACCTGTTCTGACTGGCAGTAGCTCTCCATATGCTGCACTTCAACAACAACCTGTTCAGGTCTAGGGTTTCCAGACTCCAGGTTGGGGGTGGAAACCTCACAGAATGACAACTGATCTCCAGGAAAAAAAATGGCTCCATCCAGCTCACATCCTATTCACCGGTTTTAAATGGAGGCAGTCATTCAACACATCACTGGACATGTCCAAGTGAATTGGAGTATGCCCACTTTCTGGCAGGATGACATAACCTTCTCACAGCAGTCATCTCCCCCCCCCCCGCCACAAACACATAGTCATCTCTGGTGATGACATGTCCATTTCAAAGGAATCATCCACCTCATCCTGATTTTTTTGGTCTCTCTCAGTCCCATGATAACATATAAACTGGGACTGCATTCTTGAGATCTCCTAAATGGTTGGCAAGACCCACCTCTCTGCCTAACAAAACAATGATGATTTCCACCCAGGAGCATTATTTTGGGAGTGCAGGAAATCTTGTCTCCCATTCTCTGGTTGGAGACTATGCACTCAAGTTTTCTGGCCAGCCAAATGGTTCAACAAATTAATGGATTTCCCAGATCAAGCTGCAAATGAAGATGCTGGTCTGACTCTTGGATGTCTGTCTCTGTGTTCATTCCCGCACACCACAGACAAACCCTACTCTGAACCTCAGAGGTATCTCTTGGTGGTGGTGCTAGCCAAAAGGAGAAGGGGACGCTGGCAACTCTCTCAAGGTCCCCCACAATTCAGCAGAAACTATGCCAGGGCTAAACCAAATCAGAGCCGCTATCTGTATAAGTGCCGCTAAGTTGTACCCAATGGATGACAACCCCAGCTAAGGGCTTTTAAAACAAGTGAGAAACAAAGGTGGTTTGCCATTGTCTTCCTCAATACAGTTTCCTTGCTGGTACCAACCCTGCTTAGTTTATGAGAGTGGATGGAATTGGCTGTATTATAGTGTTCTGTATCCCCTGGGTCCACTACAAACCACTGGGGGGACCCAATGACAAATCTACAAGTGTGTCTACATACTAAAGGCAGAAGTTTTGAAAAACAATATTAAAAAAAAAACTCCTGTTTTTCCTTTTTTTTTTTTTGAATACTTCCCTCTGATCCTTGTAGTTATTCCCCGCTCCTTTTTTGACCGTGCCGCTGAAGGTCCGGGACATATCCAATGGGCAGGGAAAGCAATGATGGCAGAGGTATGAGTGGTTGTGGGGGAATAGATATTTAGATAACAAATTAGTCAGTATTAGTTGCCAGACAGGTAATTTGGCTATTTTAGCGGCAATTTCTAAAATGTTAATGAAATCAAGTATATACTTATATATTTTAACATGTTGCAAACCACATATGGGAGACCTTATAGCCATGGTGATGGTGATACCAAAATGATATGCCATATAGGGATAGGATATCCCACATAGGGATGCAGTAGCAGAAATAACCCACTTAGCTATAAATAAACAGGATTCCTCTAGCATAGCAATCCCCAACCTGTGGGATGCGGACCACATGTGGTCCGTCGACTAATTGGAGGTGGGCCGCGAAGGATGCCTTCTCCCCCTCCCCCTGGCCCTTTACAACACACTTCGGGTGTCATTGTCTCCCATCACTCCCAGATGGGACTATCTCGTTGCAGAGAAACAAGCTCAGGGTTCCCATTGATTTGTCATTGTCATGAGTTAAAATCTCCATGAAAATAAAATGTTCCTTATGTTCATTGTTGTGGCGTGTCTGTATCTTATTTTGAAGGGATGTTTAAACATTACCATAGCGATCAGAGAGCGTTAGGGCAGTGGTTGAGAGTAGAGGAGTAAACTCCCCCCCCCCACTGGGCCTCAGAAAAATTGTCAAGCGTTGAGTGTTCCCCGGTGATAAAAAGGTTGGGGACCACTGCTCTAGCACATCAAGGACTAATATTCTGAGCCACAAGGGAGGATGGTATAAAATATAATAAATATAAATAAATGAATGAATGTTAATGATCTAGAGTCAGGTGGGTAGTCATGTTGGTCTGAAGCAAGTGAACAAAGTTTGAGTCGAGTGGCGCCTTTAAGAGCCACAAAGTTTAATTTGGGGTATAAATTTTTGTGTGCAGGCACACTTCTTCAGATACATATGAAACAGACTTCCTGAAGCCTTACCTATAGATGGGGGTGGGGGAGGTTATTTGCCAGAAGTGGGCTTAAGCCCAGAATAAGATTTTTCTTTTCTTTAAAGATGGTGCCAATAGTCTGAAGCTAGAACTGAGCTGTAGGACTGAATAACAGTGATATTTCTGGGAATAAAATATTCTTTCTGGGAATAAAAAATTCCCGGTAGTAGAATACAAATAAAAGGAGAGATACAGAAACACACATACCCTAATGCTTGGAAGATGTAAATGCCTACCATCTAATTTCCTTTACATATTACATTGTTTTAAAAGATGCAGAAAGAAGCAGAAAGGGGGAAAATGTCAATGGGGGTGATGGAAGAAATGCTGTTTGCAAGCCAAGCTCCACAAAATGGGGGAGAGAGCTGTTTTGGGTTGGGGGGGGGGCGACTTATTCCTCCAAATACATTTTAAAAAACAATTTCCAAGTACTTCTTGGAGCTGTTGTCTCCTGCTGTGTAAATAAAATTTCTGAATAATTCCCAAGCACATTATTTTCCTACATGCAACCATATAGGCAGTTTGTCTACATTTGACTTTGAAGGGGGACAAAGATTTGCAAAAACATGTTCTGCACCATTAGTGGGTCTGTCTACTGATACTGCTGCTGCATTCTTACTGACAGCAGCATTAAATGCAAGGAAATTTTAAAGGAAATAACAAATTTTTAACAATATTGTTTTGCCTGACAGCAAGAGGTGACTGACCTAAGCATACCCAATAAGTTTCCTATGGCAGAGAGGGGTAATTTGAACTAGCATCTTCCAGATTCTAATCTGACATTCTAATCATTATGTATTATTGCCTGAATAGACTTATATTAGTTTATATTTAACGACAGTAAAGTACCATACACTGCATGGCTAGCCATTGCACACACTGGTCTGTTTTGAAGTGCTTACAATATATTATAGCAGAATTTGTGTTTTTCACTAGAATACCCTTAATTCAAATTATCATCATCCTCTTGATTTTTAAACCAAGCAAGATTAATCTCCTGCAAAGTAAATAGATGTGACCTGGAAATGGCATCGTTGCATAGAGCCAATGCTCTAGCATTCACTCCTTAACTCTATGGTTTAACTCTATGGTTTTGGGTGAAAGCTAGAGTGTTGTCCTACATGGTGAGGTCATAGAATCATAGAATCATAGAGTTGGAAGGGGCCATAAAGGCCATCTAGTCCAACCCCCTGCTCAATGCAGGATCAGCCCAAAGCATCCTAAAGCATCCAATATTCACTTCCAGGTCAAGACAGAAGTGATGTCACTGTGTTGCCAGTGAAGGCAATTCCTCTCATTCCCTCCTTTGCCAGCCCACTAAGAAGAAACAGGGAAAGAAGTTTGCAAGTAGGAGCTCTGTATACACCAGAGTGGCTAGCACAAAGTAGTCCTTAGGATGACAGCACAGCTATTATGTCCTTACTACTACATTATTCTGCATAGCACTGAAAGCAAAGCAGAGAATGAGGAAAACCAGATTCAAGACTCAGAGGCCTAGGAGCTTTCTGATACTCTGTCATATGAATGATGCAGCCAAATTACCTGGGGATCTATGCTTTTATTTTAAGCATTTTTTACCAAAGCATATTCCTGTATATTCCCGAGTGTCTTATGAAATAAATCATAATGGGTTGGTTCCCACTAATCATATCAGTGTATTTTGGGTAGATTTATTTATTTATTTGTTTGTTTATTTATATATATATTTATTTATTTTGCATTTTCTCCTTCCCTTCCATCAGATTCAGGGCTCTAACAGTCAGGACAGAGCTCAAATGTTTCCATTTATGACATACAAACTGCAGGCTTGTGCAGCCTCAATTTACCCCAAATATGGAAGCGAGAGGGCCTTTAACCTTTCAATCTCCACTTGGTTTCACTGTTCAAAATTAGCCTTCTCTAAGGGGAGGGGAGGAGAGGGGAGGTTGACGGGTCAAACTCCTACTTTTCCTGCATATTTCCGCAAAGCAAACTGAGCGTCCTGTTTGCAGACACCTAACAGTCACACAGAGGCAGTCAAAATATCATTCCAAAGTCCAGTTACCACTTAAAGGCACACTCATAGCTTCAAGTCCAATGGAAAATCCAAAGGCAGAGTTCTAGAGCATAAGCCAGGGTCAAAATCAATAAGAAATACATTGCTTCCACACAGCCACTCCCTTGTTTGCTGTTTTCATGCATCAGGCTTAGCACCTGCCAGCGACCTCAGCCCTGCTCCTGCAAACACTCATCCTCATTGCTGATATGGGGCCGGTGCTGTGCTTCAAATTTGGCACTGCATCTTCTGTCATGCAGCTTCCTCCTATTCTTCCTCGTAAGCTGTTCCTAAGGTTCTGATGACAGGGGAGGTGAGCTGGCCGGGAGATGGCTCTCTCTTGTCAATTCAGGTTAGGGGCACAGAGGGGCCATTATACTAGGACCTGGTTACAGAGCCATGTCTGGCTCCTCAGAGGTCATTTCCTCCCGGAGTGTCTTTGTTACTGGCAGTGGGCTTAGGTCAGGTGTCCTGGCTGCCTCTTCCTCAGAGGAGTCCTCTGCATCATTGGCTCTGCTGAAGCTGGCTGGTTCATGACACGGAAGCTGAGAAAGCCTGCAATTCCCATGTTTTGGATAGAATGAGCTGCCTGAGTTCATTTGTTTGAATCCCAACATATTGTGTCAATTAATATACTGAGTGTTAGAAGAAGAAGAAGAAGAAGAAGAAGAAGAAGAAGAAGAAGAAGAAGAACTGTGGCCGAAACCCACTTGATGATGAAGAAGAGTTGGTTTTCGTTCCCCACTTTTCATGACCCAAAGGAATCTCAAAGCAGTTTGCAATCACCTTCCTTTCCTCTCCCCACAACAATCACCCCGTAAGGTAGGTGAGGCTGAGAGAATTCTAACAGAACAACTCTGTGAGAGTAGCTCTATCAGGACTGTGACTAGCCCAAAATCACCCAGTGGGCTGCTTGTGGAGGAGGAGGAGTGGGGAATCCAACCCTGCTCGCCAGATGAGAAGCCGCCCCTTCTTAACCATTACACCATGCTGCTCTCCCAACCGCATCATGCCATCAACGCTGTGTGTGGCATTGGTTATGTCTCCAACAAATAAATAAACCAGTGACAAGCGGGGACAAAATGTTTTCTATTGTCTTTTCACTCCACAGTTTGGTATAATTATTCCTGACAATTTGCACATCAGGCTGGATGACACGATCCCTTTGCTTCTCCCCAGACGGAGATGAAAATATACTACTTTGGAGTTCTTGGCATAGTAAATCTAATTGAGCGGAAAACTGTTAAAAGAAAATAGAGAAAGTAAAAGAAGAACCAAACAACAACAACAACAAAAAAGCCCCTCCACCAGGCCATTTTGCTCCGTTAAAATATAACTCGATGCGCAACGATGACAAGAAAATTGTGTACAAGCCGCCTGCAAGCTTGTAATGGCCGTTCTCCTCCTCTTCCCCTTTGAACTTCAAAACTGCTCTTTGAGGAAATCTCTTAAGCAGATGTCATGTTCCCATCAATGCTGCTGACAGACACGCAGTTCACTGCGACATGCCATATTCTTTCCCGTGCTGCTTCCAAAGATAACATCGGGATTATTTTCAAGGTGTAACCGGGGGAATGAATAGGTCAACACGCTGGGTGGCAGCGAATGTCAATACAGATTTAGCATGAAGAAGTCTGTCTCGCCTCTCCGACACTTAACCAGGTGCTTGGCATGTAATTTCAAGTGACAGGGGAAGCGAGACTCTGTGGTGTCAATTAAGTGAGAATCTGAATCACCACAAATTTGTGTGCCCTTCGAAGGCGGGAGCTGTTTGAAAATTTTCTGGATCACCTCGCTTGGGCAGGAGACATGTTTCCAGATGAGAACGTGAACCTCCCCCAAATACCTTTGCCCCTAGCCGATAGCATCCCTAACAGGAAATGAAGTGCATATTCCAGTCATAGAAGGACTGCATGGAGGATGAAGAGACCTGGATAGTACAGGAGTTTATAGGCCATCTAGTCAAATTCCTTCTTTAATGCAAGCACTAAAGCATCCAAAAAGACAGCAGTTCATGCTTGAAGGCCTCCAGGAAGGGGTAGCCTTGTTGGTTCCTTCATCAAGGGAATAAAATCGATAAAATTGAAAGGGTACAGAGGAGAGCGACGAAGATGATCTGAGGCCAAGGGACCAAGCCCTATGAAGATAGGTTGAGGGACTTGGGAATGTTCAGCCTGGAGAAAAGGAGGTTGAGAGGGGACATGATAGCCCTCTTTAAGTATTTGAAAGGTTGTCACTTGGAGGAGGGCAGGATGCTGTTTCTGTTGGCTGCAGAGGAAAGGACACGCAGTAATGGGTTTAAACTTCAAGTACAACGATATAGGCTAGATATCAGGAAAAAGTTTTTCTCAGTCAGAGTCGTTCAGCAGTGGAATAGGCTGCCTAAGGAGGTGGTGAGCGCCCCCTCACTGGAAGTCTTCAAGCAAAGGTTGGATACACACTTTTCTTGGATGCTTTAGGATGCTTAGGGCTAATCCTGCGTTGAGCAGGGGGTTGGACTAGATGGCCTGTATGGCCCCTTCCAACTCTATGATTCTATGATTCTATGATTCTATGATTCTATGATTCTATGAAAGCACGATTACCACTAGAGTCACCTATTATCCAATCCTTTTCACTCAGCCTTTTTCAACCTTTGGATTGTGGAGGAACTCCGGGAATACTTTTCAGGTTTCAAGGAACCCTGGAAATGGTGATATGACTGTTCAGAGAAGTGGGCGTGGAAGTAAGATGCGGGAGCCAGCCAATCAATCAATTGATCATTTACCATTTCCATTGTGGAGGAAGACACTAGACCTGTTGAGCAAAAGGAGAAGTGGGCTCCAGGAACATCTAGTGGTGTCAGCAGCCATCCAAACTTCTAGGGAAGACCGTGTAATCCACAGGCAGCTCTCACATAACCCCAGGGTTCCCCAGAACCCAAGTTGGGAATCCCTGCACTAGGATGTTTAACCAAAACCTTGTAATTTAAGCTATCAGATCTAAATTTGCCCTGTAGAACTTACATTGCCTCTTCCATGTGGTAGCCTCTCCAGCATTTGCAGCCCATGCTCATATCTGCCCACAGTCTTCTCTTCTCCAGGGTAGACATAGCTAACTCTGGATGTCCCCTACTACGTAGGTCCTTGGTGTATGTCAGCTGCTGTCAAGTCACTGCCTGCTTAAAGTGACACTATCAATTCAGGTCCTCCAAAAGGCCTGCTGTGTCGGGTCCTGCAAAATGAAGGCTGTGGCTTCCTTTATTGAGTCAATCTCTCAAGTTGGGTCTTCCCCTTTTCCTACCACCTTCAACTATGGCTAGCTTTATTGTCTTTTCCAGTAACTCTTCTCATAATGTGAGTAAAACTCAACAGTCTCAGTTGGGTCACATGAGCTTCTAGGGAGAATTTAGGCTTGATCTATAACTCACTTTGTTTTTTGATCAGTTCATGGTCTCTGTAAAGTTCTTCTCCAGTACCTTATATGGGAAAAAAGCCTATTTCCTTGCTGTCAGTTTTCCTCATTCATCTACATACATACTAATGGGGAATGCCACAGTAGGGATGCCCATGTCTATTGATTGGGCTACAAACCACATTGTGTGTTGGAAAGAGGATTAAGAGACTGGCGTTGAGACAGACCAAATTATTTCCAGTTCGCATTCTGGGGAATCCATCTCTGCTTGCCCTGCCTGCTCAGTGTTGATGGTCTGGCTTCCAGCAGGAAGGAAGGAAGGAGATGGAAAGAGGAAGAAAGACTGGAACACTATGGCAATTGAGCAATGGCAATGATCTCAGAATCACAGAGTTGGAAGGGACCACACAGGCCATCTAGTCCAACCCCCTGCTCAATGCAGGATCAGCCCAAAGCATCCTAAAGCATCCAAGAAAAGTGTGTATCCAACCTTTGCTTGAAGACTGCCAGCACCATCACTGGTGATCCCTGCAGATCTGATGTTGCAAGAGGTCTTCCACACACAACTGATGCTACACCCATGTTTGAAAGATATCTTTGACAGCTACTCTGGGCTGTGGATGCAGTTACGGTCTTCTTTTTGCACTATGATTTGAGTAAATATATATCTCTGATGTGGTAATGTAGAGCTAAGGACCCCAGTCCCCAGCTGGGACCTGTGATTCCCACCGTTTTACAGATCATCAGGAGAAAATGGTTGCTTTGGAGGGTGGTCTTCATGGCATTATACTCCACTGAGGTCCTCCCCTGCCCTAAATTCCATCCACTCCTGGCTTCACCTCTAAAGTCTCCAAATATTCCCCAACCCAGAACTGGCAACCCTATGTTCAGTAGACACTTTGTTACAAATATATTCATTAATTGCTGTTCCACACCACAGTGACCATTTCGTATTACACTCATTATGGGCTGCACAAAAATCTTTGGGCTCAGCTCTGTTGAAATACAGAATGCTTAAAAGGGTTAAGTATGATGCTGGCTAGCCATGCTCCAGGAAAGAAAAATAAGGCACGCGTGCGCGTGCACACACACACATACAATTTTAAAAACGATGGTTATATCAATATCTGTATATTTGTATCTACACACACACACACACACACACACACAAGTGAGGGCACTGACAAGGGTGGGATGTGGTTTGTGGGTTAAAAAAAAAAAGTTTGCAGTTTCTAAAATTATATGCCAGGCACCCTGGCCAAATTATCAGTGTTTCTATGCATGTAAACGACTGCTTTGAGGAACATGGTGTTGTGAGCTCGGCTGTTTATTATCAGCAAATGAAGCCAAAAGCTAAGTAGAAAATGA
Source organism: Paroedura picta (assembly GCF_049243985.1). Lineage (NCBI taxonomy): Eukaryota > Metazoa > Chordata > Lepidosauria > Squamata > Gekkonidae > Paroedura > Paroedura picta. The sequence goes on along the minus strand of NC_135383.1, from coordinate 15,090,019 downwards.
ATGTTAAATTTAAAATTATATGAAAACAGGGTGAATTGATTTAATTAGCAGATGAAAAGCGGCAAACATTCAGATTAGCCCTGGTGGGGTGGGAGAGGAAGACATTGAGAGAGAGAGAGAGAGAGAGAGAGAGAGAGAGAGAGAGAGCTGGTCCAAACCAGAGCAAAACCTTTCTGTTTGTTAACACTGGAGGTGAGGGTTTAAATCACATTTTCTTTCCACCCTTCCCCCAAAGAGCTAAGGCTACAGATAATGCTCTCCTTTTCTCCTCACAACAACCAATAAGGGATGTTAAAGGTAAAGGTAAAGGTGTCCCCTGTGCAAGCACCGGGTCATGCCTGACCCTTGGGATGACGCCCTCCAGCGTTTTCATGGCAGACTCAATACGGGGTGGTTTGCCAGTGCCTTCCCCAGTCATTACCGTTTACCCCCCAGCAAGTTGGGTACTCGTTTTACCGACCTCGGAAGGATGGAAGGCTGAGTCAACCTTGAGCCGGCTGCTGGGATTGAACTCCCAACCTCATGGGCAGAGCTTTCAGACGGCTGCCTTACCACTCTGCGCCACAAGAGGCTCTAATAAGGGATGTTAGGTGGAGAATTACTGTGCCCAAGGTTGCTCAGCAAAATCCAGGGCAAGCAGCGGTCTGAAACTGACTCTTCCCTTTCCTAGATCAACACTTTAAGCTTGGGTTGCCAACACCAGGTTTGGGTATACCTGGAGATGTGTTTGTGTGTAACCTGAGGGAGGGAGTATAAGGACATAGAGTCCCCCTCCTAAGCGGCCAAAATTGGAACTGATTTCTGCTACCTTGAGATCAGTTTAAATCCAGGATATCTCCAGCTACTACCTGCAGGTTGGCGATCTTACAAATTAGACTGTCCTCACAAGGCGAGGGTCTGTGTCCAGCAAGGTCACCAATGCTATAATGCAACTTGTGGCAATGAATGGTGGTTTTCTTGCTTTTATTCACTATTTGGACATCTGGCATGAAAGAATTAAGAATTTGAATCTAAAAGTGACTTCAGACCATTAGCCCATCTTGCCCAGCATCAACATTTCCCAGCATGGTCTGCTAGATGCCTCAGAAGATCTCTACAAGCAGGGGAACAGAATCTATAGACTGGTAGGTGGCTGGCCCCCTTGTGAACATTTTCTTCATTTCTTCATTGGTCCTCTCTGCTACAGAAGTGCAAAGCCACAATCTGTATGTTAATATATGCCCAGTTATGTCAAGATTGTCTGTGTGCAGTGTTTGGTGATACCTGGGTGTGCCCTGGTAAAACACCACACACAGAGACCCACACAGTGTTGTCTTTCATCAGTGCATGCCTGTGTTTCAGTAAAACACTGCACACAAGCAACCTGGGCATGACTGGGCATATAATCACATTGAGCTTTTACACATTAGGAATGAAGAAGGCATAAAATATGTGAATCTAATGAGCTCATAATAGTATAACTCTGCTTAGAATGGCGCTGTCTTTTTGTTGTTGGCATTGATGTTTTGCAGTGTTTTCTTAACAGTTGTGTGAACCTTAGTTATATGGGGAGGGGTAATATCAGATGAAAGGAAACAATAAAAAAAATATAGGCAACTATGCTTCAGAATTCATTGTAAACATCCTCCTAGTTACTCCAGAATTAATGAAGCATAAAACTCGGTGAAGAGTGAAATTCAGAAACAATTAAGGGGGGGAGAATCATTCATTTTGGGTGCACACCTAACATGTCATGTGAGAACTGGGCCTCGGGGGCCAGAAGAGAAAAAAGATTCAAGTGGGTAGCCATGTTGGTCTGAAGTAGCACAACAAAAATTGAGTCCAATAGCACCTTTAAGATCAACAAAGATTTTTTTCAAGGTGTGAGCTTTCAAGTGCAGGCCCTCTTCCTCAGACTAAATGGAGAAAAAAGAAAACAAAAAGTGCTCCTGGGCAAAAGAAACAGACTCTTCATTCCGGGCCACTGCAAGAAGCAAACAGATGCCTGTTTTCTTCCAGGCAGCCATACGGCTCCCTCTGCATTTGCACATACTAGACAAGAGTGCTAAACAGAAACTGTGGAAAACAACAGAAGGGGTAAAAAAAAAAGCCCACCACAAGGATAATATATTAACATGTGTGCTTTCTGAAATAAATATTTCTGTATTCGCCAACTCTTATCGACTTCCGTTCATGCTTGGCACTTCAGCCCAAGGAACAGATGTTGCCTTCAAGAGAAATGTCTTTTTGATTGATCCACTCAATACTTCTGGCACATGCCATAGGTTGGGACACAATGGGTTGCATCCCGGCTAGTATTTCTATGGGCATAAAGATTTCCATGTGTGGACTAATTTTTCGGCCTCCCCTCCTGAAGAAGCTTCTACCAACCCCCGTCTGGGAAACCTGTGGTAGAGAGGGAACTATTCAGAAACAGGATTTTGAGGGCATTTTGGTTTGCCATGGGACAGGGGAGGCAGGAAAACTGCAGACAGAAACATTTGCACCTACAGAAACAGTGGTCTGGATCTCTATAACTCTGGTCCTGAGCTACCTCCCAAATTGTATTATACACCCACCAACGTTTCACAAAATAGAAACACTCGGGTAATCTCAGTTGCCCAGCCAAAGAATATCTGGGGCATGGTTTCCCAGTTGAATTGATGTCAATGCTCTTGCTCTTCCAAAATTAGTTGCATGGAAGGGAGTTTCAATCGGTAAAACCAGGCAGAGGAAAGGAGGAATTAAATCGAGTTGGACGTGGGTCTCCCACGTCTAGTGCTGCCGGGTCCCCCTGGCCATGTAGTTCCATGTTTGGAAACTCCTAGGGATTTCGGGGAGGACAGGGATCTTAGTTGGTTACAAAACCATAGAGTTCTCCCTCCAAAACTGCCATCTTTTCCCCCAGTGGAACTGTGCTCTATAGTCTGGAGATAAGCTGTAATTTCAGGGGATCTCCAGGTCCCACCTGGAAGCTGGCATCTCTACCTAAGTCCAACATTCAACCCACTACACCACGGTGGAAGCTGCACTAATTTCCTAAAAGGCCCACTTTAATGGCCCCTCTCAGGAGCCTCATCATGAAAGCAAGCTGATGGAGACCATTTCGGGAGGCACGATAACCAAAATGTGCAGATAGGGCCTTGCATGTCCCCAAGGGCCCTTTTCTTTCCAGAAACTTATTATTACAGTACATGAAACGATACACCTGTTGGAAGAAAATGTTGCAATTAAAAAAGGATGAGGAGAAGGAAGGGAGAAAAGAAAATTAATTTTAAGGAACTCTGTTGTTATTGTTATACAGGAATATGTATGCGTGTGTGTATGTATGTACGTACGTATTTATAAAAGCGGATACGATTTTTCCTCAGCTGCCTCTACAGTCCGAAAATGGTGTGGCATATGCCCAGGAGTAAATCAATTCTCTGCTCAGTCCTGCCATCTTACATGAGGCAGTGACTGTAAAATAGACACAAAAGACGCATGATACTCTCCAAGGCCCCCAACAGCTATAATATCCATCTTTGGCAGTTCACTTGACATTTACTCGCCCTCCTTCCCAGGCCTTTTTCATTGCCCCCTCCCTCTCTTCCTCTCTCTTAACAGTTGAGGCCCTGACTCTCTGGGGCTTACCGACCGGGTGAACAGATAACAAACCTGTCAAGAAGGGTTTAGCTGAGGAATAAATCCTGAATTCGCCAGGAAATGATGTGTACAATGGGAAAATGCAAGGGATGACATGAGCTTTCCCTTTGGAGATAGTGGCCAGGAGATGCTGAAAATGTTACGCCGAGTGTTAAATGGACGCCAGGACAGTTCGTCAGATCTTATCTGGGTGGGGAGCAGGGGGAGAAGGATCCAGTGGCCTTTTTAATTCCCTCTTTTCTCATCTCTGTTCACAGGAAGAGAGGAAGGCGGCCAGAAATGACATTTCTCTCCTGGCAAAAATAATCATTTTGGTAGGGGGTAGTTGAGTCAGTTCATATGGGGGAAGCAGTGCTGAAGAAGAAGAAGAAGAAGAAGAAGAAGAAGAAGAAGAAGAAGAAGAAGAAGAAGAAGAAGAAGAAGAAGAAGAAGAGTTTGCTCTTATGGCCATTTTTTCTCTACCTGAAGGAGTCTGAAAGTGGCTTACAATTGCCTTCCCTTCCTCTCCACTGCAGGCACTTTGCAAGACAGGTGAGGCTGAGCAAGTTCTGAGAGAAGCATGACTGGCAGGCTTCTTGTGGAGTAGGAGTGGAGAATGAAATCCGTGGTTCTCCAGATTAAAGTCTGCTGCTCCTGACTGCCATACCATACTGGCTAAAGAAAGGTTTCTTTCTCACCTTTCAAGTGAGAAAGCTCACAGCATCTCCAGTTTTTACAAATGGGGCAGTTTCTGTAAATGGTTTCTATTCAATGTAATGTACCATTTGTGTATATTATTGATAATGTTTACAACTCTCATTGCTTGTTTTGTATGTGAATCTGCAAGTACACCCGCAAGACCCACAAGAGATGGAAATTTTCCTCTCCTGCCAGGCTCCATTTGCCACCCTTTTTGCTCCATTTCCCTTCCCTCTGGTTCTACCTCTCTCACATTTTGGTGTGCCGACTCCTTCACTCACTCCACTGAACATCTCCATAGTTAGAGAGCTGGCTTTTTTATTCCCCCTTTTCATACCCAAAAGAATCCCAAAGTGGGTGACAAACACCTTTCACATCCTTTTCCTGCAACAGACACCCTGTGAGGTCAGTGGGGCTGAGAGCTCTGACAGAACTGCTTTGTGCGAACAACTCTAAGACTGGCCCAAGGTCACCGGGCTGGCTGCATGTGAAGAAGTGGGGAATCAATACGGTTCTCCAGATTAAGAGACCCAACCAGGCTGAAGTAAATTATCACGGAAATCTCATGATTCACAAAACCTCCATGGCCGTGCCTAAGCTGCTGGCCCAAGATGGCTACTGAGATCTCATGGAATAGTGAGATCTCACAAGATCGCAAAACGTAAATTATATTATTGTCATCCCCCCCATGAAGTATAAGCTATTTTCGGAAAACCTGGGTCATTCCCCCCCCCCCCATTTTTTTTTTTTTTTGCAGAAACATCTTTGTTGTCTATACCTGGCCTTATGGTTCAGATTATCTGATGTACATACCGGGGCTTCTGTTGCAAAAAATAACTGATATCCTTGTTGAAAATAAGAATAAATCTGTGTGAAAGCCTTTAAACTTCACAGGATCCCTGGCCGAGTAAGCAGGGAAGGTTTGTTTCAAGACAATGTGGCCATTTCGGTTATGATCCGCTTGTTTTTTCACTTGGGCAGTTCTTCTTTTTCTTGAGACAATTATTCAGTTCTCTTTGAGTAATTGTTAAACTTGCTTGCTTATGTTCACAGTTAGCAAATACAGAACATTTCTTGTATAGCTGACAGGCTTTTCTCTTTCCTTCTCAGTTGCTAAAACTGTAATAACAAACAAATTCAATCTCACACGTTCTTACTGAGGTAAACATTGCTCATAACACATTTCTTTTCTTTTCTTTTTTTTTTTACAGCGCACCGACTCTGTCTCAAACACACTATATAGAGGCAGAGTCACAGACCGAGAAAGATTCCATTAACTGACACTAACTGACAAAACGTAATGGTTAGAATTCTCCCAGCATGCACTGCTCCATTGTCCAATATGGAGAGTGCCTGCATGCATGGAGCCAAAAAACCCCAACAGCTTCAGGTTTGGAATTCAAATATAATCTGCAATACAGCTAATCGTGGATTACTGATGCACAAGGAAGGTTGAAAAGATGTGCACGTTTGAGAGGCCAAATTTATTGTGAGGAAACAAACAAACAAACAAAAGCAAGACAAAAGTAAAGAATCATGACTTTGCTCTTAAAAAGAAATTGAATGGGGCATGGTTACCAACCTCAAGGTGAGATCTGGAGTTCTCCAAAAACTACAACTGATTTCCAGACTCCAAAGAGCAGCTCTCTTGAAGGAAATGGCTGTTTGGGATCGTGGACGTCATGGCATCACTTCCCAACTGAGCTCTGACACAGCCCCAAACTCTGCTGTCCCCAGCTAATACCCCCAAATCTCCAGGAATTTGCCGCTGGAGTCCACAGCTGAAACTCAACAGATGAGGAGGGAGAGAGAGTTCTGTCAAACTGCATAAGGAATCAATGTCGAAGGCAGGCCTCGAATGCAGCCATCCTGGATCAAAGTTCACCCTTTATTTCCTGGGCCAGCCGCCATGCTGGCGCATCCTTGTGACTACTTTCTTCAGCCATACCCAATAAATTTTGATGATCACAACCCACCTCTTGCCCTACTCCGGAGACTGGAGCTGCCTAGACTACTAGGTCCCGTAATTAAACTCCGATAACATCTGTCTACTGGTAAACTTAATGATATCAACACAATGACATAAACCCTTGTTTGCAACATCTTGAAAGAACAAAGCCTTCACTAATGATGTTTTAATGAGGAAATGCATGCACTAATTACTAGATGTCTACTGGCTGGTCTGTAAGATCCGGCACTGAGGAAATGTAAACACCGTTTGATTCATGTTTTGCGCAAAACAGTGTGTGTGTGTGTGTGTGTGTGTTTGAGAATCTGTCTGAATAAAGATGTCGAAATAAACTGAAGTACCCACCATTAAAGAAATTCCAAACATACTGTCAGCTAGCAAAAAGGGCGGGGGAGGATTAATGTTGAACAAGATAAGTATCCTCCTTCCCTATTTATTTTCTCACACAAGTGTGGCTCTTAATTTGTAACTGGTATTCCAAAAGGAGAGGCGGGGTGTTGCACCACTTGACTATTATTACCATCAAAGAAGTATTAAAACATAATATGCTCCTGTTTACCAGCTAATATGAAGGTGTGTAATCCTTTTGCAGCGCTGGGAATGTGTTATTTGAGCATACAGGGGAGCATTAAGGGCTTCATGGTATATGGAAAAATCAGACAGCTGATCCTTCAACATGTATACAAGCAGCCATGGGTGGATCAAATTTAGATGAGGGATCTAGCCACTTTCAACTGTTGTCCTAATAGAAGTCTGCATTCCTGAAACTGCCCTCTCAAAAGACAGATGCAATTCATTTTGGCAGGGGATCAGGCATGCAATGAGTATTTATCTTTTTCAGGCCACATAGTGACTCCAAGGGCTATCCACATCAGAACAATGGGGAGGGGTGGGGTTTGAGGTTTGCTCAGTTAGGCAAATCCAGAGCTGGCCATTAGGAGTGGAAACATGAGTTTACTCTCAGAGATTGGGCAAACAATTTTTCAGCCTCCCTTAGCAGTCCCGCAAACTCCATAGAAATGTGACCGCCATTTTCCTTGGGATTCCTCCAGCTAGTTTCATCAATCTTTGCTAGTATAATAATCTTAGAAGCTTCCTGCTGGATCAAATCAAGAGTCCATCTATTCCAACATCCTGTTTTCTGCAGTAGCCTATCAGATGCCTCCAGGAAGTCAACAAGATAGACACAATGGCCAAAGCCATCCTCAACAGCCTTTCAGTATTCCGAGGTCGATGGGCTCTGAACATGCTAATAACTGAGGGATCCTTTCCTTTGCAATAGTACTGGAAGCTGCCATAGCCCTGTTGAACAATGGCCCTGTTGAACATTCTGTTTTCAGCCTTTGAGCTGTTTAGGCACTCAGCAATCATCCCAAGTCTCTGTCCATGATATACCTTTTCCCCAAATCTGCCTAACTCCCAGAGAGGTTTTCTTGCACTTTCCCCTTAATACACTACCACTAGCCTGACAAATTTGAAAATTTCCCTCAAGAGAGCCAGAACCCCTAGCTTCTCTTCTACAGTGCTATTTAATGACTCTGTCTAGTGCCCACGTCTTTCACTACCCAGTGACTAGTTACTACAAGAATGGCTTACTGCATTTGCACATGTCAAGGGAAACAATGATCTAGTAATGAACGATCTGCTTTCTCCTGGCATTCATATTAGGTAGTGTGTTTGAACACTGGAGGTCAATCTGGTATGGAGAGCAACTACCTGTACTTAAAACTAAAAAAGGTTTATTGAAAAATAACCACACATATTCTGCAAAACAATGGATTAAGTGAGGAATGCAAAATAAATGAATAAATAAATTCTATGTCCTTCCACTACACAACATGCTACTTGGTCTTGTTTTAAGACAGGATCTTTAAACTTAAGATATAGTGTTCTAAAAGTTTCCTATTACCTTGGACTCTTTGAGTGGATTGTCTGCCCTTTGTTAACTCCAGTTGACAATGGCAGATACGAAGATGAAACCCAGGTATGAAAATTCCTACCTCCAGATAAAATCTGCCCAAATGATCCCTGTTCCCTCTGTGGCAACACAATGTTTGCTCATCCCCTTTTGGCAAAATATTCCCTTCTTGAGGAGTCCAGGATGATACAATCTAGCCTCCTGCATCCTAAATCTCTGCCACTTTCTGAAAGTCAGACACGACTTATGGTGTGAGATGGCCATTTATCATCTTTTGCTGGGAGAGTCAACTACACTTCTAAAACAGAGTAATTGACAGGATTGGTCCTTCTTGGGAATGATCTTTGCCCTTCCTACTACTCTCTACTAACATTAATTAATTAATTAATTAATTAATTAATTAATTAATTAATTATGTATGTGTGTGTATATATATATATGTATGCATGTATGTATATGTTTATATATTGTTTATATATATATAAACAAGTGTGCATTTTTTGCAACCACTACCCTCAAAATATTGTCCCAAGTGGAGTGCATTTCTCTACAGAATCTCAACGTCATTCAGAAGTGAAAAGAACATAAACACGCAAAGATAGATCCCAGTGCTTAGCTGTGTTGGTCTGAAGTAGCAGAACAAAATTTGAGCCCAATGGCACCTTTAAGACCAACAACATTTTCTTCTAGGTGGGAGCTTTTGTGTGCAAGCACACAACAGTTCAAAACTAGGAGAAACCATTGTTGGTCATAAAGATGCCAGTGGACTCAGACTCACAAAGTTGCTTTATATTAAGTCACACCATTGGTCCGTCTAGCTCCCTAAAGTTAACTCTGATTAACAAGACTGCTACAAGACCTCAGGAAGAGAAGCCTCTTTCCCAGCACCTGCTACCTCCAGTATATGAAATTAAGACGTTTGGCATTTCATCCATCCATCAATCCATCCATCCATCCATCCATCCATCCATCCATCCATCCATCCATCCATCCATCCATTCATTCATTCATTCATTCATTCATTCATTCATTCATTCATTCATTCATTCCCTTCCAAGCAACAGAATGCTGAAATTGCTCATGTCACAGGGATGGGGCAAAATTATTCACCTCAAGCAGAGGTTGATGAGAAAGAGAAACAGCAAGGTTAATGGTGGAAGCAAAATCAGAACAGGCAATCTCATCAGCAGGAAGGGACTCTGGGTTTCCTGAAGAAACACATATTTACTATTGTCTTTACTTCTGAGAATGAGAAAAGAGTCACTGGGAAAAGACAATAATGCTAGGAAAAGAGGAAGGCAACAGGAGAAGACGAAGACTCACCATGAGATTGACTGATTCAAGCAAGGAAGCCACAGTCTTCAGTTTGTGAGACCTGACCAAGGTTGTTAACGACAAGTTGTTTGGGAGGTTGTTCATTCCTAGGGCTGCTAGAAGTCAGAAGTGTCTTGGAATAGTTTCCCCTCTGCCACCAAGAGACCCACTTGCAACCAAGCTTAATAGAGTCCCTGAAGTTCTTGATGACACTTAACGCCGGCAGATCTTAATTTCTCCTAGCATTGTTGGGTATCACATCATACACTCTGAAACTCACTCTGTATTCTCATGCAATCTTACTGAGTAAACATGCACAGGACATCATGCCGGAGTGAACATGAGGAATTTCTGCTGAATTGGGTTGAAAAAGTAATTTATTGGAAAGAGACTATCCCAGTTATAGCCACCCCTCATGACTATTTATCCCTTCAGAAGGATAAAGTCTGTGGCTTGGGAAGAGAAAACGTTGCCAGGGAGGTGGTGTGCAAATAAGTGTATGTGCACACATGAACTTTGTCCCCCCCCCCTTTTTTTTTCTTTTTTGCAGAATATGCACAAAAGCCCATCAAACATTTCTGAACGCGGGACAGGGATGCTCAGGCAAAAAATGCGAGCCATTTTAGGTTGTGTACCAGCGGGGTTTGCTCATCACCACTTTCTTCTCTCCAAGGAAAGAAAAAAGAAAGAACTATGAAAGGGGGGAAAGGAACCCATGTGCTGTGATCTGTGCGCTGAAGGGAGCCCTTCAGTAAGCAAGTGTCGACACAAATTCCATCTCATTATTGCTCTGGCTACAAGCGATTGCTCTCAGTGCAGCTCCTGCTGCCATTTCTAATTTATACTTTTGCTGTCTCTTTCTGCCCTGCCTTGCCATCCAGAATAAACTGACAGATAAGCAAGTAAACAAAACAAAACAAAAAATCAGAGAATGATGCATTTAAGAATTTGATCCCAGACATGCTAAGGCATTAAACACACCCCCTCTGCAGGCCTGTCTTAAGAAACGAACAATTGCAATCAAATTGTTTTGGTGAATGCACCCTTAAGAAAAGAAAACAAAGAGAATAGATGGGTAGGGTTAGCAGAATGACACTGTCTGGACGGGACATGTGCCGAAGCAAAGAATAATAATTTCTGCATCACCGTCCTCATTATTGACATTACCCTTCTTAATCTGATCAGCAAAATGATCTAAGCCAAGCATTTCTGGTTTTAGCAGGAAAATAAAAAAGGCAGTAGATTCTCTCAAAACCCACATTGTGTTTGTGCATACAGGTTGTTCCTTCCCTTCTAGCCTAATATGTACACATCGTGGCACCTGAAGCCATGTTGATTTCCCAAATCCAATTATTTCGCAATGCACAAACCCATGGAATCGTTTCCCCTCTGCCACCAAGAGACCCACTTGCTACCAAGCTTAATAGAGTCCCTGAAGTTCTGCTTCCAACTAACAGGATGTAATGTCTTCCCACTCCCTATATGTGCAGACAATCCCTGCCCCTCACATCAGGCACATCGCCACATCCTGAATGAGAGCAAAGCTCCAGTTAAGTGCGGACATGCTCAGCTCAGCTTACATCATGCTCTTATGTTTGGTGTAGAGCGAGTTTGGTGTAGCGGTTAGGAGTGTGGACTTCTAATCTGGCATGCCAGGTTCAATTCTGCATCCCCCCACATGCAGCCAGCTGGGTGACCTTGGGCTCACCATGACACTGATAAAACTGTTCTGACCGGGCAGTGATATCAGGGCTCTCTCAGCCTCACCCACCCCACAGGGTGTCTGTTGTGGGGAGAGGAAAGGGAAGGTGACTGTAAGCCGCTTTGAGCCTCCTTCGGGTAGAGAAAAGCGGCATATAAGAACCAACTCTTCTTCTTCTTCTAACTGTGGATTACTCACAAACAACTTGAGCCTGAGCACTGTCCAATTCCCAGTTATAGGGGGCCAATTCCAGTTTAGGAAATTTCTGGAGATTTGGGTGTGACACCTACAGAAGGCAGAGTCTGGAGAGGGGAGGGAGCTTAGGGAAAATGTGATGTCACTACAGAAATCTACGGAATCTCTTGGGTTCTGATGTTTTTAACCAAAGATGCTGGGGATTGAACCTTGGAGACAGGGCTGTGGCTCAGTGGAACAGCCACTTTGCATGCAAAAGGTCCCAAATTCAGTCCTTGACATCTCCAGTTAAAAGGACCAGGTGATGCAAAAGACTTTTCTCTGCCTGAGACCTTGGAGAGCTGCTGCCAGCCTGATTCGACAATACTGACCTTGATGGACCAGGGGCTGATTCGGTAGAATACAGCTTTGTGTGTACAGGCCAAGAGGATGCTCTACCACTGAGCCATGGCCACCTCCATATGGTTGGTTGGTTGGTTGCATAATTTTCATAGATAGGCTGCCCTGAAGTTCAGTAGATTTTTCTAAAGGCAACTGGCATGCTTTAGAAGGGGTAAGGCAATGGCTGGTGACCTTCTGTGGCATTTTTTGCCAATGTACCTTCAATTACACATGATCAAGGGAAGTCAAAACAAACAAACAAACAAAAAGCAAAACTCTTCTCACCCTATTAAAAATGGGTGGCTAATCCCTGGTAATTGCCAACATGATAATCTGTGTGTTTTCCAGAAAAGAGCAATGCAAGAATCAACTCAACCCTTTAATTAAAATCCGACGATGAAACGTAGCAGACTATTTCAACTCTTTAATTAAAATATACATCCTGGTCTGCAAGAAGCTAGTTTATTGCAGTTGAGAGTTCATTGAAACAAATTAATGCATTAAACTGGACTGTTAACACAGGATCTTGGCCACATTCTCCCTGAAAACCTAGGGATTCTGTGTCTAATGGCTGCCTGTCATTTCAGTCTGATACAAATCCCCACCATTTCTCCACACCAGACAAGACAAAAACTGAGAAGCATCTTGAAGACATCTTTTTTAAAAGTGTGGACAGCTCATAAAACCCACTTTTTCCCTAAACAACATGGACTTGATGATGAGACAAAGATCATTTTCCTGCTAGGAAACACAAACTCTCAAGTTATTGATTCAGTTACCAGGTTCTCGGCTATGAGTTCTTGTAACTGGAGAACAATTAATGCTTTATAATGCATTTTAATGTCATCTTTCTTTGTGTGCCAATAAAGGTCTTCTGATTCTCATATCCTTATTTGGTGCAGTGATGTCACAAAAATGCAAATTAAAATTCCTGAAAGCTGCGATGGAAAGACTGACAAATATGGTCAATGAAAGACCAGCTGAAGAATTTCAAAATCACTGGGACAAATTTCTAAAATCTTTGTAAAAACAGATTTTCTGTTTTCTTTCTGTATCTATACTTATCAGAAAACAATAAAAATATATATTTTAAAAATCCTGAAAGCAGCACTGTATTAAGGCGGATGCTGGAGATGGCAATATGGTTCTAAAAAAACCAAAGGATACTTTCAAAATTCCCTAGATCCACACTTATCCCTGAATTTGAAGGCTGAATTGCTGAGTTTTGTTTTTGAAGTGGAATTAAAGATTTGCTCTTTTGTTACATGGATCACAGCTGCCTCTCGTGAACTCTGAATCTGCATCCCCAATTTGCATTCATTTTCTTGGTCCTGGTCAGTCCACCTCATGTGCCATCCCAGTTAGAAAGGCATTTAGTATCCCTGTATTTCCAGAACATAGAATCATAGAATCATAGAGTTGGAAGGGGCCATACAGGCCATCTAGTCCAACCCCCTGCTCAACGCAGGATCAGCCCTAAGCATCCTAAAGCATCCTAAAGCATCCTAAACCATGACAATGGCCTATTTGGAAGGCAGATATGCCCAGGTACTGGCTGAATCAAGGACATGTGTTGGTGGAGATCCAGTTACAATTTGTTACCCCCATAATCACCACTGAAGAAGAAGAAGAGCAGAAGGAGCAGGAGAAAGAAGAGGAGGAGGAGAGTTGATTTTTATACCCCGCTTTTCACTCTTTGAAAACTTACAATCTCCTTCCCCTCCTCTCCCCACAACAGATATCCTGTGAGGTGGGTGAGGCTGAGAGAGCTCTGACAGGTCTGTTTGGTCAGATCAGCTCTATCAGGGCTGTGACGAGCCCAGGGTCACCCAGCTGGCCGCATGTGGGGGAGGGGCAGGGAGTCAATCCCAGAGGAGTAGTAGGGAATCAAACCCAGCTCGCCAGATTAGAAACTACTGCTTTTAACCACTACATCACCCTGACGTAAGGATCTCATTTTAAATACTGTGGAACTCTGGATAGAGTATACACACAGTTCCCAAGTGGGCTTCCATCTAGGCACCAGGTTGGATACCACTGGCTTTCTCACTGGTGAAAATGGAAAGACCACCAACATGGCTATGATTTGGATCATGGAACCTGCACAGACAAAAAAAACCAAAACAAAAAGCATGTCTGACAGGGACTAAAGTTATGATGGGAATTAAATGAGACTGGGGAAAGTTGAGTCCAGATAGCCAGACCCCGCAGCTTCCACAAGGTTTCCATATGTTGCATCTTCACGACATTGCTTGGGATTACACGCATCATTACCATTCCTATTAACAGATGGGGAAACAAGGCCAATAGAACACCTTCTTCCCATTGGTCATTCAGTTTGGTGGTGGTGTGTGCGGAGAGGGAGCTGAGCTGAAATAGCATCCAAGTTCTCCAGTGCTCAGGCTAATCCTGGAGCCACAAACTTGTTTGTGGAGATCAGGGTGGCCATTATAGTTACACGGAATGGACCACTATCAGTCTCCGAGGGTATCAGATTGAATACCTTGATCTCAAAGCAGTGCTCCAACTCACAGGATCACTCCACAATTGACTCTCTGTACGGTCTGTGAATCCTTACATATACAGTTTTTTAAAAGCAAAGAAAACAGCGCTCCAGAAGTTCATTTGAAAGACCTTGCAGCAATTTCTAGGTCTCTGCAGTTGTCTGCTTAGTCCAAGGTGTGATAGTATCATTTAATTACATTTGACATTTAGCTTCAGGTACCATGGGAAAGTGGAAATTAACCCAGTAACTCCCTTTCCTTTTCTTTTCGTTGTGGGGTGGGGAGAGGGCCAAATAGGTTTCATCTCCTTGCAGAAGATCTTCAAGTTAAACCCCTGTTTAATTCGAGATGGGGAAAATGACAAGCGCTTAGCGGTGGAAAGACTTCAGAAGTTTTCCATTTTGGGAAGGACTGCCCATTCGTTCCACCTAATTCCCTACGACTTCGACATGCAACTTCCAGATACACGCCTGAGTTGGAAACAAGATTTTCCCGGGAAGTCGGAACATCCTATTTTTCACGGGTATCTGCATTACAGACTTTCTGCCGAGCACCTATTTAAATGCACTAAGACGCAAGCCCGGGATGTCTTTTCCGTGTTCTGTTGCTATTCTTAAACTGCTCAGCTGCTAAGCCAATCTGGCGGGAGTTCTAACCCCCTCCCCTACTTCCCTTTGATGTTCCCACCATTATCTTTTTATAGCATAATCACACATTTGGGTATGTTGCAGATCAAAGGGAAGCTGCAGCTTTTAAGGCTAAGCCTGGACACCGTGCCCATAACTAAGTGAATTCATTATATTTAATAACGATCTCCAAGGAATAGGACGAACAGGGGGGGGGGGGGCTGTATGAAATAATAAACATCAAGGTAAATAGGGAAAGATCATTAAAATTAGCTAAATGTGGAACAGCTTGGTTTCGGGAGGCAGGGATGCAGCCTCGAACGTACCTTGGGTCAGCTGCATATGTGACTTCTGCCTGCAAGGGGAGATAATTAGCCATAGCCAACCATGGAAACAACTGCTTAGCTGCCCAGGCTAGGATAATATTAATGACCACCGTCTATCTACCAATCAATACTTTTTCACCCTGACCTTTCCGCCAGGGAGTTCAAGGCAGCATCTGTGCTTCTTTCTCATCTTTGCTATTCCTACAACAATGCAGCGAGGTGGGCTAAATAGAGACAGCAGCTGGCCTAAGTGCCATCCGGATATGCTCAGAAGTGAATAGAAGAAATTCAGAACACTCACACGAGCGTCTACTGAGCCCTTCATCCACCAACACTCCTGCACCCAGAAATACGCCCTTCCCAACAGCGGTTAACAGCCCTCCTTACGCAGTCATCTGTGTAATGGATGGTCAGACATTGGGATTGAGCATAACCTCGCACATTTTAGAGCAGAGGTAGTCAAACTGCGGCCCTCCAGATGTCCATGGACTACAATTCCCAGGAACCCCTGCCAGCTCCTGGGAATTATAGTCCATGGACATCTGGAGGGCCGCAGTTTGACTATCCCTGTTTTAGAGGGTTAAAAAAACCTCACATATAACTCTGGCTATGACATCACAAGAGCCTCTTGTGGCGCAGAGTGGTAAGGCAGCCGTCTGAAAGCTTTGCCCATGAGGCTGGGAGTTCAATCCCAGCAGCCGGCTCAAGGTCGACTCAGCCTTCCATCCTTCCGAGGTCGGTAAAATGACTACCCAGCTTGCTGGGGGGTAAACGGTAATGACTGGGGAAGGCACTGGCAAACCACCCCGTATTGAGTCTGCCATGAAAACGCTAGAGGGCGTCACCCCAAGGGTCAGACATGACTCGGTGCTTGCACAGGGGAAACCTTTACCTTTACCTTTATGACATCACAGCAAGTCAGCCAGTTTCCAAAGGGCTCAAGACAAGAGTGATGGGCACTTTAATATCTCCCCTCTCCTTTTTTTCCGTAAAGAGGGGTGCTCAAAGAGGGAGGGGAAAAAAGAAAAAAAATACAATACCCATTAACTTGGGAGTGAAAATCTATCTGTACGTAAGCGAAGCCAACAATGTGGTTCTAATATAGTCCCCTGAAATATCGTTCATAAACCTATAGGTCTGGTTCTTTTTTCTTTCTTTTCCCCAAACATCGTGTGTGGGTTATTTTTTATGGGGGGGGGGGGATTGTGTCTGCATGAGAGTTGTTGAGTTTGGAAGCTGTCTTAAACAATCCAAGCAATGTTTCCTATCTCTAGCTTTCCATTTCAATTACGCTCAGCCTCTGACAGTCTCAGCTGTTAACAATTGTTCCCAGCTAGCATCTCTCAGGGTGAACCACAATGTATTCCCAGGCAAACTAACTTAGATCCTAGACTGGGGGGAAGGTCATCAAAAGTGGATTAGAGCATGCCAACCCAAGCAATGCCCCATAGAATGCTGGCATTCGAAATTGGCTCCAGTGATTTGAACCAAGCCCCCACAAGACTCGGTGGGCTTGCAGCCTGTTTAGCAATCCCTTTCGCTTCCCTCCCTTTCGAAATGGGTTAAGTAAAAAGGGGGGTTTAAAGGGCTGCTGGACATTTAAATTTAAAAGCTGATGGTTGGACCCATCAAGCTGCTACATTTCAATGGCCAGCAGCCATTTCAGGACACCCTTTCACTTCTCTCCCTTTCAAATGGAGGAAAGCAAAATGCTCATTGGAATGGTCCATAACTATCCTAACAGACCCTTTAACTTCCCTCACTTTGGAAGTGAAAGCGAGGGTTTAAATGACTGCCTACCATTTAAACCTAACAGCTGAGCTGGATCCACCCCCCATCTAGTGCCCATTGGTCATATATCCCGATAAATGTTTAGCAAATTAAAAATATATATATTAAAGATTAATTAACTCCCACCCATTCAGGAAACCTAGGGCTGTCAAGAAACCCTAGGATTTCACAAACCCCTGGTTAAGAAAGTCTGCTTTAACCTGTGAACTTGCCAGTGGTTAAAAAGAATGGATGCTGCACAAGTGCGAAACAGGTATTGCAAGTTGGGAAAGTTTGACTTTCAAGCATGTAGTTTCCAAGGGTGGCATAATGACTAGACTAGGTAGCGCTCATTCTGTGCTTCACCACGCTGGTGAAGTATGGCCAGATATATTTTTTTCAAGAAAGACTGAGGACCATTCATTCCCCTTCCTCTTAAGTTTTGGGCACAAAGGTTTGCAAATATTTCCTGTTTGCAAAACAGGAAGATCTACTTCCAAAGGGCAGTGAAAATGCATTATCTAGCGTGTGCAGAATGAGCCTAGGCTAACTTTATTTTGGTGATTTATGAGATGGAGAGAAATAGTCACTGCTCTCCCACTCTCTTCTTGTCCTTCCAGAAATTCTATGAAATTCTGTATAACCCCAGAGTCAAACACAATGGACCCACATCAGCAAGTCAGTTCCTATTTACTAACTGCCCCAATCGTAATGTTTCATAATCATTAGATTATATCCCAGACACAGTCATAACGAAACCAAGTCAAGGAATGCTGTTAGGCTGTAAGATGTTGTCAAGGCAATACACTTTCCTGATAACAATGCAATGCAAACAGGTTTATTGCACACAGAAAGAAATTAAAACTGGGCAACAATGCAATGCGGGTGGAGACATTTTAGATGCATTTTAGGCTGTTAAAATTTTAAGAGCCACATACACATGCACACCACAAAGGTGACATTGGAGGCACCTGTTGGTACCCTAAGCAATGGCAATATCTCCAAGAGAGGACCAATTTGAATACTTGACATAGCCTAGAAGTGTGAGCTATGGGTAAAGTTTCCAGGTTTGTTCTGGCAACCAGCAGGGGATGGGGGACTTACCAAGAGTGGGAGGGAGGCCAGGTGATGTCACCCATGATGTGGCTACATCACTTTTGACAAGCATCGGAACTGATGTCATCATGCAGTGATGTGACAATGACAATCTGGTATTTTGGCAAAAACTCTATGGTCAAAATGGCTTCTACCATAGAGATTTTCCCCAAATACCAGAATGTTGGCTGGACAACACTGGCATGCATGCAAGAAGTGGTATTGCCACATCGCCAGTTATGTCATCTGGGCCTCCCTCTCTCTTGTGGCAAGTCCCTCCAGGAGTGGCCAGCTAACATTACTTCCCGGGCTCCTCAAAGCCTGAAAAATTATTTCAAGGGTTCCTCCATGGTCAAAAGGTTGAAAAAGGCTGGTCAAGCCTGATGAAGAGTTCTGGAGAACTTGAAAGCTTGCACACACTTACGTGTCATTGGGTTGGTCTTAATAAAAAGCATGAATTGGATTCTTGGCCTTCAGTATTGTTTTCGGCCTTCCATGGCATTCCAAATCATCTCTTGACCAGTCAAGAAGATGAGACTTCATAAGAAACCATGCTGGTGAAGTATGACCAGATATATTTTTTTCAAGAAAGATTGAGGACCATTCATTCCCCTTCATCTTTAGGTTTGGGCACAAATGTTTGCAAGTATACCTCTCCCAATTGCCTATGAAAGCCTGATGAGCATTTTTGGAGTGTTCATCAGAGATGCTCGCAAAGCACGTAAGTAGTTTGGGGTCGTGCGCATAGATGACTAAACCGCTGCAGAAATGGAAGAAAATGTGTATCCAAGTGCATATAAGCACTGTTACACATACTTGATAGTCCCTTTCCCTGCTCAAAAGAAATAAGACAGACATTACACACAATAAAGGATAAGTGGTGAGTGGTGCAGCTCTCAGAAACTTGGAGGCATGGCCCCACAGCTACTTTAGTTTCCCAATCAAACAAGTGAAAACAAAACTAAACAAAAAAAACCAAAAAAACTCCTGTATTTGGAAGAAAAAAAAATCCTGCTGTACCAGAAATCAATTCAAAGTGATGCTGAGCTGTACCATGTAATCCCAGAGCTGTTTGGACCTCGGCCTCCCTCCCCTCTCC
This sequence comes from Paroedura picta, assembly GCF_049243985.1. Taxonomy (NCBI): domain Eukaryota; kingdom Metazoa; phylum Chordata; class Lepidosauria; order Squamata; family Gekkonidae; genus Paroedura; species Paroedura picta. The sequence continues at coordinate 15,070,818 of NC_135383.1, read as the reverse complement.
CCAAAATGTGCACAGAAATGTAGGTCTTGTACCAAAAAAAACTTGTTTATAATAAAGACTACATTCTGTAGCAATTTCCTAGATTCCTGGGGTTAGAAATCTAGATTGCCAATGGATAAGTGAGCCTTAAAATCACATCCCCGCTGACAAAAATTCATTTCTTATAACCGTCTCCATTTACCGGAATGTTGAATCTTTCCCATGGGGAACGAATAAATGAAAATGTTATTTCGCTGCTCATGAACTCATACCTTTCTGTCTGCTTTTTTCACTGCTGGCAATTCCATTCTCTTCCAAATTTGACTAAAGCCCATGACCTCAGGGAAATAATGTCTATATAATAATCTTCTGGGGAAAAAAAAACAAAAAAAACTCTAATTCTGAGTCATGTTTTTTTCGGATGTTGCCTTGTACTTTTATGAAAATTGCACCAAGCCATGGAAAGGTAAGTGGTGCCGTGTGTTGGTATTAACGTAATCGTTTTTATTGGTGGACATAATAATAATAACAATCATCGTTCTGACTATGTGACACCCCTCCTTAGAAGCCTGCCCACTGACTTCTTGTCTGTTCCTCGATCCAGTGTAAACATATTGGCCTGAGGAAGCAAGTTCATAAAGCCCCACCCTGCCTTTCCTCTTCTCCCACAAGTTTTGCTATATCCCATCCTTTGACCCTCTTTCCCCTCTTTCCATCATCCTCAGCTGTCATCCTCAGCTGTCCATCATCCTCAGCTGTCCAAAGGTTTCCATCATCTTCAGCTGTCCAAACAGGACAATCCTTTCTCCCTTGATATCTGGGAGATGGATCATAGACAGAGCAACTCCTTTGGGTGCAGAAGGTCCCAGCTTCACTTCCTGGTGTGTCCAGTTAAAAGGAAGCAGGTGGTGTGAAAGACCATTGTTTGGACAGTGGAGAGCCAGAACAGAAAATACTGCTCTCCATAGACCGATGGTTTAACTCACTACAAGGTAGCATCATCTTGACCTGAATGACCCAGGCTAACCCAGAACCTTCTTTCCTGTAATATGGATCCATTGCTCCTAGTCCATGTCTCTAAAGCTGCAGTAAACAGGTTGGCTCCCTCTTCAACATGTCTACCTTTTCCATAGTTCAACAAGCCTTTTCTGAACAAGTTCCAACTTGTCAATACCCTTCTTGAACTGGGCACTCAGAACTGCGGAAGATCGCTTGGTTTAATGATCTGCTCCAAAACCTTTCCTGCTACCGATGTTAAACTGGCTGGTTGGTAGTTGTTGGGGACCTCTTGTTCCCTTCCCCTTTTAAAAAGGGGAACCATATTTGCCCTCCTCCAGTCCACTGGAACTTCCCATGTTCTCCAAGACTTATCAAAGATAAATGCTAAAGGTTCTGAGAATCAAAACACAGATTGGAGGACCACAATATGTACCAGGAAAACGGTGCGAGAAACAATGCTGAGGAAAGATGGATGAGATAGAGCAGGGGTAATCAACCTGTGATCCTCCAGATGTCCGTGGACTAAATTCCCATGAGCCCCTGCCAGGGTTTGCTGACAGGGGCTCGGGGGAATTGTAGTCCATGAACATCTGGGGGACCACAGGTTGACTACTTCTGAGATAGAGGACATGCACAGTCATGACTCGGACATGCACAGAACTGCAAACATCAGAATTAGCTCAGTGTGTCGGACTGAAAGTCCACAGGGTGCCTAGATCCCTAAGGGAGGCTTACAGTGAGGGCAAGAATGGTCATGAGGAATGCATGAAGCAGCCTCAGACTGAATCAAACCACTAGTCTATCGAGGTCAGTATTGTCTACCCTGCATGGTAGCAGATCTCCAGGGTTTCAGGAAGAGTTTTTTTTTTCACATCAGCTACAACTTGATACTTTTAACTGGAAATGCTGGGGATTGAACCAGGGACTTCTGCATGCAGAGATGAGCATAAGCTATATCCTCATCATCCCTTGTTACCAAGTTCTGGTGATTGGAGGCATTTTGATATTGTACACAGAGATGCTGTTTAAATACTGTTTGGATAGAATTACTTTTAAAAGATCCCATTGGCTGCACAAATTTTTGTCAATGTTGCTTCAGCAGCAGCTGCTCCCTCCCCCCACAGCACAAAGATCAGGGCTGAGTGTCTGAATGGGAGCTCCGGCAGCCATTTTGTGACCACACCCACCACCATGCGGCAGAATTCCAAATGGGCTCACAGATTCAACCAGGTTTCGGACCCCTGTTCTAAAAGGACAGGTGAGGGCAAGACTGGGGTCACAGCTGCGAGCTTGACTCCAACCTGCACAGTTCATTGGAACCTCTGTATAGGAGACTATGGTGGATGACTCTTTCCATTCAGTCAGCTTGATCAGAGTTCTTGGTCACGGGGAAAGAGTACTGATGTGTCTTCCTTCATATCCATGCAGGGTGTAGGCAGCAATACAATGGGCATCTACTGGAGTTTGTTGCTGTGATCCCATTCTCCCACCACATGCATCCATTTTCTCCTCCCTAGAAAGTATGAAAACTGCTATTGTCATTTATAAGAGAGCCAGCTTGGTGTAGTGGTTAGGAGTGTGGACTTCTAATCTGGTGAGCTAGGTTTCATTCCACGCTCCCCCCCATGCAACCAGCTGGGTGATCTTGGTCACAGCACTGATAAAGCTGTTCTTCTTCAGTAATACCAGGGCTTTCTCAGCCTCACCCACCTCACAGAGTGTCGGTTGTAGGGAGAGGAAAGGGAAGGCGATTGGAAGCCGCTTTGAGACTCCTTTGGGTAGAGAAAAGCGGCATATAAGAACCAACTCTTCTTCTTCTTCAGTGTACTGCCAAGTCTCAGCCATTTTATGTTGACCCCACTGCATAGGGTTTTGAATACAAGAAATGAACAGACATGGTATGCCATCCTCTGCATCACAATCCCTCTCTTCCTTGGAGGTCTCCCATCCAAAAAGTGATCAAGGCCAGCCTTGCTTAGCTTCCAACCTCTGGCAAGAATAAGCTAGTCTGTCTGAGAGTCAGCTGAATGAACTGTTGATCTATCTCACTGGATTTCATTACATCCTGATGTCTCCAAGTTGGAAGGAGAAATATCACTCTGTTATTTCTCTCCACATGAAACCTAAGTCTACCTGTTGCCTCAGTCTCCCTTTACCTCCCAAAGGTGAAAAGCACTCATGTCGTCTCCACATATGCAATTGAATACGCGCATATCCACCGAGAGCTGATGCGGCTTTCCATAAGAAAAGAAGTGGGCTGATGGATCAAGTCAAGGGTCATCTGAGTAATTTGCCCAAGGTCACAGACTGTACTGCTGCCGGTGCAGAGGAACGAGCCTTTATCTCCTGAGCTCCAACCTGCGAGCCTGGCTAACAAACAGATTTTCTGTGTGGACTTTTTAATACAACATAAACCCATTCATATTCCTACAGATCCCTAAAGCCGGCAGTTCTGAATCTGATTTTCATTAAGTTTCAACTTCACCGTAATACTGGGATTGTCAGTCGTAAGGATGACTTTCTGCAATAATTTTGCTTGGTTTCTCTTTCTGTGATGTTGAGTGAGAAGCTGGTATCATGTAGGACAGGGGTAGTCAAACTGCGGCCCTCCAGATGTCCGTGGACTACAATTCCCAGGAGCCCCTGCCAGCGAATGCTGGCAGGGGCTCCTGGGAATTGTAGTCCACGGACATCTGGAGGGCCGCAGTTTGACTACCCCTGATGTAGGATAACCACACGGTCAGGGCCGAATTTACATGAAAAGAGGCCCTAGGCCAGGGGTAGTCAAACTGCAGCCCTCCAGATGTCCATGGACTACAATTCCCAGGAGCCCCCTGCCAGCGCTGGCAGGGGGCTCCTGGGAATTGTAGTCCATAGACATCTGGAGGGCCGCAGTTTGACTACCCCTGTCCTAGGCTATTCCACTTATGTGGCCCTTTCACCTCCCATTTTTAAGTTTGTAAATTACATGAGAGATAATAAAATACATCACTACTGTGATATATATCAATATGTTCAATGAAACATGTTGTGATTGGTGCTAACCTTTATAAAAAATGTGGACTATAGGTCCCTCTTGATCTTGAGGCCCTAGGCTGAAGCCTAGTTAGCCTATAGGAAAATCCGGCCCTGCACACGGTTGCTTCATTTGTGAATGAGCCAGTTTGGTGTAGTGGTTAAAGAGCAGTGGACTCTGATCTGGAGAACTGGGTTTGATTCCCCACTCCTCCACATGTCCTCCTCACAGTTCTCTCAGAGCTCTCTCAGCCCCAACTACCCCACAAGGTGTCTATTGCGGAGAGAGGAAATGAAGGCAATTGTAAGTTACTTTGAGACTCTGGGTAGTGAAAAGCAGGGTATAAAAACTCTTCTTTTTCTAATGAAGGTTTGCTGGTCCAAGGGAAGGGGAGGGGCCCTGGCCATTTAAATCTTTGCCAATTGAGGTTCATCACACTTCTGGGGGGGGGGGGCATGGCAGGGAGGCGTGGCCAGTTGACCTCACTTCCTGGTGCCTTGACGCCTGAAATATGTTCCAGCTGCTTTAGAGGGCTAAAACTCCCTTTGGCAGATATCAAATAAGCAACAAGTATTTATTTATTAATGAGGCTTTTAAAAATCTATGGATTAAATAGTCTTTTCTTTTTTTTAAAAAAACTCTGATTGCTAAGATTTAGAAAAAAAAACTAAAGGAACTGTGAGATAGATGGAATTAGAACTGGTAACTGTGCAAGACAGAGAGCTGCATGTTCTACCTTTGATTCATTCCAGTAACCACTTGCATTTGCATGTAATTTACAAGTACCTTTTTCAACAAATGCTTTCATTTAGCATTATTATGAGGCAGTGGGTGTGACAAGAAATCATTTTTCCTTGTCGGGGGGGGGGAGAGAGAGAGAGAGAGAGAGAGATAAAAAAATCCAGCATGAATAGATATTTGGGCTGGCTAAGGAAGATGGAGTTATGATCCAAGTAGGACATGGATCTGAAATACTCTCCAGCATTCCATTCGACTGTTATCACGCAGAACTCCTCTGGGGAGGTCCAGGTAGAATAGAATACCTATATTGGCATAAAGGTAGTATATATATTGTCTCTGCATTGTTTATGAGGAAGGTCTATGGATCAGTGGTAGAACATTTGCTTGGCATGTAAAAGAAGAGTTGGTTTATGGAACTGGTCTACCAGAATCACCTTCCCTTCCTCTCCCCACCCTGTGAGGTAGATGAGGCTAAGATAGCCCTGATACTCCTGCTTGGTCAGAACAGCTCTAACAGGGCTATGGTGAGCCCAAGGTCACCCAGCTGGCTGCACGTGGAAGAGCGGGGAATCAAACTCTCCATATTAGAAGCCGCCTCTCTTTAACCACTACACCAAGCTGGCTCTCAGGTCCCAGGTTCAATCCCCAGCATCTCTAGTTTAAAGGATCAGGTTGTCGGTGATGTGAAAGAACTCAACCGGAGACTCTGGAGAGATACTGCAAGTCCTAGACTATACTGATTATGGTAGACAAATGGTCTGATTCAGTACAAAACAGCTTCATGCATCATCCTCATAAAACTGCAAAGCTGATGACTGCAACTGGCTGGCGGTTTATTTCAAGACTTCTTTCCCCTGGCAAGGGCCAAACATTTCAACACCTGAATTGGGGAGTTGGCACTTGAAACAAGGTGTATTTCACCACTATACGTATCTGAATGCATTCACACAATCAATATTTGCTGCCAGCATGTTGATCTTCCTAAACCAAGGGAACTGGAATAAGAGCAATAATGGTGGAAGGGAGGCAACAGACACTTCTAAAGGTCTGGGCTGGCTACCTATGTATCTGAGATACCTACAGCAGTACACTTCATAACATCGATGCATGGTACATTGGTGCACCAGTTCAAACTTCCTATGACATTGATTTACAGAGCAGTTCTGTGAGGAATCATGCCAGTGCAGTCAAGATGCAGCCAACTTACAGTGACCCTGTAGGGTTTCCAAGGAGAAATTAACTTCTGCATGGCAACTCCAGACTTCTTAGGTGTTCTCCCATTCAAGTACTAACCAGGGCTGATCCTGCTTAGCTTCCGAGAGCTGATGATGTCAAGGCACCCAGAGCCATTCACATCAGCCCTCTGCTTTAAACCTGTTTATTCCAACAGGCTCAGACAGGAGCAACCTTGTGTAGGATTGCATTTTTAGCCTGTAAAATGAATGAATTTATAGATTATCCTGAGACTAGACTAACCTTATAAAGAATAAACTATCCTCCTAAGACTACCCATGTGACTATGTAGACTAGATTATCCTTATGAAACACTAGACCAGGGGTAGTCAACCTGTGGTCCCCCAGATGTCCATGGACTACAATTCCCATGAGCCCCTGCCAGCGAACGCTGGGAATTGTAGTCCATGGACATCTGGAGGACCACAGGTTGACTACCCCTGCGCTAGACTATCCACATACCAAGTCAGACTATTGGTCTATATATCTTCATGTTGTTAACAGATCAATGCCCACCAATGGCATGCATTTGCCAAACAATGAGAAAAATCAATGAGCACCCTCAAGTGTGCTCATTGTTCACAATGAACAATGAGCACACCAGAATGTTCACAAAATGTGCATAGGCAGATACACACTTGAATGTACACATACACCCCCTGATCTGCCAGTCTCCACTCCTCAAATCATGAACATTATTTTTCCCCAATGTGTAAAATTGCTTTCTTGAAAATTACTCTTCCCAGTCTTCCCCAGCCTGACTTTTCCCCACCACTCATGGGAACTGTAGTTTCTATGGCCTCATTCATTGAATTAGAAGACTGAGTGGGGGGAAAATAACTACAATTCCATCATCCCCAGCAATCCTCTGAGTTCTGAACATGGATCTTCAAGGGCTACCCAGATGCTCTCCTTTGCACATATGTAAAACCAGCACGTCGCCTTAAACAATCCCGGCTCATTTTAAATTTAATTTAAATCAAATCATTGTAACCCCAGGAGGGAGTTGCATTCCCAACATGGGAACTTGCTAGTGTTCCTGTTCCGGTTCCATAGGCCATGTAAAACGGAGCTGTTCCGCCAGGCCTTTGGTTGATGATGGGTGTTGAAATTCTATTATCGACCCTCTAGCTGACTCAGCTCCCTTCCTTTCCAGAAACTCAGTTGTTAGCCCCATGAACTTGGAGCTATCTGTAAAAATGGAATGGCAGAATACGATTTTGTTTGAGAACAGAACACAAAATTGCAAATAAAACTTGCATTGTATCATTCATTATTACAGTTTCTCTCTGCATCCATCCTTATTAGCATTTAAGAATAGGATTTTAGATATTTTATCATTTTAACTATTGATGCCCATGGATGTTTGAAATGTAAATTGTACTGCGTAAGTTTAATTTTTGTGAACTGTCCTGAGCCCGTTGTTGGGAAGGGGTGTATATAAGCTTAATAAATAAATAAATAAATTTGAAATAAAGAAGAGGAAGAGGAAGAGGAAGAGGAAGAGGAAGAGGAAGAGGAAGAGGAAGAGGAAGAAGAAGAAGAAGAAGAAGAAGAAGAAGAAGAAGAAGAAGAGTTGGTTCTTATATGCCGCTTTTCTCTACCCGAAGGAGTCAAAGTGACTGCTGGCAGGGGGTCATGGGAATTGTAGGCCATGAACATCTGGAGGACCACAGGTTGACTACCCCTGCACTAGCAGAAGGAGTTCAGGTAAAGTCAGCAGAACCGAAGAAACCCTCCCAAGTTTTAGACATGGTTCCACACCTGCAACACACCTGCACCAACTCACAGACAGGGAAAAAGGATGGAACGGGACAGCAATGCCATTTTCAATGAGGAAACGAATGGATCCATCAAAAAAATTACCGGCAAAGCTCAGTCAGCATGCCTAAAAATAATCTTAACTGGAGGAATCCAGTGCCGTAGCATACCCTGACACAGATTTCCATAAAGCAGCCGCATTTCCCACTAAGTACCATAGCTCAGTGTTTTATAAACTAGCCTGCATTGCATAAATCAGGAATGTGCTTGAGAGAAACCGATTAAACTCTCCTGCGGTTTGGGACGTCTACAAAAAAAAAAAAAAAGCAACCAAACCCCAGCAATGGAAAAGTTATTTATCCAAAACTGGCTTCAGACAGGACTTGTGTCATTCATCAGTGAAATATTTAGCCCGCATCAAATTAATCCATATCATTGCCAGACAAGCGGCTCGTCCCACCCCCCACCCCCCTCCGGCTTTCCCTTCTGGGTGGCTCTTGGTGTCGGCCAAGCAGAACATATACAGGAGAGGGTCATAGGATGGAAGAATTCCATCCAAGAGATGAAATGGAGCCAAGCACAGAGAAATTGCCTCGTGAATAGCTCTACTGGGAGAGCTACTGGACTGACACACTAATGCAGGATGGAGGAGGAGGAGGAGGCTTCAGAGGTCGGCCGCTCAGCGCTGTGCCCTGTATCCGATTTCATAATTTCTCTGCAATTTGTGCTGCTGTTAAGTCTGGTCAGGAGATGGAGTGACATGCAGGAAGCCACCTGGCAGCTGAGGCAGGGTTATTCTGGTCAAATGTTGAGGCACTTCCCAAAGCCAGATGTACTGTAGCAGGAGTTTAATGCTGGAGGAATTGGCAAGGAATGCAGGCAGCCCGCTGTATTACACATGTCTAGGGGCTGCTAACTGTACAGCTTTGTATGGTCATGGCTGGCTGTTCCTGCCTCTGGCCTATTGCCATGTGAGGGGGTCCCCCCCCCCATATAGTGGAGGGAAGGGGAAAGAGGGCTGGTGTTGATTTTTTTTTCATATTGTTTAAGGCAGGGGTAGCCAACCTGTGGTCCTCCAGAAGTTCTTGGACTACAATTCCCATGAGCTCCTGCCAGCAAATGCTGGCAGGGGCTCATGGGAATTGTAGTCCACGGGCATCTGGAGAACCACAGGTTGACTACCCCTGGTTTACGGCAAAGGGATTTACCATGATGCACCCTTACAATCTCTTACAGCTCATTTTAGAGCCTAATTTCAGCATGTACTTTCTTGTGCCTCAAAAGAAGCTGCTGTAAACACTGTAGCTTTCTTTGACTGCCTTTTCTGATTCTCCATCTTTCTTGGTATTTACTCCCAATTTACTCCCAAAAAAGTGTTAGGGCTGTGCTGTACATTTCCAATCAAGCCCAACAATCCAGTATGCATCAGGTGTAGCTCCCAGTTGACTCCCTAAGCATCTACCCTCCTGTAGAAAGAGCCAGTAGGACCTTTCCTACAGAGAACAAGTAAGGACTTGAATTTTTATCCCGAACATCTTTTAAATGCCCCTTAAATGGAAGACTAACACATCAAGAAATTTGCTGGCCTTTCTGTTTTGGTGTTCTTGTTCTTATGTGCACATTCATATACTCCGGGGGATATTAAATGGTCCAGTCCACCCTTGCAGCTCAGGATTCCACCCTTCCTCATGCAGACCACATGCAATGAAGCCAAAGAATCTGGATGTATTAAAATGGACTATACCACGTCATGCCGGCAGGTAGGGATTTCATTGGAATGACTCGCTGTGCCATTTTGAATGCCCCCCATCTCTCTGTAACCAGAACGTTAGCGCTGCAGGACTTCACTCAAAGCTTCCTCTGCCTTGTGTGCTTGCTTTCTTCCTGTTGGCAGTTTTAAAACACAGTGGCATTCCCCCCCCCACACACACACACAGACACACTGGCATTCTGAATTGATCCAGTATATTCTACCAGGTCCAGCTGCTATGGAGGGTTGTCAGCTCTGGGTTGGAAAATTCCTGGATATATTGGGGGTGGAGCCTGGGTAAAATGGGAGGACCTTTGTATGATACCATACCTTAAGAGTTTACCCTCCAAAATAGCTATTTTCTCAAGGGAAACTGATTCTCTGTAGTCTGGGGATCAGTTGAAATTCTGGGGGAGCTTGAGAGCCAGTTTGGTGTAGTGGTTAGGAGTGCGGACTTCTAATCTGGCAAGCCGGGTTTGACTCCCTGCTCCCCCACATGCAGCCAGCTGGGTAATCTTGGGCTCGCCACGGCACTGATAAAACTGTTCTGACTGAGCAGTGATATCAGGGCTCTCTCAGCCTCACCTCCCTCACAGGGTGTCTGTTGTGGGGAGAGGAAAGGGAAGGCGAATATAAGCCGCTTTGAGACTCCTCCGGGTAGAGAAAAGAGGTAAATAAGAACCAGCTCTTCTTTGTCTTCTTCTGGAGGTTGGCAACCGTAATTCTATAACCTCATTTTGCTTCATGCTTACAGTGGGCCTAAAAAAACCACCAGTCTTTCCAAATCTCGCTCCTATTATATCAGCTGTTAAAGCCCAATATCCCCCTATCATTTTCTGATGAGATTCCTCCCACTCTGGAAGCAGACTTCTTTGGCGTTTCGGGCCCTCATCTATCTTACTTCTGCTGAAAGTCATGCACAAAAAGCTTCAGCTTGTTTACGCTCCTGCCCCTGGCCCCAGCAGAACCCCAGGCCTCTGGAAACCTTCTTCTGATGGGCATTTACTTCCCCCCCGTTTTTCTGGAGGAAATGACATGGTGACATGGGTAAAAGGTGATTTAGGTAGACTGCTGTGCCACAAATTGCCAGGAACTGATTTAGAGACCTTACCTTTGTCAAGGAAGACAGTCGGGTGTCTGCTTTAAAGAAGTACTGGGAATATTTTCATCAAAGGTTTGAATTGAAAAACAGTAGGAGGTAAATATCTGAGAACGCGCCAAGACAAACCACTAGATCCATGCAATTACCATTAACAGGGGACAGCCGCGGTTCAATGAAGTAATTCAATCTGGTGTCCTACATTTTATCAGGCAGCAATTGTGTGCTCTGACACAAATTGCTGAGAAAGAGGATTGGGGAGTCTCAGGGCTTCTCCCTCCCCCCAACCAGAATACGGTTCATCTTCCTCCATGCTTACCGGTAGCAGATTTTTTTTCTCCCCCATCTGGAAGGCACAGGTATCCTATCTCTTCATAATGTTACCATCTTTGGCTTTCAAAAATAACCTGGTGTTTCAAGCCAAGTGATTTCAGGAGAGCTGAGAAGGTATCATGATTTTGTAGATGAGATGTACCTTTAGAGAAGCTGTAGTCTACCCAGGCTGCTCAGTAAGGTGGAGGGTTACCTTTCATAGTGGGAAACCATTCCTGGCCCTGTCAAACTGCTGTCCAGTGCAGTATCAGGTTTCTCACCATGGCCAACCAAATGTCTCAAAGAAATGCACACATAGGGCATGAATTCCACCCAGAGAGGGAGAAAGCAGAGGCACAATGTGGGAAAGTAATGGCAACATTAGAAGAGGAGAGAAAGAACACTATCTCCATGGGTAGGGTTGCCAGCCAATGGGCAAGGAGCAGATGGGACAGGGTATCATGGGTGCCATGTCACTTCTGGTGAAAGCCTAGAAGTGACTGCACACCTCTCCATAAATTGTTGGGAACCCTGTGTTTAAAGACATAGATCCCTAGACTGAAGTTATGTCTCTTGTGGGTTTTCAGGGCCAGTTTCGTGCAGTGGCAAAGAGCCAGGTTGGATTCCCTGTGCCTCCACATGCAGCCAGCTGGGTGACCTTGGACTTATCACAGCCCTGACACTACTGTCCTTACAGAGCAGTAACATCAGGGCTCTGTCAGCCTCACCTACCTCACAGGGTGTCTGTTGTGGGGAGAGGAAGGGAAGGCAATTGTAAGCTGCTTTGAGACTCCTTCGGGCAGTGAGAAGCGAGGTATAAAATCCAACTCTTCTTCATCATGATCAGGGCAACAGTAAAATTGTGGTTTTATATCATTCTTGATCTGCTTTCATTTGTGAATTATTGTTTTATTAAGTTTTTAGACTATGGAAACCACCCTAAGACAGGCAACTGAGAGGGGCAGTATATAAATTGCTAAACAAATGATTGTGTGATTAAGTTTTCTTCCAGTAGCCATTAGGGAAGCAGAGGCCGTCTGCAGAAGGTCTCCCACATCAGCAGGAGTCCTGCCATTCTGGTCTCCCCTTTATGCGTTTATGTAAGGCAGAGCACAAGGGGCATGGATGTAAAATAAAATACAATAAAATCATATGATGAAAAACCATAGAACAATCATCACCAATCAATAAAATACATTTAAAAAGTAAAAACGACCTCTTAAAACGCACACACAAGAACACAAAGTGTATATATTCCCGTTTGCTCGGACAAAATGTGCCCCCAAAGCTCTGCGGAATCATTCTCTTTCTGCTTCTCCAGAAAGACAGGCGTAAAGAAGTCCTTTGACTTCATCCAGAAGGCTGTTCCACAAGTATGGGGAAGCCAGTGGCAAAGACCAAACCGCAGTTGACACCAAGCATGTCCCTAGACAAGGCTTTCTCAACCAGGGTTTCTTAACGGCCCTGGAAGGGTTTCCCGAATGGTTGGGAGTTAACCAATTTTACATGTATTTTTAAATGTGTTAAACATATATGACTATACATAGTCATGTTGACTCATCCCCCACCTCCAAATGGCCATTGATGGGCCTGGAGGGAGTGGGAAGGGGAAGGGCTCCAGTTGGGCGTGTCCACAGCAATGCCTCTCAACCATATCCTGCACAATGGTGCCACTTCTGGGGTTTCTCAAAGCCTGAAGAATGTTTCAGAGGTTTCACAACAGTAAAAAAAAGTTGAGAAAGGCTGCCCTGGACTGAGGGAGCATTGACAAAAGTTCTGCTGGGAAGAGCAAAGCTACCACATGGGAACATGTTAGGAGAGGCAGTCTTTCCGCTAAGTCGGTGGTTCTTCAGAGATCTGAGCTCAACTGTTGCCCAAAATATCCCAGTCCTGACAAATGGCGCTTGTACTTTGGAACGTTCCCTGTTAATGATCTGAAATCGAGATCTCTGGAATACGAAGACTCTGCCTTTGACAGCTTAACTGCTTGCAATCACCCTAATTTGACCTGGAGCAGGTTGAAGGCTGCCGTAATGTATGTTTGGCAATCAATGAAGCAAATCCTTGTTATTCAGGTTCACATTTTCGTTTTATGTCGCATGTAAAGGGAAGGAGGGGAGGGGAAGGAGGTGGCAGGAAGGGAGAGGGTGGGGGGGGGGGGAAATAACCCTGAAAATACTAATCCCTTTGATGTTGCTTCACAAGGGATGATGAGCAAAGAATATATTTATTCCACTCCAGTGGAAAATAATAATAATAAAAAAATGGGGCCACGTTGTAATAAAGCGAATTTGACAGGCTGAATCTGGAGTGACAGCTAATCTGGAGCTTTGTCTATTGCTTGAATAAACCTTGTAATCTTTCCAAGAGGAAACTGGGGGGAGGGGGGCGAGTCAAGTCTGTTTAATCTTTAAAAAAACACACAACAACCTGCATTTGGGTTCTTTTTAAGTGTGTTTAAACAAAGGTTGACTGAGAGAATGGCAAGAGGTTAGGAGGAGCCTTGGTAGGAAATTTGCATTTTGCACAGCTAAGTGTCAGAATCTCAGAATCATAGAGTTGGAAGGGTCACACAGGCCATCTAGTCCAACCCCCTGCTCAGTGTAGGATCAGCCTCAAGCATCCAGGATAAGTGTCTGTCCAGCCGGTGAGGAGGAGTTCACCACCTCCTTCGGCAGTTGATCCCATTGCTGAACTATTGACTGGAAATTTCCCATCCTCATATCTAGCTCATATTATTCTGCATGCAGTTTAAACCCATCTCCTCTCTTCTGCTGCCAACAGGAACTGCTCCCTGCCTTCTTCTTAAGTGACAGCCTTTCGAATACTTAAAGACAGCAAATCATGTCCCCTCTCAGCCACCTCTTCTCCAGGCTGAACATTCCCAAGTCCCTCAATCTTTCCTCACAGGGCCTGGTCAGGTTTGTTGGGTGCATCCAGGGTTCCACTGCCTATTTTCATCTCCTCACTCAATAGTAAAGTGCTTTCAGAGACCACAGAATGCAGGTAGCACACCCCGCCGTTCTGCCTCTCCACAGGACAAAGAGGTAGGTGACTGCATCAATGCTCTATCCACTTCCTTCCAGCATCTGGGCTTGCATGTTCTTTTATCCTCCCTCACCTTCCTGGGCTCTGCCCCTTTGCAGACTCAACCTCCCATGTGCCCCTCTCCTAACCCCTTCCTGCACCTGAAGCTGTGGGCTCGTATCCTGTGCTGGGCTCACTCCAGTGCTGCTTCAAGTTGCTCCCGCCTCATTTCCCCCCAGCTTTCAGAGGATCTCTCCAGCCCTGGGCTCCCTCTCTTTGGGCTCCTGGCTGGAGTTGCTTCTTCAGCTAGCTTAGGGTGGCTTGGCACATCAGGACTTGCAGCTGGCAAGGTGGGAAAGCTGTGGCTCAGGTACTGTTGCTCCTAGCTCAGGAGGTTGGGGTGTAGCTTCGCCTTGTGTGCGCTTCTTGGGCCTGGACTATTTTGCGGCAGCAACAGCAGCTTTTTCCATTCCAATTGGGGCGCCATGGTGTTTGTTCATGTGGCTGCCTTGGTGCCTGTGGTCGTTCCCCATCTGGCTTTTCTCGTCCCTTCCTGGTTGGTCCATTCATGATCTCCGAGGAAGTCAGGATCCCTGGGTTTTTGACATTTTCTGACAGGGTCTCCTCCCACCCATTGGCAATTGTCCTGTCAAGCGCTAGAGGAGAGATGGTCCAGAATTCAGCTGCATTTATTCTCCTGGCAAAGAACCTTTACTGGGGGTGTGAACACTGGGAAAGAGGCCATTTGGGAGATTACACTCTGCAGAAGAAAGCCCTGGTCATTTGTCTTAAAGATGTCTCATACATTCAGTAGGAGAGTGTGGTGGGTCAAAACAAGAGTTCATCTTGCCTGAATCTAGGGTTGCCAGCTCTGAGGTTGCCAAATAGATGTTGGGGGTGGAGCCTGGGGGTGGGGTATGAGGAAGGGAGGGACCTCACCTGTGTGCAAGGCCATAAAGTTCACGCTTCAAAGCACCCATTGCCTCCAGGGGGATCGATCTCTATTATCTGGAAACCAGGTGCAATAGTGGGATATCTCCAGGCCCTACCTGAAGGTTGGCAACCCTATCCAGCATTCTGTTTCCTACAACAGCCAGCTTGATGCCTGGGGAGGGCTGCAGCTAGGCCCAGGAGACAACATCTCTTCCTTTTGTTGTTTCTGCAAGAATAGGCAGCCAGATATTCCAGTCAGCCACTGTAGCCACTAAGGTTCTTCACCTCAATAATCTCTTCTAGTTCCCTCTTAAAGTTCTGGGGCAGAGAGTTCCACAAGCCTAATTAGGGGTTATGTTTCTTCTATCCTCAGAAGGTCATTAGACTCCACTGGGTGCCTCAAAACGGTAGGGTCCATTTTTTGACATCTAGTGTCTCTAGTTAATGGCTAGGTTTGTGAATGGCCACAGAGGGTCACCTTGAAAATCCTGTGGGAGCAGACCATCCTTCATGAGAAAGACCAATGGTCTCACTCTATCTCAATCCAGTCCTTAGAACTGCCTCTGTAATGACACCCAGTATTTGGGAGAGCTTTATTTACCTGGATAATGGACTGTGCCTTGTAATTACCAAACTTCTGTCCCTCTTTGTCACCTCTCTTATTCACAAAGAAAGGTAGCTTGCTTCCTTGCTCTGCTAGTCTTCCTGGTCTGCCTCTGTGGCTATTTTCTCCTCATTGTTTTCCATTTTTTAAAACAAAACATGCCAGGGGCACTGCTGCTGCTGCTAACAAACACTAAAATTAATTGACCCGGAGATGGATTTTATTGGGCAAAGTGTATTTACGGGATAATGGTGGCCCATTACATCAGCCGTTATGGGGCACTGAATTTTCAATGGCTCCTGGAACATTAAAAAAAGAAAGGAACATGCACACCATTTCAGATCAGCCAAGTTCACCATCATTACCTCAAGTGTCGGTCTGATTACCCTCCTTCCTGGCTCCATTTTCAATGTGCTGCATTATGGCTTACTAATCCTAACAAGATAGAAATCAATCTAAGATTGGTCCCTCCTGGGAACCGCATTGACCGCCCTTACATCTAGATTAACAGGACGCCGTGTGCTAAGGAAGCAGTAGTTTGCTTATTTGTGGAAATTCTTCATCGAACTCGGCTGAACTGATTTCTGCATAAACATGTCAGAACAAGCTCCTTTTTCTCTGCCATGAACAGCAAAAGGAAGAGGTATTCGGGGCAGAATGTAGAAAAATGCATTTGAACTTATATTCATAAATCTGAATGCCAAAATGTCAATAAACACGCAACTGGAAAATACTTCTGAAATTCTTATCTTGAAATTATCTTCCAGTTTAGGATTTTCCATAGTCACTGGGTCGTGATTCTGAAGCGGAACTCATGGATTGGGAATCTTCCATGGTTTGGCTTCTTTAGTTCAGAATTCTGTATGCCGTGGCCATAGGTTTTGGTTTCTTCCATATGTATGCATTCCTCCATTATTAATGTACACTTAGGGTTGATAAAACATTGCAAAAAAGGGAATCTTAATGTGATATGTATAGTTGCATCTAGATTTTTATTTGTAATTCACCAACGTGAGGAAACACATCTTCACATCAGGAAAACGCTACACAAAAAGCCAGCTGGATGCAGTGGTTAAGAGCTGCATGTGGAGGAGCAGGGGATCAAACTGAGCTGTCCAGTTTCACAAGTCTTCTTCAGCTCATTCATATTACACGTGACTGTAGAAAGTCAAAGTGAGCACATAGTCTCTTAGACAGCAAGAAAGAGTCACGTACATGACTATGTGCTCGTTTTAACTATGTGCAGACACGTGTCATATAAATGAGCTGAGGAAGACTTGCGAAACTAGCTCATATCTGAGGTGCTGATTCCTACTCACTCTATTCTACGATATGGAGGTGAAGCTATTTTACATCTTACTCTGATTTAAGATGTGATGTCCTGTTTCTTCCAGACTAGATGAAATGATTTAGTGTGGCTGAAGTCAGCTTTATTGGAATGAATATGCGATTGTTGAGCCACAAGATAATCCATATACTGGCAGAAAACAGGAGCCCACAGTGAATATATAGTAACAATAACAGGGCAAAGAGCCCAGAGGGTGGGAAAACAAGGTAAGTATGATCTCACTGTAAGTTTACTTGTTCATTTGTTTACTTTTTCACTGGGCGTATTTTAATGTTATGAATTTGTGGCCTTTTGTTTCCAGACTTGTAAATGTTTTTCTAGTGGTGAAGTATCAACAAAACCAGCATTACTGGAACTCCACTCATTCGTTGTACTGAATTTGAAGTTACATTAATCATACAGAATTTTGGATTACAGAACCACATAAGATTGTTTGAACTTACCATAACTTTTATGTGTTTTCCCATAATCCATATACTAGCAAACCTGGGTTTTAATTTGGGACGTTAGGTGAGATCAACAGCCAGCAGACCCCTAAGTGGAGTACTGTGTCCTATTAGCTGGAGAGCATGGAAAATCTCTCTTTTCCAGTCAAATTCACTGTTAGGTAGATGCAGGTCAACCTTCGATTCTCCATAACATTTTTATCCCACCCCTTCTCCAAGGAGCATAATGCAAGATATGGGGTTTGCCTATTGTAATTTTATCTACATTACAAGCCTTATTTCTTTATCTGTAGCATTCATGAAATCTGGTTTGTGTGTGGAAGACACAGCACTTAAAACATGCCCTGATTGGCTCTCAGTGGGCAGCATGCATCCAATAGGGAGAGGTCTTTCGCTTTGTTGTTGTTGTTATGTGCGAAGTCGTGTCCGACCCATCACAACCCCATGGACAATGATCCTCCAGGCCTTCTGTCCTCTACCATTCCCCGGAGTCCATTTAAGTTTGCACCTACTGCTTCAGTGACTCCATCCAGCCACCTCATTCTCTGTCGTCCCCTTCTTCTTTTGCCGTTGATCGCTCCCAGCATTAGGCTCTTCTCCAGGGAGTCCTTCCTTCTCATGAGGTGGCCAAAGTATTTGAGTTTCATCTCCAGGATCTGGCCTTCTAAAGAGCAGTCAGGGTTGATCTCCTCTAGGACTGACCAGTTTGTTCGCCTTGCAGTCCAAGGGACTCGCAAGAGTCTTCTCCAGCACCAGAGTTCAAAAGCCTCAATTCTTTGACGCTCGGCCTTCCTTATGGTCCAACTCTCGCAGCCATACATTGCAACTGGGAATACCATAGCCTTGACTAAACGCACTTTCGCTTACTGAGGGCCAATCACAGGTCTATGGGACACCATAGGCAGGGGCATCCCTGTATGCCTGGTCCAGCATAGGCACGGATGGTGCCCACATTAAAAAAAGGGAACACAGAAAAATCAGCATTCCCTTAATGTAGGACATCGGAAACCCTAAAGCGGGTCAGGGCAGGGAAGGGGAATGGCAACGTCATGCATAAATGGGGATTTGCCCCACTGTCATGAGGTGCCAGCCTGGCCTTTTCCCCCTGTGCATAATCAGTCAGAGAGACCAAGAGAGCCGCTAATGTTCATGCAGTGAGCTTCTTGGAGTAGTGTGGCTACGATCCGGGGTCTATTCCTCCTTAGTCCGACGCTGTAACCCATCCGGCATCCCAGTTTCTCTAAAAGAGGATTCTTCCCCCCCCCTTTTTTCAAAGATGGCCCACGCCAGAGAATCACCCTGAAGCAACTGGAGGTCTGCCATTAACCAAGTTAGGTGAATTAAGATTTGTTAACAGTGATTTATCATGTCAAGTGGGGAGCTAACATGTACCCACCTTTAACAAACATCCACTGAAAAGAAATGACAGCATATTGACTGCGAGGCTTCCAAACAGCAAGCCGCCGAGGAGCCTTTGTGTAAATGCACTCGTTTTCAAATGGAGAAAGGTTGGTTTGTTGTTGTTGTTGTTGTTTTTTCACGAGCAAAATGCGTTTTAAGTGTCCGCCTGCCTGAGTCAAGCACCAGAGATAAGTGAAATGTCTCCAGCTACCTACCACACCAATATATCTTGTTTACTGTTATCGCTGACTGGATGCAATGGGGGAGAGAGAACGGCACCTCTTCCTCTTCTGCAGCAAATCCTCTCCCCCTCCTCCGACGTCTCATTTAAGCCTCACAGCTGCATAACCTATGCTCAGCTCTGGCAAGGAGGCACTCCAGTTCAGAGGCAAGCAGGTTTTAAGCAGAATCATCATGGTGGGAAGCTGTTTTTGGTGCCAAAGGCCTCCCTCCCCACCTCTGAATGATGCCCCCTTGCAAAAAAACATTAAAATAAAACATAAAAGAAATTTTAAAAGTTGCCCTTTCACCCGTTTGTTCTCAGCTGCCAGCTTTTTCAGCCGATCCTTTGATGACTTTTCTCTCTCTTTTCTTTTTTCCCAAAATAGCGCCCTTCTCAGAATGTGATCCAACCAGTCAGGAATCATGCGAGCCAGTGAGGCAGCAGTCCCAGGCTCTTGAATGGACTGAAGTTGAGGCTGGGTATAATAATGGGCTAAATCCAACATCTCTTCTTGGCTGAGCTGGGTTCTTCCTTCAGCTTCCATTTTGCAGGCAAGTTGACTTCCTGTGGAGAAAGAGCACCTTCTACTGGAAGAATTCTCCGTGCTTCACGATGGAGTGGGAGGATGCTGAATACTACTGCTGCTGCTAGTAGCACTTTTACTCCTCCTAATAATAATACCAGGTCTAAATCCCAGGTGGCCCCACCATGTAGATCAAAAAATCCATACAATGGAGCTACCCAGGATTAGGGGGGTAAATGTTCCTGCAAACCTGCGGGGAATCTAAACATATAAAATAAAGAGGGCTATAAAATAAAGCAAAGTAGTTTACAAGGACCAGGGTCTTAGGATATTACCTGATGAAATTATTACTCATTTTGAAAGTGGAGTGAGTCATGGGGGGGGGGGGGGAGGAAGCAGCAGGAAAGGACCCCAAGTAGAAAAGAAGAAGAAGAAGAGTTGGTTCTTATATGCCGCTTTTCCCTACCCGAAGGAGGCTCAAAGCGGCTTACAGTCGCCTTCCCATTCCTCTCCCCACAACAGACACCCTGTGGGGCTACAGGGCTACACAGTGATGTGTTTTCCACGTGGGGATAGGCTTTAGTGGCTTCCCAGTCTCTGCTGTGGCTTCCAAGACCACACAGTGGTACAATTGAGCTGCCATGCTGGAGGTTTCCCTGTGTGTACACCTTTTAAATATCTGTATAGTGTTAGAATCAATATATCAGATTCACAGAATTTCAAACTTTTTCAAGATACGCCATTGGCTAGCCTCATTCAGAGTAGAGGTATGCCTTTCTCTTTAAATCTTCACAATGAAAAGAGTCAGAGACTTTTTTAAAAAGAAAGAAAGTAGGGGAATCCCACTGCAAGGCTGCACAGATTCCCCGCCATCCTCACCTCCCAGACATAGCAGGTTGGATGGCACAAGCACCATTCATTTTAAATGAATGTAACTGGAATTTTATTTGTGTTTTATATTATCTACACTGTTTGTTTGCTGCACATTTGAACACTGTAAGCAACTCTGAGCCATAGGGAAGAGCAGCATATATATGAAAGAAAATAATAATAAATACACAGTCAAATATTGCTTCCTGACAATACCAGGAAAACAAAGCAGAGTGACAGGGCTACTTCCTGCTCTCAACTCTGACCTGGAGAACATTTCATCCCATTCTGAACACCTACTGAACTTTTGCCGAAATGGGGAAGGGCTGCGGTCACAGGAGAGGTGTAGTGGTACAGAGCAGCAGCTTCCAATCTGGCAAGCTGGGTTTGATTCCCCACTCTTCCATGTGCAGCCAGCTGGGTGACCTTGGACCAGTCACAGTCCTGTTAGTTTTGTTCTGACCGAGCAGTCCTGACAGAGCTCTCTCAGCCTCACCTACCTCACAGGGTGCCTGTTGTGAGAGGAAGGGAAGAAGATTATAAACTGCTTTGAGACTCCTTCTGGTAGAGAAAAGCAGGGTATAAAACCAACTCTTCTTCTCCTGTTTATTTAGTGTATTTTTTCCCCTTTCGTCTTCCCTCATAGGATCTGTTGGGGCAACCATTCGTCTTCCTGCTTTCTTTCTCCCTTCACAACAACCCTATGAGGTAGGCTTGATTGAGATGAGGTGACTGGTTCAAGGTCACCTGCAAGCTGTAAGAAGCATGGGCGGGGGGGGGGTTGCCATCAGGTCACAGCTGACTTACCGTCACCCCTAGTGGACTTTTCTAGACAAGAGACATGCAGAGCTGGTTTGCAATTGCCTGCCTCTGTGTCACAATCCTGGTATATCGGTGACCTCCCATGCAAGTACTGACCAACGCCAACCCTGCTCAGCTTCCAAGAGCAAATGACATCGGACTAGCCTTGGCTATTCGGCTCAATAAGTTTCATGCTACGGAGTGGATTTTAATCCAGCTATTTTACATTAAAAAAACAATACGGTGCAAAGTTAACACAAATTATTCTTTCAGCCCTAAGGCACAAGATGGGAAGAAGGCTGGTCGGTCATTAGAGGGGAGGAATGGGCGGTCCAGGTCTCCCACTACATCAGGGACTTCTCAGCCTGGGCCCCTCCTTTCCCACGGCCATTCAACAGGCTGATAGCGAAAAATGGATTGGGAGATCAGTGTCTCTCCCCGGCATCACGGTGTTGCTTCCAGCGTGACTCTGCAGTATCTCACAGCGAGAAGGTCTGGGGGAAAGGAAGGGACCCTGGTTCAATGGCAGAGCACATGCACTGCATGCAGAAGGCCCCAGGTTCCACCACGGGGTCAGTGGCTGAAGGACACATTACTGCGTGTCGTTTCCTGTGCAGAGGAAAGGACGCGCAGTAATGGGTTTAAACTACAAGTACAACGATATAGGCTAGATATCAGGGGAAAAAATTTCACAGTCAGAGTAGTTCAGCAGTGGAATAGGCTGCCTAAGGAGGTGGTGAGCTCCCCCTCACTGGCAGTCTTCAAGCAAAGGCTGGATACACACTTTTCTTGGATGCTTTAGGATGCTCTGGGCTGATCCTGCGTTGAGCAGGGGGTGGGACTAGATGGCCTGTGTGGCCCCTTCCAACTCTATGATTCTGTGATTCTATTCTATGACTAGTAGGTTTTAGGCTTCAGCTATGGCCAGTAAAGACCTGCCATAGAGGAAGAGAGGGAGAAGGTAGCAGTTAGGGTTGTACCAATCTGCAAGAGGTCCCTGGCCTTAGAGAAATATGCCTGGCTTTGAACCGGGCCAGGGCCTTTTCAGCTGGCTCCAAACTAGTGTATTGAGCTCCCGGGTAGGCTGAGAACCCTGGTGGCACTATTAGCATTCTGCAAGGCCTGTAAAACAGAACCCTTCTGCCAGGTTCTCTTGCTGCAATTGTACTCTGCTAGGACCCACAAATCCTTAAACCGGCTCTGGCGCTACGGGCTCGCAAATCGTTAAGCCCCTCCTAGGGAAGCTGGCATAGTATAGTCTGATCTCACTGGATCTCAGAATCTAAGCAGGATTAGTATATGGATGGGAAACCACCAGGGACTGCTCTGCAGAGGAAGGCCATGGCCAACCACCTCTGCTTCTCCCTTGCCTTGAAAGGGGCCTTGCTGGGGTCATTCATTATACATTGGACGCTAAGCAGGGTCGGTACTAGGAAGGCAGGCCATCAAGGAAGAGTCTACAGAGGAAGGCCATGGCCAACGACCTCTCCTTCTCCCTTGCCTTGGAAGTGCCTTGCTAGGGTTGCTGTACATTGGCTAGTTTAATGACCCTTCACATGCATGGGAGGTCTGAATTGGCCAACTGGGCAGTGGAGCTGGTGACACCAAGCCATTTGTGGATTTTGTAGGAAAAGAGTGTTGATTATCAACGGAGAAGGCACAGTATGGGTCACATGGTCCAAGGAACCATAAGGCACGGAGCTGAAAGAACTCTGGGGTGAGAAGAAAGGGGGAGCGGGGGAGCATACCTGAGCGCATCAGATGCTCAGACAAAATGACCTGTGTTTTATGAAGAGCTGCTGAGGGAACAAAGAAAAAAGACAGCCGCATGCTGTTGGTATACAGCACGGCTGTTATTGACAGCTTGAGCCGCCTGTAGATTTCATGACAGATGTACTCGTTGACACCTCTCCTGGCTTTCAGGGAACAGGGGGTGTACATGATGCCCAGGAAGCTAAAAAAGTTTATTTTCCTCTGCGCTGAAGACAGACGGGTGTCTGTTGACAGACAAAATGCTGTTGTCAAGGAGCCAAAGGAAAGATAGCAATTAGACCTAAGTAGAACCCCACACCACCAACCCATTTCACAAAACCAAAGCAGAATCAGACCCGTGGACAATTTTTCTAGCTTGGGGTAGATCCCACTGGCATCCACAGGATCTGAGCAAGTGGGAGATGAAGGGCAGAAAGCAGACAAAGTAGGTGGCCAACAAAGTTTGTTTAGAATTTACAATTCCTGCCACTTCAACTGCCAGATCCTCACTATGGTTTTGCTTTGCCCAGTTTGCTCAGTTGTGGCGCTTCTTAGAGGACAGTCCCTTCAGATCTGGCCCTCTTGCCTGGTGCTGTTAGAAGAAGTGGAAGAAGAAGCACATCCAAGATAACGCACATACTAGAGACAGATTTCACAGACTGATGTTAAGATAACATTTCCCCATCACTGCCCCCAGCAGTACTGGAGTGCTCCCAAGA
Source organism: Paroedura picta (assembly GCF_049243985.1). Taxonomy (NCBI): domain Eukaryota; kingdom Metazoa; phylum Chordata; class Lepidosauria; order Squamata; family Gekkonidae; genus Paroedura; species Paroedura picta. The sequence goes on along the minus strand of NC_135383.1, from coordinate 15,047,281 downwards.
TGGTTGCAGGTGTGTATATTGACAGAGAATTCAGCTGAACCCTGTCCCGGGTCTGTGTACCTGGGTTGTGAGCTTGCCCAGGTGTGCTTACATGGAGAGTATGTGGGGAAGGGGGCATGGTTTTGTTAATAGCTGTTTGTCTGAAATATGCTTTGGGCAGGTAGTCATGTTGGCCAGAAGCAGCGGAACGAAGTTCAAGTCCCAAATCTTCTTAAAGCTGTTTTCCCACACAGCGTACAAAGCAAATGGGGCGAGACAACTTTGGGAGGGCCAAAGGAAGGAGGAAAAGGATTAACAGCTCTGAGCTCCTACCTCATTGTTGCTTAACTGAACTTAACAGTCTCCAGCTTTTCATTTTTAGAAACTGAGTTTGTGTACACATCTCTGAGTGTCGTTTGGTGTGGCCCCCAAATCCTTGGCTGTTCTGACCCAAAGGGAGCCTCAGATATTCTGGTCACTTCCATGAGTAAGGGGGGGCTGGGAGGGTCATAGATGTGATATATTCACTGAAATTTTCTCTCTCTCTGAAAACCTCTTGGCATAATAGCCAGAGCCAGAGTGGGTGAAAAGATTGCTTCAGTTATATTTTTTTTTTCACTTTTTAAAGACACTTTATATCAGGGGTAGTCAAACTGCGGCCCTCCAGATGTCCATGGACTACAATTCCCAGGAGCCTCTGCCAGCAAATGCTGGCAGGGGCTCCTGGGAATTGTAGTCCATGGACATCTGGAGGGCCGCAGTTTGACTACCCCTGCTTTATATAATTTCAGTTTGGACTAGAAGGTTACCCACTTCTCCCCTCACCGCCCGCCCGCCCGCCCCGGGCTTCTTGCCACCTTTCCCTCTCGCGTTCATTTTGCAAATGTTGTTTTTCAGATCATTTTGCATCGGCGTACATGGAGCAAATACAGACCAGATGTGCTTTACAACACCAGACAGCCTGTGTGCGAGAGAGAATATACCAAAGTGGTATATTTGGCATGTGGCTCTGATAAACACAATTATTCTATTCTCTTAGCACTGAGGGATACGAGCTTGAAGTGACATTATCCCAAAGATTGTCTCGAAAACAAGTTGCTGCTTTGTGTATCAGTAAACCCTCTAGATTTCAGTATCGTCTTTTCAAAAATGGGAAGCGTCAAAAACAGCTTTTGGAAGAGCTCGTCGAAAAATATTCCGAAGGCCGAAAGTGTGAATTGTTCGCTGCCAGCGAGCCAGATTTCATTGTAGAAGCTTAAAATTCATCCTATTTCAGACAATGAAGTTTTCTAGTGGCACCTGTGGGACCAGCAAAGCATTATTCTGGATATTAGCTTTGGTGTGCACACACACACACTTCTTCAGATGGGTCCTTCCTGTTTTTGCAGAAGTGTGCATGCACTGGCAGGGGCTCATGGGAATTATAGTCCACGGACATCTGGAGAGCCAGATTTTTGACTACCCTGTCCTAAAAGGTAAAGGTATCCCCTGTGCAAGTGCCGAGTCATGTCTGACCCTTGGGGTGACGCCCTCTAGCGTTTTCATGGCAGACTCAATACGGGGTGGTTTGCCAGTGCCTTCCCCAGTCATTACCGTTTACCCCCCCCCCCAGCAAGCTGGGTACTCATTTTACCGACCTCGGAAGGATGGAAGGCTGAGTCAACCTTGAGCCGGCTGGTGGGATCGAACTCCCAGCCTCATGGGCAAAGCTTTCAGACAGCTGCCTTACCACTCTGCGCCACAAGAGGCTCTATCCCATCCTAGGGGGTATAAATACACCAATGAAATGCATTTACTGGATGAGAGCCTTGACTAAGGGATTTCTTGCAGAATGGAATATGAACATTGTAAAAAAAATGATGTGGAATCCCATAAATGTTCACCATTGAGAATCTTGAAATTGAAATTTGGAGCCAGCTTCGAAACTGATTTGAAATCGGTATTGCCTCAGTGATCCAAATAAAACTTATACCACTCCCAATATTTCATCACTACGACAAGCCAGTCACTGTTGAAGCAGTCGCCACAAATTAGCATAAAACACCACCGCATATTCGACATCGACACTCATAACAAGAGAATTTTCACAGGCAAATTCATTACATCTTTCCCCAAGGAAGGAACGGACTCGTGGAGACTCCTGGTCACGGCAGTTCTCTTGTGCAACAGCTCCTTGGTTGAAAGTCTGATATAATTGATCTGCTTTCAGCCCAAGGAACAACTCTTCCCTTCTCATCCCAGGAAATACAGCTCAAAGCTGTATTAAAACTAAAGCGCACGTCGTTCCGAAGCGAAAGACTCAACCAATCTTACAAAGACAGGGCCCTGCAGCCATTGCATTACTGTTTTCGTAAAGAGAAGAGGCATAGCTGCACTTACCGTATGAGGACATTCCTTTTTTTCCCTGTGGTATCCCGAAAAGTCAGCAGCGTTTCCTTGTGGGCGATGCTAACCTAACGAACCATTGTTCCATGCAACGAGTCAGGCGTAAATACGGTTTGCTAACCGATGTACAAACTGTTTGCATGTTTACATCTTCTATGTGCAAAAATTGTGCATGTGTGTCATTCTTGAAGTTTTGCGACTGGTTATTTTTGTCCTTATATTTTCTGGTTTTCAAATGCGGAGCTTCACTGTCAAGACGCCGGATTCACAGGAAAGACAGCGGTTCTGCCCAAATATCTGGAACACGTGTGGGCAACCCTCCCCAGTAAGCGTGCCAAGCAGGGGGCACAACAGACCAATTAGTGACTTACAACTGGCCCAATTAGTCAATGGTCAGAATTTGTTCTCTGTCCAAGAGAATTAGATAAATTCATGAAATATGACCAGCACCAATGTGGCCCCAAATATCTGGTCAAGTACAATCCTCGTCTCTAACTCCCCTTTTTTCGTTTACCACTAGATTGGCATATTCATGCGTAGATTTATTTTTTTCACATTTAAGCCACAAAGGTTGCCTAGATAAGCCTGATGAAGCAGACTCCAAATGGCCTTCAAAATACCCAGAAGATAAGCCTGGAATCCATCCCGCGACTTCGGAGCAAGATTACGGATTGTAATGGTGACCGAGGAGGATTCAAAGCAAGGATGACAGAACATTTGTGATCACGGGCTGACTTTTCCCTGGGTTTCTGGCCTCGGGCCTGTCGTCTGCAGCCTCTGATCTGTATCAACAGCTACCGGATGGCCAAACCCATTCGTGCAGGGATGGGCAAACTGTGGCCCTCCAGATGTCCATGGACTACAATTCCCATGAGCCCCTGCCAACTGGCAGGGCAGGGGCTCATGGGAATTGTAGTCCATGGACATCTGGAGGGCCACAGCTTGCCCACCTCTGCATTAGTGTAAGAGGGGCAAACTGGTCGTGTAATGTGTGCACAGACACCCTTATCCACCATTCAAAGATAGACGTTCAAAACAGTCGAGGTCCACTTACGAAGTAGCCTGTTCCCAAGCTGGATGGAGCTGAGCTCTGTAATAAAACACACACACACACAAAGAGGAAGGGGAGGGGGAAAAAAAATCAGAGATCGCGTTCTCTTTTTTTGAAGAAAAGTTCCTGTCCCATGCCTCATTACCGGGGTCCCTTTTAAAGGTTTCCAACACCATAGCACCGCCTTGATGGGGCTTGCCCCGTGTCATCTGCAACTGAACCAAACATGATGTCGTCACTTAATTCTCTCTCCCCCTCCCAATCCCTACCTTTTAAAAAAAATGCATTTCTCAACAGCTCACCAATAGTAACGTGCTATTTACTGAGAGTTCCAGGCTCCAGCGGTGGGTGTAATTGCCAATTTATTTGACAGGCAGCTGGGTAATGAATTAATGATGCCATTTCGGCCTTTGCCGAGTCTAAACAGACATACATCAGCCAGCCTTCCTGACACGCTGGTATTCGGTGCCCCAGACCCCAGATACTTAGCCTCCTGGCAGCAAAGGGGCAGGTGGAAAGGGAGAAGGAGAAGAAGGAGGGCAAAGATGGATCCCTAGATTGACAGGAGTCAGATGAACACAATCCCCTGGGTTTGGATGGATAGATGGATGTCTTTTTTTGTTCTGTGTTTGTGTGTTTGAGAGAGAGAGTGCAAGAGAGAGAGAGAGAGACATATGGGCTTATTTGCAAATTTATTCCCCAAAGTTCTTTGGATGATTTGCTCAAAGGGCAGGGGAAACCCTCACGGACAATTTGCAGATCCACAAAATGTGTGGCCTGGCACGAGCTTTTGTGAGTCCCTGCTCATTTCAGATGTCTGAAGAAGGGAGCAGTGATTCACCAAAGCTCCCCTCCTCCCACTTGGCTCTTGTGTTTTTCTACTGCTATAGACAGACGACCATGGCTACGCATCTTGATCTGTTTGGCAGAAATGATTAGTGATCTGAAAATCAACATAGACAAAGAATGGATGGTTGGACTCAAGGCCAGTAGCACCTCAGAGACAAATAAGATTTTCAGGGTGTAAGTCACTGAGGGGAACCTCCATGTTCAGATGCACTAAACCTCTGAATCCCAAAGCCAGGAGGCAGCAACAGGGGAAGGCTCTCCAGAGGCACTGGTTGGCCACTCTGTGGGACAGGATGCAGGGCTAGATGGACCACTGGTCTGACCCAGCAGAGCTCTTCTTAAGCTTCTGAGAATCAAAGAGCAGAAACATCTTGGATGATAAATTTACAAAGTGGTCTTTTAACACTCCATAAAAGGAACAGCAAAAGGAACAGCAACAGCAACAGGAATGTTATGTAGATTAGTGGATGTAATGGAAACAATGCATTTACATGATTTTTTTTGGTTATTCCATTTGTTCGGTTGGATAACTTCTTTAAAAAAAAGAAAAGACAATAAGAACCTTGCAATTAGCATTCCAATGATAAACGCTGTTAGCAACAAAAAACAGCCCAGTAAAGATAGAATCTATCACAAAAATCAAGAGAAAAACATGATCTAAGGGAGCCACCCTTCTCCACTGTTTTGGCTGCCCTAGAGGTAGCAGTGGCAAAAACTGCCATGACAAGGAGTTGGCCAGGGAGGGAGAATATGGGCGGCATGGTGGAACTCCTGATCCTTCTTATGCACACCTCCAAGGGTGAGGTAGGCGAGTTGGCAGTGGGTTTGGCGCATTGATGGTGGAGGCTCCTGGTTCTCCTCCCTCACCCACCCACAGTGTTGTTTCCATGGTGGTTGTGGGGAGGGATTTGTGTCATGCTGTATCTAATGGCCTAGCATTCCACTGTTCTGGCTGCAAAGCTACATGCTCCCACCCCACTGCTCTACTCTCCCACTCACCCACTGGCTCAAGCTGTAGTGGGGGGAAGCAGTAGCAATCATGGCAACAGTGGAGAAGCAATGCAGTAAATGATCCCGCTCCTCTTCAACCACCCCCTCCCCAGGTGGCAGAAGAGGCAGGCAAGTTGATTGTCTTAGGAGGCTTTTGGGTCTTCTCCACCCACACAGTTGGTTCAGGAGCAGTTGACTGCACAAGTTCCGACAATCGATTCTATTTGGAATATTTTTACCCCTCCTCCCATACTTTTGGATTTGTAGAAAGATGGATCTTTCAACATGGCCCTAATGTGCAGATTTAAAAATCTACAGATGGGACCATGTTGACTATTAGATAGACTGAATTATGTGCAGACTGCCGGAAACTAAAATGGATAACTGGGAGGGTTGCAATGGACCATGCTTTTCCCAGAAGTGATGTTAGTCCTCTCTAGGAATTGCTGAAACTGCTATGGCATCCTTTCTCAACAGTTTTACCATTGAGAAATCCCTGAAACATTTGTCAGGCTTTGAGAAACCCTAGACGTGGCATGGCCATGCAGAATATGGTTGGGAAGCATACACACCCACTTGGGGCCACCTGCTCCAGACCTAGCACTGGGCGTTTTTATGGGAGGGCAGGTCTCTATGACCATACATGGTCCTATCACCCAATAAATGTTTAATAATTTTTAATGCATAAAAATTAATCAACTCCACCCATTCGGGAAACCCTCCCAGGCCCTTCACAACCCCCTGGGTGAGAAAGCCTACTCTATGGTTTTACTGTCATCCCATTGATGACAGCCATCCTTCCTGTTCCTGCCCCTGGTCTGCTGGCTTCCAGTCCTGGCAAACCTAACAAGCATTGGAGTGTTAGCTGGATGCAGAAGGGCAGTGAGTGTGGGGGCACACAAGTGACCCTGGTGAGTGGGTGGCTGGGGAGAAGGAACTGGCCCTATACTCATCCACCTGTGGAAAAGGTCCACCCACTCCCATGCAAAAGCTATAACACTACGAAGACTGATTTGGAGACTAACAAAGACGGTCCACACGGATTCTAGCCATTCCCTGCAACTCGCAATAGCCCTTTCTGGCTGTCATATTGTTTCAAGTGAAGAGGTTCAGGCCCCGGAACACTGAAGAAACAGCCGCTCATTGTGAACCAAAAGAAATTACATCCTCCAGGTCTTGGAAAGTCTGCTGTACCGATTTTGCATATATATTGTGAATTACTGGAGGGGGGCAAGCTGGGCGGGGAGGCGGCTGGCTCGTCTCTTTCTGGCCATTGTTTATGCAGGTCTGACAGACTGAAGGAACAGTGGGTATCATTTCAATTTCTGATGTCAACATCAAATTACTTATTTAATTTCATGCCTGGCGAAGCATTGTATAGCTACATGCAGAAGCATTTCAGCTCATTTGTTATGCTGTGTTTTCGCCGCGATTGGCTTGCCTTCCAACTGACAGCTTTAATTACGACATGAATTTGATTGCACTGCTGAGGAATTAACATAATGCAACAAAGCATTTAAGCACCCAGCCTCAGATACTCGCATACGCAAACACAACAAGCGCAAGGGGGGCGGCGACGGAGGCGACCCGAAGATGTCCGCCACCCCCTCCCTTCCATCCAATCCCGAGGTGCGGCATGTGAGTTTGCCGCCATTCATTAGACTGCAATGGATTGAAGGGGGGGGGGGAAAGGGATGTTATCCCCTTTAGAGCAGAATTCTCTCATGGGAGAACATGGTGGATTTTTTAGCACACCCAAATACTGTTATTCACATAGCTATCTATTACTTACATGGCTCAGGGCCAAACTGAACATGACAGCGTCCTCATGGCCACTGTGAAGACACGGCTGCCATTTTAAAGACATTTCAAAATGCCACAAAGGCAACCAGGCCGAAGTGACGCCTTTTGAAGTGCCAGAATGGTGTTGTGGGTAAGAGTGGTGGCTTCTAATCTGGAGAGCCAGGTTTGATTCTCCAGTCCTCCTCCACATGCAAACAGTTGGGAGACCTCGGGTCAGTCACGGTTTTCCCAAAGATCTCTCAGCCTCACCTACCTCACCGGGTGTCTGTTGTGGGGAGAGGATTGTAAGCCATTTTGAGACACTTGAGGCCTGCTGGGTGACCTTAGGCCACTCATGGTTCTCTCAGGGCTCTCTCAACCTCATCTACCTCAAAGGGTGTCTGCTGTGGGGAGAGGAAGGGAAGACTTGGGCCTGCTGAGCTTGGAGGAGGAGGAGGAGGAGGAGGAGGAGAGTTGGTTTTTATTCTCTGCTTCTCACTACTCGGACTACACCGAGTGAGTCAATGCAATACAATCAATCAATACAATTGGAGGCCCTTTCCTTAAACAATACAAGAGAGGCTATCCCAAATCTAAAAACTGAAGTCAAGCAGACGTATTAACTTGACACATTTAAGGATGCAACTGTGCCCCCGGAAGCAGGGAACCGAATAGTGTAGCCAAGTGACTGTGTGAATTATTGGGAACAGTGCCACTCTATTACCTGTGCAGAAACACCACTCTTGAACAGTTCAAATTTTGCAAAAAGGTTGCTTCGCAAGTTCATATGTTAAATACACCAAGTATTTTTCAAAGTTTACACAAACCAAGGCCCATTCTACACACACTGGATATTGCACTTTCAATGTTCTTTTGCAGCTGGATTTTCCTGTGCAGAACAGGAAAATTTTATAAAGTGCATTAAAAAAATCCTTATCTAACATGTGCAGAATGGGCCCAGGGGTGTGTTGAGTCAGACCCATGGACCCCCTCAATATGGCCTACTCTGGCGATAAGATGAGGCAGCTCTGAGTTGGGAAATATTTGGAGACTTCAGAGGTGGAGCTATTTGGGGCAGGGAGGGACCTCAGTAGAGTCTAATGTAAAGTGACCAGATTTTAACACTGGTAAACCAGGACACCATTGACCGGGGGGATTCTTGATTAAAATTTTGCTCTATGTGGAGAACAAAAATTTTCATAGAACGCATAGAACACAAAAATAGTGTTGTAATATATATATTTTACTTGCAACATAAGTACAATTTGCTAGGTGCCCCCAGATGTCCCTCCAAAAGTGGGACAATCAGTCTAATGTTATGGAGTCCATCCTCCAAAGCAGCCATTTTCTCCAGGGGTGCTGATCTCTTTAGTCTGGAGATGAGCTATAATTTCAGGGGATCCCAGGTCTGACCCAGGGACCGGCATCTCTTTCTGCCTAGCAGCAATTGCCCAAGTCTCAGTCAGAGAAAGATCTTTCCCCAAGTGGGATCCTTTTAACTGGAGATGCCTGGGAACAAAAATTTGTCCTTCCACATGCAAAGCACATGCTCAAGCCCTCAACCATGCCCGCTTTCCAATGGTACACCCCCCTACGACCCTCCCAGGCCTCACCAGCTTGTGCCCTTATTACCTTATATAATGCCTTTTTATAGAAGGTAGCTTTTCCCCACAATCCCTTACATTGCATCAATTTCTCTACTTAAGTCTAGGCCTATGGGTAAAATCACCAAAACACAAACCCACCACCGATACACAAATAAGCATCATTATATTTCCTACATTACTTTTGCTTCCTTTCCGTAACGTTCTATTTGCTTTCTGCTGATGGCTCTGCATTAAGCTAATGTTTTCACGGAGCTAGTCACAATAATTCAAAGATCTCTTAACCGAACGGTTAAGAACGCTCCCCCTCTCTCCACTTTTTAACGTTTAATTGTTTACTTCTTCTCCCAATGCACAGGGTTTTTCAATATTTCATTAGATCTAAATCCAATTGCCAGCAAGCCATTAGCGAATCCCCTTAATATTGCGAAATTTTCGAGATTTTGAAACTTTGGTGCCCTGTAGGACAAGCAGAGGGGGCGGGGAGGGACTCTTTTATGCATAGCACACAAATAAAGCAGGGGGAAAGGCAGGGGGGGAGAGAAGTTGAGCTGCCTTGAATTCCAGGTTGAAGGAAACAGAAGGAGCAGCCATCTTGCCTTAGAGCGAAATCTCAACTGAGCGAATTCTACTGCAGGCAAGATTTTGATGAGATGGAATTGGCAGCACTGCTCTGCTCTACAGAAGGAGGGGGAGGGCAGGCAGCCTCGGCATCTTTGGAGCCTGGAGGGAGCCTTACCCAGAAAGCAGAAAACAAGTTGTCATTCCCCCAAAGCCAGTACAAATGGAGAGATACAGCAACGGATGGGGGGGGAGGGGGAAGAAAGCTTTATGGGACTCCGTGCCTCTTCGACACTGCAGTGTCAAGTGACTGTTGGCTAATTAATTGGCCTTAATCTACCAGAGGGCAGCTTTTCTGTTCATTAATTTACTTCGGGCACTCTTGGCGTGTGTGTTTGTGTGGCAGAAAAACCACAGGGCAAAGAGACGGCCAGATCTTTGTGGGCTAACAACCCTGACTCTGCCTCAAACTGAGGCCAGCAACCTAGGGGAGAATAAATTGAGAGGAGAAGAAGAAGAAGAAGAAGAAGAAGAAGAAGAAGGAGGAGGAGGAGGAGGAGGAGGAGGAGGAGGAGGAGGAGGAGGAGGAGGAGGAGAAGAAGAAGAAGAAGAAGAAGAAGAAGAAGAAGAAGAGTTGGTTCTTATATGCCACTTTTTCCTACCCGAAGGAGGCTCAAAGCAGCTTACAGTCACCTTCCCATTCCTCTCCCCACAACAGACACCCTGTGGGGTGGGTGAAGCTGAGAGAGCCCTGATATCACTGCCCGGTCAGAACAGTTTTATCAGTGCCGTGGCGAGCCCAAGGTCACCCAGCTGGCTGCATGTGGGGGAGCGCAGAATCAAACCTGGCATGCCAGATTAGAAGTCTGCACTCCTAACCACTACACCAAACTGGCTCCAAGGGCCCACCTTGGAGAAGCAAGGCTGCTACTTCCAACGTGACCAAAAGTGAAATCACTGCATCATCAGCAATAATCTGGCAGTCAGCCAAAATTCTATGGTTTGTTGTGACCAAACATTAGTGTTGCTGGTGATGCAGTGACATCACTTCTGGTCATGCAGGAAGTGATGTCATCATGCCAAAATGCTGCCTATCACTCCACCATGTCTTCTGTTTTTTTTTCTCCTGCTGCCCAGCTGCGTAGCAGCAGGAAGGGACAGTGCAGATAGAAGGTCTTCCATTGTACTGGGAGACCAGGCAACTTTGCTAAGGCTTGCTGAGGCTTGGACACTAATTGAGCAGGAGCTTTCCAAGTATGGGGCCCCTCCCATTTTGAGCCAATGGGATACATCCAGCCATTCAGTTCCTTGACTGGAATGGCATTTCTGACTGCAAAAGAGGGGGCAGTGACTTTCCACTGATTCTCCCACTACAGATACACACCTTGTCCTCTGTGCTGTGCCTGATGGTTTGCTAACCCTGAAGAACAAAATTTCAGAGGAACCAGGGACTGTAGTAAACTGGGCAATCAGAAAGAATCAGAATCACACGGAGCTGGAAGAGACCACAAAGGGCCATCCAGTCCAGCCCCCCCCCCCCCCCGTTCTTGGGGATTTACAATGCACATGACAGGTATTCATCCAAACTCCTCCTAAAAGGTTCCAATGAAGGAGATTCCACCACCCTCCAAGGCAGCATATTCCACCTACGAACGGCCCTCACCATCCGAAAATACTTTCTAATATTTAAGTGGAACCTCCTTTCCCGTCTTTTGAGCCCACTGTTCCTGGTCCTACACTACTAAATCTGTAGAGGGCTGACTACACACTTATGTTCCTGTAAAGTTGTCATATGACAGGCATTCCTCTCCACTAACACATTTCGTTGTTCCAAATAGTGTAGCCAAGTTACCTGTGCCCTTGCTGACTCCAGGGACTATGTCTCCATAGCTCCTGCACAAGGTTCATGGCTGTATCATTAATTTGGCCTGCTTGAGTAAAATGAAACATGGGACTACTTGCGGTTCTATTGTTTTTACACATTGCTGACTCATATGATGCCTGTCATGTAGGCTAACCTGATTTTGTCCGACCTCAGAAGCTAAGCAGGGTTGACCTCGTACGTCCTTGGATGGGAAGCCACCAAGGGAGTCCTTGGCTGCAAACAATGGCAAACAATCTTTGAAAGCCTCTTGCCTTGAAGACCCTATCAGTTGATTGCTACTGGACCACACTTCCCACCATCACTGTGTGTATAACGTAGACATCATGCAGATTTGTTGACCTATAAATAACTGAAGTTCTCATATGTTAAGGAGATGACCCCAGGAGGTCCCTTCCAACTCTATTACTCTATGATTCTATGATTCTAACTCAGGAGAGGTAAAAGGTAAAGGTATCCCCTGTTCAAGCACCGAGTCATGTCTGAGCGTTCGTCTGTCTGGAGCAGCGGAAAAGAGCGAGTTCGGCGTGGTGGGTGAACTGAGAAACCCCGGGGGGAAAACCAATTTATATACAATCATGAACAATGGATCTTCACGCCTTTGGTCAATTTTGGTTTAAATGTAAGGGTAAAGGTATCCCCTGTGCAAGCACCGAGTCATGTCTGACCCTTGGGGTGACGCCCTCCAGCGTTTTCATGGCAGACTCAATACGGGGTGGTTTGCCAGTGCCTTCTCCAGTCATTACCGTTTTACCCCCCAGCAAGCTGGGTACTCATTTTACCAACCTTAGAAGGATGGAAGGCTGAGTCAACCTTGAGCCGGCTGCTGGGATCGAACTCCCAGCCTCATGGTCAGAGCTTCAGACAGCATTTCTGCTGCTTACCACTCTGCACCACAAGAGGCTCTTTAACTCAGGAGAAGAGGGGTGGAAATAAAGATGGTGTGAAATATACCTGCAAATACCCATATTGATTATTTTAAAACCCTTGAAAACACCCCTGCACATACACAAAAAAATTATTTGCAGATTTCAGCTTGACATGTCTCAGTGCAGCTGACCTTTGGAGCTGTTTGGTAAAGTCTATTGACTCACCACAGCAGTTCTATAAATATGCCAAGGGCTTTAGGGACTATTTAGCCCCATGGTTAATCCCAGCCTCAAGTCAGTACGTTAAAACTCTTCCATTAGTCATTAACATTTGCCCGGCTGTGAAAGCCTAAAGGTTGGGATTTTTAAGATGCTAAAGGGGTTGATGTGGGCAAATTAATGGATCCCAAAACGAATGTGAATGCTGGGGTTTTCATCCTTTCTCCAATAAAACTGTAAACTAGGCCAGACAGAGAAAATGGAAAAGAGAGACTGGCAAGCAGATTTATTAGGTTTTCTTATGATCTCCTGTCAACGGAAGCTGATTCTAGCTTGGGATGAACTGATTTCCCCCATTTTCTTCCTTTCTTGTCTCCAAGTTTCTATCTGAAATTACAGTTCATATGTAACTAGGAGAATATCTAAAACCAGTCGTGGAACTGGAACATATTCAGCTTGCCACGGTCTTTCGTTTCTTCCAGTTGTTTGGATATTTTTCACATCTATGTTCCAAAAGTGGTCTTGTGCATGGGGGAATGCACTGCAAAACAAAATCCCACAACTCCCTACGTATGGCTGACTCAAGAATCTTATGGCATGGCGATTCGGACCAATGCCCTCGTGAGTCAGATTTATTCCTCAAGTTCGACACAAATTAGTTTTAATATCCCTAAAGCGTTCTGTTTTGTAGTAATATATTTATCATAAAAACAAGAGAAGAGCAAAGCTGGATGAGACCAGTTGGCTATCCAGTCCTGCATCCCATCTCATACAATGACCAACCAATTCCTCTAGAGCAGTGTTCCCCAACCCCTGGGCCATGAACCGGTACTGGGCCACGATGGGAGGGAAGGAGGCATGGGCGTCAGTGTGCCAGCAGGCATGCCTCCCTCCCCCCCCCCCTCAGTGAGCACCACACTGCATGGGGGGAGGTGCCGGCGCCCACCCCTCCCTCTCCACCCCTGGTCTCCAGGCCTCCTTCTTCCCAGTCCCCAGCCCAAAAAAGGTTGGGGACCACTGCTCCAGAGGGTCAACAAGAGGGCCTAGAGGCCAATGCCTTCTGTTAATATTGTCTCATGTCACTGGTAGTCAGAGGTTTATGGCCCAGGAATGTGGATGTTCCCTTTAGTCACCATGGCTAGTAGCCACTGATAGACCTGCCCTTCGTGAATCTGTCTAAATTTACTCTTCTAATCTGTCTAATCCCCCTTTAAAGCTCCTCAGTGGACAGCTATATGCATTGGTGAGAGAGATGAGGGGGGAAAAAGATCATAGCAAATATTCAAATACTTTGGCCACCTCATGAGAAGGAAGGACTCCCTGGAGAAGAGCCTAATGCTGGGAGCGATCGAGGGCAAAAGAAGAAGGAGACGACAGAGAATGAGGTGGCTGGATGGAGTTACTGAAGCAGTAGGTGCAAACTTAAATGGACTCCAGGGAATGGTAGAGGACAGGAAGGCCTGGAGGATCATTGTCCATGGGGTCGCAATGGGTCGGACGCGACTTCGCACCTAACAACAACAACAACAACAAAGCACATAAAGTTATGCCACCCTCCCATGCCTTATCACTGATAATACTGCCCTTAACTAGGACTCCCAGGAGATAACCCTTCTGATATTTTAACTGGTGGCTCTCCTTAAAAACACCATGACAAACCATGCATAGGGCTTTGTGAGTTCTCTGAAGATTACTTCCTCTCTTGGAAGTTCAGACACCATTTTGGTTGCTCTGGAAACAGGCAAACAGGAAGGTTGGGAAATACCTGGAAAATTGGGAGACAGAGCCTTTGGGGTTAGGGCAGAGGGGACTGCAGCGATACTCGTTATACCCCAGGAAGTATCACCCCACGGCAAGCTTTGGATTTTCATTTTGTTTTTGCAAAACCACATTTCAAGATGAAATGGTTCTTAGTCGAAAGTAAAGCTCGTTGTAGCCCTTATAAAAACTATTCTCTCTCTCTCTCTCTCTCTCTCTCTCTCTCTCTCTCTCTCTCTTTTTGCATTAGAGGGAACTGGAGGGAAACGTCGAAATATTATTTTCTTTTCATAAGCAAAAGAATCTGTCAAAGCGCTGGAAGCCACCACAAGCTTGGCTAGCAAGATGTTTATCTCGTCACGCTCATGGGTTACACCTTTTAGCCAAAGCTGCAGTTCTCACTAGAGAGTGTGACTCTTCGTGCTTGAATTTCTGCTTTGTTAGCAGAGCCTGTGATGGGTTGTTATTAGCAGAGATCTGGCCAAGCATGGCAGAAGCTCAGGTTTTCTTTGGTTGGTATGGATTACAATCATCTGCACCTCCTTCCCCCCCAGAGATCTCAACTCTTGTGATTTCCACCACAAGTCTCCAATGTGCAAATCTTTCCAAACCCTTGCTTGAAACAAATGCCAAGCCAAAATAACTTCTATTTTGACTGAAAAATGCACGACTTTCCAAGCTTAGCTTTGGTACATCTTAAAAATGAACAAAGTGTGTGGCCCTCATGACTTCATACGTAGGGGTGCCAATTGGCGGTAACTTTACTGGAATTCTATCCATTTGGCTGATGGATAGAATTAGAGAGTGCAAAGCCAAGGACATTCCCCAAGGAGATGGTTTTGTCATTATGGCAAATGTGCTCTTCGGGTCCAAACATGCGCACTGCGGCATCTCAAGCGAATGAAAAGTATCACACTATCTCTGGTCTTCTTCATGAAACTGACAGAGGAATGAAGGTCTCAAAACATTCTCTGGCTCCCATGGGATGAATGCACGTGTAGGTAAAATGACATCTGTGTGGCCCCCAACTAGATCATGGAGATCCCACTCAAAACCTCCCCCACAAAGACTGAACTAAGAAACACTTCAGTTTCTGGATTGGTGGACAAGATGGACAAAGGAAATGCATCTTTATCAGGCCGGGGGTGGGGGAAGTATTCCTGGCACAGAGAATGACTAAAATGAGGAGTTTACTGCCAAAGGATGTAGTGATGGCCACAGGAATAAACAGCTTTAAAAGGGATTACATAGACCGGACTTTCTTAAACAGGGTTTCATGAGAGAGCGATTCTCTCCCTTGCATTATTTAACATCTTTATGCACCCTCTGGCCTGGAGTTATGGGTTGGGCTGTCATGAATTTGCAGAGGACACCCAGCTCTTTCTCCTGATGGATGGATGGCCTGACTCCCCCCCCCCCAAGAAAGTTTTGCCAGATGTTTGGAAGCAGCAACACCTTAGCTCAAGCAGAGCTTCCTGAAACTCAACTCTTCCAAGATGGAGGATCTGTGACTGGGTTGGAAAGGGCCAGATCAGGAAGTGTGGCTTCCATGCCTGGACGAGGTGCAAATTGAGATCTCACCCTAAGCCAAAAATTTGGGATGATCCTTGACACCTCCCTGTCGATGAAGGTGCAGGTCATCAGAGCAGCCCAATCAGCATTTTCCCACCTGCACCAAGCGAGGCTACTAGCGTCCTATATGGCCCTGGAACCCTAGCCACAGTGATCTATGCGACAGTCACCTCCAGGCTGGATTTCTGTATCTCATTCTATGCAGGCCTTCCCTTGGCCTTGACCCAGAAGTTTCAGCTGGTACAGAATGTGGCAACTGGAGTCCCCATCTTGGAGGGCCCATATTCAGCCAGTGCTGAGGTAGTTGCGTTGGTTACTGATGGTGTTCTGGATTAAGTTCAAGGTTTTGGTATTAACCTTCAAGGTCCTTTGCTTAAGTTCAAGGTTTTGGTATTAACCTTCAAGGTCCTTTGCTTTCTGGGCCCTATATATCTGAAGGACTGCCTGTCTCCTTATGCCCCCCACATGGCTCTTAGCTTTGTGGATACAAATAGGTTGTTGGTTCCTGGCCTGCGTGAAGTAGACCTGGCCTCAAGCAGGACCTGGGCCTTTTCGGTCCTGGCCCCCATCTGGTAGAATGAGTTCCTGGACCAGCTGAGGGCCCTGTGGAGCTATGTCAGTTCTTCAGGGCCTGTAAAATGGAGTTCTTTCACCGGGCATTTGGCAGGAGCTAGGGCTGTGACATCACACATCTGCCTAACATACAGGGTCAGATAGGGGATGGGGTAGGGGAGGAAAAGATTGTTGTTTGCCATTGTGGGTTAAGGTTTTAAATTGGGATTGTATGCTTTCAATGTTATTTTTATTTCTGAATGGTAAGTTGCCGTGAGCGTAAGTTACCGCGAACTGGCTTTCACCAAGCAGCAACTAATAAATCAAGGAATAAACAAACCAAAATGAAACTCCATGGGGTTTTGCAATGGCTCTGGAAGGATCTTGTAGAATGGGTGGGAGTTAATCAATTTTTAATATTTGTTCTGTCCCCTCCCAAAGCGGCCAATGATAGGCCTGGAGCGTGTGGGAAGGAGAGGGACCTTACTGGCCAAGGCTCACCGCACATGGTAGCAACTGGAGTCTAGAAAGAGAAGTACTCTCATTTTAACTTAACTGGAGGTATGGGGGACAGAGCAGTCCTGTTTCTGATGATGAGAAGGTGACGGAGAGGCATAGGCCTGCCCTGGCCCTGTTTTTGTAGGCTCCCGCTGCAGGCTCCCTTGGGTGAAGAAGAGCTATCTTCATACCCTGGTTTTTGGCTTTCCAGAGGAACTGATAGGCCACTGTGTGAGACAGAATGCTGGAACAGATGGGCCACTGGTCTGATCCAGCAGGGCTCCCTTTTGTTCTTAAAGGTAAAGGTAAAGGCATCCCCTATGCAAGCACGGGCCATATCTGACCCATGGGGTGACGACCTCTAGCGTTTTCATGGCAGACTCAATACAGGGTGGTTTGCCGGTGCCTTCCCCAGTCATTACCGTTTACCCCCCAGCAGCAAGCTGGGTACTCATTTTACCGACCTCGGAAGGATGGAAGGCTGAGTCAACTTTGAGCCGGCTGCTGGGATCAAACTCCCAACCTCATGGGCAGAGCTTCAGACTGCATGTCTGCTGCCTTACCACTCTGTGCCACAAGAGGCTCTTTTGTTCTTAAGTGCTGTCGAGTCGTAAGTGACCTATGATAACCTCCACAAAAGGCTTCCAAGGCAAGCAAAAAGCAGAGGTGGTCTGCCATTGTCTCCCATCCAAGCACTGACCTGGCTTAGATTCTGCTGCCTGACAAGATTGAGGTATACCATACAGTTTCACATCCCAACCTCTAATCAGAAGTTTAATTAACAATTCCTTTAATTGTGTTTTATAATGGCCTTTGGCTACATACAATAAATGTTATTGTATCATACTAATTAACAATTCCTGGTAGGGTTAGATGCACTCAGTTCACCTTCTTTCCAGTCTAGAAAGGCTCCTGAAGCAATAGGTAAAGCAACACAGCTCAAGCTGTGGTCTCCCAAACGGCACTTACATCACTGAGTCTCTCTCGAGAACTGCTCCGGTGGAACCCCTTCGATTCGCCACTCACGCTTTCACTGTCACTGTCGCGGCAGCTGTTCTGGCCCGGCTTAAGCTGTGGAACAAAACAGTAACAAAAGCCATGAGGTTAAAGTTGGCATCAGACCTCGGATATTTCCAGCTTAATGGAGCCATTCAGAAGTGTGAAATGAGATTTTTATAAAGCCACTGAGAAAGCCTGATCTCGCCATTTCGCAGGGTCAGGGCAGCTCTTATCATAAAAACAAACATCAATAAAACATCATCATCATCAGTAAAACCACCATAAAACCATAACAATACTAGTAGTTACCACCTAGCCACCCCTCTACCCCTGTCTCTCCACCAACAGGTTGGTCATTCATTGGTGGTTCCCCTTAGAGGGGGAGAAAACACAGTATGGAAATCAGAAGGGGGAGGAAAGGGGGAGGGAAAGGAGAGGCCCAGCTGGATTTTAGGCCACCATGGTCTGAACCGCCCTGCGGAACTCTGATAGTTCCATCAGGGCCTGGATCTCAACTTGCAACTCAATGTAACCCGTTTTCTTTCTCATAAAACTTGAAAGCCTGCATGGGCCAAAAGGACACTTTCCATTTTGGATACAGCCCTGTCTAATTAATTCTGGGACAAAAAGGTTTCCTATTAAGATTGCTAGGTCCCCCCTGGAGACCAGTAGGGGAGAAGAGGGCTACCAAATTCAGGATGGGAAACCTGGGGAACACAGAGTGGGGTACAATTCCACATAGTCCACCCTCCACAGCATTTGGGGGGGGGGTGATATTTGTCACCTGGAAATGAGCTGCAATTCCAGAGGATCCTCGGATCCCACCTGGATTCTGACATCCCGACTTCCTGCCTTCACCATACAGCATGTGTGGGAGGAGAACAGAGGTGGTATTTTCATCTCACTTACCAGAAGGTGCAATAATGGTCCCTGTTACTTTGGGGGCAATTTTTATTGGCCTCAGCCCTTATCCCCCACGCTGGTACCCTGAGGGAACCTGGCAATGCTATGTTGCTTAGTAGTAGAGAAAAAGAAATATGGCATCCAGCAGCAATTGGATTGCCACCACCAGCAGGACTACTCAAACACGTGGAGGACTTAGCATAAATGTCTCATAGAAGTTTCATGGAATCTTTGGACCACCATCGCTCTCATTTCAAGTTTTTAAAAGTTCTAAGCTGAGCACAATAGATCTTGCGTAGGAGTAATGATGTATGGGCGGCACACCAAAGTCTCAGCCACTTGAGAGTAAACCCACTGCTCACCATGGGGCTTACGCTCAAGTAACCATGTATCGATTCAGGCTGTAAATCGCTAATGTCTTCCTCGGTGCCACCGAACAGCCACCAAAGCCTCCCCTCAGAGCTGTAAATGTTCTTAAGGACAACATCGAATTTCTCCTCCCTCCTGCTTTAACACCCCCCCTCCCAGTTTAATTTTGCTTCCCCTAAGCAGAACCCATCTTTATTGCCATGCCATTTTCAGTTTCCCCGCACAACATTTCCCCCTGTAAGATGCGTGCATTTTGTTCAACATTATGGGTGCATTACGAAATCAGCATTTTAGATTTTTATACAGTGCACATAAATTTGCAACTGCATCGCCAAACTGTTTGGCATGTGACTGCACTACAGATGTAGCTACGAAACTAAACGGCAAAAAGCAGAGAAACGACTGGCAAAAAAATAAAAAAGGTAAAGAAATATAACGAGGAATGAAATAGAGAACATTTGGACCTCACCTCTAAGCGACTCTCACCCAAGGAGAATGGGAGCGCATTCAATGACTGACCCTCTTCAACTAGTACAGTCTATTGGACCCGAAAAAATTCAGGATTTCCTAACAATCCTGGATCAGAATACTTTATCAGTACTGGGATCTGGGTTTTTTGGGAGGGAGGGGGGAATCCGAAGCTAAAAAAACACAGAAAACAATTGGCTCTACAACCTAAATTTGGCACGCGGGCCATTCAATAGACAGACAGACAGACAGACATCTGCCCTCTGCCAACAAAATCTAAAGCATTCTTGAACTAGCGTTGGAACTTCTTTGTTTTCTCCACCAGACTGCATGGTCAATAGGTCCCTCAGCCATTAGAGATCTTATCTCATTACATTGTGAACCAGCTTGAATACCCAGCCAGGAAATTTTTGATCATGTTTTCCACTGCTTTCCGTCGAAGACCTACAATCCCGGCCCCGTCAGCCCTCCCTGCGGCTCGGCAGAGATTGGGCACATTCTCTCCGCAAAACCTGCAGTCATTAGTCGGTGGGTTCTGCCTAGTTCTCTTTTATTTCCATCCCCCTGAGTGGTAGTTCCAGCTGGTTTGAGGCAGACTGGAGCATCACAGCAAGGGTCCTTTCTCAACACGCAATTTACAGAAAACTTAGAGGGTCTTGCTAAGACATCCAAGCATGGAAGCTCTCTGGAGGAACAAAAGACGGAGGAATCACAGAGACGGTGGAACAAGTTCCGATATAGCCGAGCTGCAATCTAGACCACGTCTTCCCCAATGAAATCTTCTTGCACTGACCTCATGTCAGGTTGCTGAAGGGTTTATTCTATTCTTTAAAAAAAAATGTAAATTGTACTTTAAAACAACCTGGGAAAACCTCATTTGCTTTCATACGTGTACAGAAGTATGGACAGACACCAGAACCTTTTAGCAGATTGGGAGAAGGAGACTTAAACACTTGATAAATGGACATCTCCTATCAGCTCCATTTGAATTGATCTTGTTATCCATAAAGAATGAATTTTTATCTTGGCATTCTCTACTGTAGGGCTAGTCAACCTGTGGTCCTGCAGATGTTCATGGACCACAATTCCCATGAGCCCCTGCCAGCATTTGCTGGCAGGGGCTCATGGGAATTGTAGTCTGTGAACATCTGCAGGACCACAGGTTGACTACCCCTGCTCTACTGTATTCAGGATCAGACCTCTGAAGAAGACCCATTTTGGGGTTGAAACATTTTAGATCTAGCATTGTATTATGTGATTGCAATGATGAGCCTATGGACTTTAATCTATGTTTTTAACCTTTTCAGCTGGACACAATAAACGTAGCCATAATTTGATTGTTTATGTTTTGCGGACATCTAAACTTTTGGGTCCCAACTGCTTGTTGGTTAGGCTCGTTGATGTTTTGTAACACTATCCCCTTTTCGGTTTTCTTTTACAACTCTGTGCTTAACCAGCTTGCTCTCCCTCCCCAAACTCCGCCCTCCATAGGTTCTAACCCCAAATCTCCTGGAATTGTCCAGCCAGAAGTTAGAATCATAGAATCATAGTTAGAAGGGGCCATACACTGTACAGGCCATCTAGATGAACCCTCTGCACAGTGCAGGATTAGCCTAAATTATAAGTCTGTCCAGCCACTGCTTGAAGACTACCAGTGAGGGGGAGCTCACCACTTCCTTAAGTAGTCGATTTCACTGCTGAACTACTCTGACTGGAAATTTCCTCCCCCCCTTCAGTGTTCTACACATAGTTTAAACTCATTACTGTTGGTCCTCTCCTCTACTGCCAACAGGAAGCACGCCCTGACCTCCTCTAACTGACAACCTTTAAAATACTTAAAGAGAGCAATCATGTCCCCTTAAAGAGAGCAATCATGTCCCCTCGCAAGCTCCTAATCTCCAGGGTGAACATTCCCAGATCTCCTCTGCACCCTCTCAGTGTTGTCCATGCCCTCTTTGGAGTGGGTCCTACAGAACTGCATCCCAATCTCCAGTTGTGGTCTGACCAATGCAGTATACAGCAGGACTAAGACATGAATTTGATGTGATGCCTGTATCAATAAAGTCCAAGACTGAATATACCTTCTTTATAAGTTACAACCCTAGGATGTGACAATGAGATATGAGATGGAGCCTCTTCCTCCTCCATCCACCCAACTAAGTTCTAAAGGGGAGTATTCTTCTGATACCTCCTTGGAACAGAAAGTAGGGGAAAGCTGCATCCTGCAAATATATATATTGTATTTCTGGGCTTTGAAGTTAAAGTTGAGAGGATGTTGGACAATTAGCGCAGTTGCTCTTGATTGCTGTTTAATTGCTACTTGAGGGTTCTCAGCCTCTCCAGGTCCGATTGATCCCGCTCTGTTTTTGTCGTTCAGGTTACTGTTGCAACTTCTCTATTACCTCCAAAGTGAACCGCAAGCCAACTTCGGCATTGTGAATAATTTATGTGGCAAGACAGCTACGGGAATGGCTTAAAATAGTATTTGGTTTTCAAGTTAATAGCTCAACCCTCGAAACCTCATTTGGGTTAATGGAGTGGGGTTTGTGGGGCTTTTTTTTTTTTAGAGCTTTGTGGACACAGATTGGGTTGATATTCAATCATCTGCTCCGAAACCAAAGTTAGCCAAAAGCCATGATTATGAATATGAACGATGGCAAACCTTTTATGCAAAGAAGTCAAATTTTCAGAAATGTTGAGACGTTTCTCCAACCCCGCCCCAAATTTGAACAAAATTTAAATATATGCAATACTTTTTGTTCTATCAAGCCTAATTTTACTGCTTCAGCATCATAAAGTGTATCATGTATAACTTACTTAGCATAGAAAATTGCAGAATTTGACAAATTTACAGAATATAAAAGATTATTTTACGTACATAGCTGCAGAAATATCAATACTTGAGAGAAAATTGCATTCTGATGCATCATATTCTACCCTAGCATATATATCTTAATTTATGCTACCAGTTTAGACATGAAAGCTCAGTTCCTAATGAAAATTTGGTTTTTTTTTCTCTCAGTACACTTTCTGCCCTACCTTTTTCTGAACTTCCCCTCCCCTCCAAGATACCCAATTTCTGGGTACATATGTCACATTACTTTGAGAGAGATGAAGCGATTAACCACAATTCAGATCCTAAAGCCAGCATAAGGTATCCAGCAGCTGAAAGATTTGCATCCTCTTGAAGATTAGGCACCCTTCTTTGTACAGAAACGCCTCTTGGATTTAACTGGTTGAGGCCAGTTATTGGGGAAAAACAGGTCTCCCTCATTCTGAATTTTTCTTTTTGGGGAGGTATTTTATTTTTCTGGATCCTCACAGCTCTGAGAAAGGCAGGGGGGTTATTGTCCGTTTGTTTGTTTGAATCTAAAATATCACCCCTGCAGCTCCGTGGCTAGCTAAAGTTTGAACATATCTATGGCCAAACTGATCTGTCAAAGATTACTGAGTTTAGGTAAACTCAAGGCCAGAGGGGCTTTTGGCACAGTTGCTCTGGGTTGCAGTTTGTGTAACTATAAGACAGATCCAGACATCACAAAATCATCCAAGGATCATTGTTATCTTATTAATGATCACTGACAAATTCTATAATATTTTTGTCATGATTAAGCTTATAATGAGAGATATGGATTAAGAAAGCAGGCAAATTCCCAAACCAAATATATGGCCTGTTAACTTTTAGAGGGTAACTAAACAAAACTACATGCCTTTTGTCTTTCAGACCTGCATAGTTTAGGCCAGTTTTGTTTGCTTGCTGGTTTGTTTTTACAGTAAGAATGCCTGCGGCTGCATTCCCCCCTCTGTTTTTGTGGTTCTTTTTAGGCTTTGTTTCCACCTCCTATGTGGTGAGCGGCAAAAGAAGGGCAGCAAAGAAAACCTGTGGTCCATCTTCACACTTTCTTTTTCAATGCCATTAAGTTGCAGCCCAATCATGATCTCATCACATAGTTTTCAAGGCAAGTGACGTTAAGAAGGGGTTGGCCATTACCTGCTTCTGCATTGTGCCTCTGGTATTCTTTGGTGGTCGGCCATGGCCAACCATACTTAGCTTCCAGGATCTAACCCAGTGGTTCTCAACCTGGGGGTTGGGACCCCTTTGGGGGTCAAACAACCCTTTCACAGGGGTTGCGGCAGGCAAGCAGCTTGGCTGGGAGGGGGGTGCCATCTACACAACAGCCTTGTGGGGCAGATCGAGATATAGCGTTCATCTGTCTGGAGCAGCAGAAAAGATCGAGATCGGCATGGTGGGACAAGAGGCAGAACTGAACTGAGAAACCCTGGGAAAAAAAACCAATTGATATACAATCATAAACACTGGATCTTCATGCCATGGATCAGTTTCGGTTTAATTTCTGTGAAAGAAAGAACCCTTGCATAATTTTATGGTAGGGGGTCACCACAACATGAGGAACTGTATTAAAGACTTGCAGCATTAGGAAGGTTGAAAACCACTGGTCTAAAGAGACCAGGCCAGCCTGAGCTATCTAATTCAGTAAGTACCTGTATCCCTAACAAATAACATCCCCCCCCCCCCCAGTAATACACCTGAGTACAAAAGAGTTCTGGCTTGTGAAGCATTACCATTCCATATAATGACGGATACGTTGCTGGCTAGAGCACGCTGGATTGGTATCTACAGCATGCTGGATTGACGGTAGAAAAGAAATAAATGCTTTACTGCACCCACTGGGACACAATGACAGAGGGAGAGAACTTTCAAGGAGCCATCCAATCAAGTTAGAGCCTAAGGCTCAATGTTAGCAGTTAGAGAACAAATTCTGGGATCAGATCATTCTCTGCCAGTGTCCGTAGTCTCTGCAGGAAAAGTGTCAGCAGAAAACTGTCCTGTTCAGACAGTGTGCTCCTCTCCCCTATTAATATTCACATTTATGGAGAGACAATGCATTTCTGATAGATGTTTTCTGTGTAGGTTTCTGGTCTCACACTTACCTGGCGAGAGATTATATCACATTCAAAAAGTCCAGTCATATTATGGATGTGGGCGAGTGGGTGGATACGGTGACTGGCAGGAATGTGCTCAGCTCAAGAAGGAGGAGGAAGAGGAAAAGGAAAAGAAGAAGAGGAGGCGCAGGTGGAAGAGAAAGAAGAGGAGAGGAGAATGAGGAGAAGCAGGAGAGGAGGAGGAGGAGGAAGAAGAAAAGAAGAAGAAGAAGAAGAAGAAGAAGAAGAAGAAGAAGAAGAAGAAGAAGAAGAAGAAGAAGAAGAAGAAGAAGAAGAAGAAGAAGAAGAAGAAGAAGAAGAAGAAGAAGAAGAAGAAAAGGAGATAAAGAGGAAGAGGAGGAGTTTTTGATATCCTCCTTTTTGTCCCCGAAGGAATCTCAAAGGACTTTACAATCACCTTCCTTTCCTCTCCCCACAAAAGATACTCTGTTTAGGTAGGTGAGACTAAGAAAGCTCTGAGAAAATTGTAACTAGGTAAGGTCACCCAGCTGGTTGCATGGGGAGGAGTGGGGACTCAAACCCAGTGCTCCAGATTAGAGGCCACTGACCTTAACTACTACACCATGCTGTCATCTACACACACATTATATTTAGATGTTTTCACACATGCTCCAAGAGAGAGAAAACCTAGCAATGGGTAAGCTCTCCCAAGCTTGATTTGAAACTCTCCCCCCCCTTCCCATTTTTGGGAACATTCTGATCAGAGGCTCAAAAAATGTTCAGGCATTTGTGTCTAATGAAATGTTCAGTGAATACATGCCCCCATGCCCTTCCCTCTTCCTTCCCAACCCCTTGAATTGAGAACTTCCTTTCCTTGACATCCTTCTTCCTCATTCCTCAAGCATCACATCTTGCCAGAGGAGACAGGAGCTGAAGTTTCTATCATTCCCTCCAAATGGAACTGGATCCATACACCAATAATACAAATAACTGGATCAAAGAAGTCCAAAACCAATATTTCCATCAGCCTCCTCAATCCAGAATGTCAGGAGCATTGATCAAAAGCGGCAGCCGGCCACTTATCCATTTGATGATGAATGAGATCAATAGCAGAGACACAAATCACACAAACTGCTACGCGTTTTAAGTTGAGGACAAATCAGCAACGTGCTCAGCTCAAGGAGGAAAGGGAGCCCTTTGCTAGCGTAGTAGGCTCGGTTTGTGAAAACTTACAACTAAACGGAGAAAACTCTTAACCCAAACAAGAGTCCAGGAACCAAAAAAGGTTAACAAAAAAGGAAATGTCTGTAGGCCTAATGAGGGTGCACCATAGTATTTCTAAAATATGATGTAGTTATACAAGTAGCAGTATTTATTAATAGTATACAATACAATATGAATTAAAGACACCCAAAGGGTTTAGAGACAGCCTCAGATAAAATCAAGTCTTATGAACATACTAGAAGAAGAGAAGAAGGTTCTTATATGCTGTTTTTCTCTACCTAAAGGAGTCTCATAGAGCAGCATTTGCTGGCAGGGGCTCATGGGAATTGTAGTCCATGGACATCTGGAGGACCACAGGTTGACTACCCCTGTCATAGAGGCTTACATCCACCTTCCCTTTCCTCTACCCACAAAAGACACCCTGTGAGGGAGGTGAGGCTGAGAGAGCCCTGATATTACTGAAGTAGAAGAGTTGGTTCTTATATGCCAGTTTTCTCTACCCGAAGGAGTCTCAAAGTGGCTTACAGTTGCCTTCCCTTTCCTCTCCCCACAACAGACACCCTGTGAGGTGGATGAGGCTGAAAGAACCCTATTATTGCTCAGTCAGAACAGCTTTATCAGTACTGTGGCGAGCCCAAGGTCACCCAGCTGGCTGCATGTGGGGGAGTGAAGAATCGCACCTGGCTTGCCAGATTAGAAGTCCACACTCCTAACCACTGCACCAAACTGTCTTTTGCACTTTCAGCAACCTTACCAGTGTCCTCCTATCCACTCGGGAGCCATACACATGGAAAATATGAGGAGACATTTATTTTTTTGTTAACCTCAGTTGGTGAAAGGACATCAACAAGCATCACTAGAAGAAACCCAGTTGCTCAATGAAACTCCAGCTATGGAAACCACCAGGAGAACAATGTAGGAATTCCATGGAGGACCAAGAGGAAAGCAGGATGGAATGAGACTTTGTCCCTCTCTTTGGCTTTGATGAACTATGGCGCTCTCTGTCTACAACTCCACAGTGCTGAAGCGTCAAAGGGAGACAGATTGATACAAGAGCTTGCTTGGCAAGGTGTAATTTCAACAGCGATATTTCTCACTGTGCAGCCATCAGAATGCAAAGGGGTCAAGAGAAGCCTATACTTTGTTGCAATTCAGCCTTCAAAGTACACCGAAATACACTTTATTTGTCGCAATTGCCGAAAGCACTCAGTCCCCAAACCACTCTTAGCTTTATAGTCTTTCCACTTTTGTGTTGCATCAAGAATATGCAATTTCTTACACTCAGGCCATCGATGATTTCTTGTTCCCCTCATCCAGCTTTTTCAGTGCTTTTCTGTAAAAAATGGAGCTCACCCTCCACTTTCTGGGTTGTATTCCTGGCTATGCTTTCGATTAAGGATGGGGGGAGGATTTCTTCAACGTTTTCATCATTCCAGACGCAGCAGCAAAATAAAACAGGGATCTGGCGGTTCCTTAAAGACTAAGAAATTTTTATTCCCGTAAAAGCGTTCATGGGTTATAGCTCATTTCATCAAAAACAGGGAATGCAGGATAGGGTTACCAGCCTCCCTGGTGGGGGCTGGGGTTCCCTGCTACCAGACCCTGCCCCCCCTCACCAATCAGCTGGCTGGCAAGGGGACTTAGCAGGAGAAGAGTAAGATCCAGACCATGTCACTGGGATCACATAGGAAGCAATGTCATCACATCAGTGTTGTCTGGGTGATGCTCAGGTATGTGGGCATAAACTCTATGGTAGAAGCCATTTTAACATAGAGTTTTTTGCCCAAATACCAGAGTGTTTTGAACTCTGGTGCTGAAGAAGACTCTTGCGAATCCTTTGGACTGCAAGGCAGACAAACCAGTCAGTCCTAGAGGAGATCAGCCTTGACTGCTCTTTAGAAGGCCAGATCCTGAAGATGAAACTCAAATACTTTGGCCACCTCATGAGAAGGAAGGACTCCCTGGAGAAGAGCCTAATGCTGGGAACGATTGAGGGCAAAAGAAGAAGGGGATGACAGAGAATGAGGTGGCTGGATGGAGTCACTGAAGCAAACTTAAATAGACTTTTAGGAATGATAGAGGACAGGGAGGCCTGGAGGATCATTGTCCATGGGGTCGCGATGGGTCGGACACGACTTCGCACCTAACAACAACAACAACAACAACCAGAATATTGCATGGGTGTCGCTAGTGTAATGACATCACTTCCTCTGCAGTGCCATTGAAATAGCATGGGCCATGTCTCTTGATAATTACCCCCCCCCCATCTCCTGCTGCTTGATAAGAAGAACCTGATAACTATAGGACAGACCCACTGGCCAGTCAAGTCAGTCAGTCAGTCAGTCAAGTTGACTGTATCAAGCCCTTGGCCATCACAAATAGCACAGGCCCATTCAGTCAATAGCCAACATCATCATTCTGGTCTCTTGACCAGCATTAGCCACTAGGTTGCCAACAGCAGAAAGAGAGACCAGTTTACCAAGAGAGACCAGTTTACACCCAGGTTCAGCCAAAAGAATGATCAATCCACTAACAGTACAACCCTGAGCATGCATGTTCCGAAGTGAATCCCATTGAGGTCAATGGGACTTACTCTTATTAAGTATGCTTAGGATTGCTGCTGAGTGGGGTCTATTGCCAGCAGCTGACGGATATTTACGGTAATCCCACTTTGCTCATCTATCTACAGTTTTGAGTGGCCCTCAAATACTCCGAGTCGACAATAATTAAACAGATGCCCGGCGGCATCTTAAAAACGAGCAAAAATTTATTTCTGCCTAAGCTTTCATGAGTCAGCGCTTGCTTTGTTGGATGTGTCCAAGGATGTGACCTCTAACTAATGAAAGCTTGTGCTAGAATAGAAGTGGTTAGTTGTGAATGTTCACCAGGCTCCTGCTGTTTTGGTCGTTCACATGGTAGACAAGGCATATGTCAGTAGGGAAAGATGGTCATTTTGAAGAAGAAGAGTTGGTTCATACATGCCGCTTTCCCCTACCACAAGGAGTCTCAAATCGGCTTACAGTCACCTTCCCTTTCCTCTCCCCACAACTGACACCCTGTGAGGTGGGTGAGGCTGAGAGAGCCCTGATATTACTGAAGAAGAAGAAGAGTTGGTTCTTATATGCCACTTTTCTCTACCCAAAGGAGTCTCAAAGTGGCTTACATTTGCCTTCCCTTTCCTCTCCCTGCAACAGACACCCTATGAGGTGGGTGAGGCTGAGAGAACCTTGATATTACTGAAGATCTGGATTCAAGTTACAGTATCCAGTCAATTCTCTCTCTCTCTCTCTGAATACCTTCCTAAAAAGACTCCTGCAAAGATAAGACACTAACTATCAGCCACTACATATGCCTCATTGGTGGATGAACAGTTTCCAAGCACTGGATACATTTGCTCTTCAAATTAACCCACCAGGACCTCAAACCAGAACATCAGCATGTGAAAATGTCCCATATTACAACTTAAATCAACTATTAGACCAGCTCAGCAAGCTTCTGCACATTCCCATCACACATTAAAAAAAAAAAAAAGTCAGCTTGCCCTGGGTGAGCAATAATTTACCAAAGAAAGCAGGCATGCAAAATATGGGTGGGACACATCCAGAGATGATATTCTGGGCACTGGGGTGTTTTAAATTTTCTTCCCCGCCCCAAACTTCATCCGCAGCCAACATCCACCGAACCCTCCGCAGATCAAAGTTTTGCAGACAGCAAAAGGAGGGAGGGGGAAGAGGAGGAAAAAGCCCCACAAAATTAATAACTATTTAAGTATTCCGTTTCATCATGATAACAAACAGATGGTTTTAATATTCTAGAGGCTAATTTCTGAACAATTAAAAACACAGCAAGACATTAGCATCTAATGAAACATTTTAACTATCAGCACAGGCATCTGCCATTAATTTCCACACAGTAAGGACGTGGTTCACTCCAATCTGTTCTTTGTTAAGGAAAGAGGGTTTTTTTTTCCCCCACTTGGAATTTAGTGGAGTAGAGAATTAACAACTGTTTTCAATCAGCAATCAGCAGGGTACTTCACTAGCATTCACCGAGATGATCCATACCATGGGGCATAAATATGCCCCTTCAGTGGCTTTGATGTATATGGGTCGCCAGGACTTTCCGAAGGAAACTCAGATCCTAAATATGTCTTCCTTTGGAAATGTAGGGATTAACCCCTTGTAATAGTGTCATGTCTCCTTTTATTAGGTTCTTGGGCCCGGCTGGAAGGGGGCGGGGGAGATGTGAGCATTTCAGAAAACAGCCCTTAAATTCAGCTTACTAAAACCAAAAATTTGTATTGGGGGTGGGGTAGTCAAGAGAGAACTTGTGATGGAAACCATGTGAACGAGAGGTTCTTCAAAGGCAATGGAAAATCCTGCATTTATGACCCGATTTATGATCCTGTTGCTCATGTGAGACGTGAACATTGGATGGTGTTCATCAAAGGTAAGGGAAGTAGTTATGACATCAAGGGTTTCTTACTTGAATAGCCGGAAACAAGGCACCTAATCCCTCCATCTTTACATCAGGCATGGCGTCGAGAATGAAGGAAGAATCAAGCTTAGTTGTTTGAAAGAAGAAAGAACAAGAACTCAAGGATGGCTCAAGAACTCAAGTTCGGTCGTAAAATCTCCAACAGACCGAAACCATTGCAGAAATTAATCCCTGATCCACCAGAAATGGTGTCTGTATGGAAAGGCAGGATTCAAAGGACTGAAATAACTGAATGCATGTATTTTATGTCTCAAACACAGACATTCCCTTCATATTCTGGTTTTGGAAATACAGTCCACACCAACATCAGACCACCATTTTACAATAGCTAGGATATCAACTAGAGCTCGGTCAAACTTCACTATTCATCCATTCCAATTGACTGGCAACTTCTTTCTATCACTTTCCCCCACCTGTCAGTCTTTGAGCTAGTTCATGTGTCACACTCTTAAGGAGGCCTCTGTTCCATGGATGCTTCCTTGTACCTGAAGTGGATTCTGGTCTCTGACAGCCAAAATAAATCCATGCTCCAATTTTTCTTCTTCCTTGACTCCTCAGAATTAGTAGATTTTGCTTGCAAGTGGGATGCAAGACTGAGGAAATCTGGGAACCTCATAGTCCTTTGTTGGAACAACTTGGACATCTGTTCTCCCTAGCTCCAATTCCTGACCTACTCCAAATTTTCTTCTAGATCATAGGGCAGGCATTCTCAACCAGGGTTTTGTGAAACTCTGGTTTATCTTGATGGCCCAGGAAGGGTTCCTGAATGGGTGGGAGCTAATTTGTTTTTAAATATTTGTTAAACATTTATCAGGTCATGTTGACCTCCCCTCCCCCATGGCCAATAATGGGCCTGGAAAGGGGGGGAAGTAGATGAGCCATGGGTGGGTGTGTACACAGCTATGCTTTTCTACCATATCCTGCACAATGATGTCACTTCTGGGGTTTCTTGAAGCCTGAATAATGTTTCAGGGGTTTCTCAATGGTAGCAAAGTTGAGAAAGGCTGCCATAGGGACATCTGTTAGAAGAGAAGGAACTTGCATTATCTCTTGAGTTTCCAGACCTTCAGAGTGGCTATGATCAGTTTAGTCAAGTTAGATCCCTCAACTTCCTGTTGACTCTCTGATCTTAAGGGCCTGTGGTCTTCTTCCTTTGTTTTTTACAACCCTTATTCTCTCACTCCTGAGAAGATTCTCCTTCTGTGAGAGTAAGATGCAGAAGTCCTTCTGCATCTCTTCCCACCAAGGCTAGCTAAGATTCCCATCCAGTCTAGCTACTGCCATTGTCATTAAATGGCATCCCATTGTGTGGCATGGAGCTTACAAATGAGTTCTGTCCACAGATGTGAGGAACAAAATGCTTTCAGGTGCCACTCCTGCCCCATACTGTTTATCCATCAGTTACATTTTGAACCCACCATTTCCTTTGAGGGGCTCAGGCTGTCCTACGTCGCTCAACTCGTCTCCAAATTTATCCTTGCAGCAACCTTGCAATTTAGATAGTGCTGAGCTAGAATGATAGATCCAAATGGTCTGTTTCCTACATAGTCTAAGGTGGATTTCAACCCCAGCCTTCCAAGTTCTACTTCAGTCCATCACAGTAGTCATTCGGAGAGGTACAAGTACCTCTTTTTTGCAAATCCAGCTGCATCTATCAAGGATAACGATTTACATGGGGAAAACAGTAAATTCTGCATACTCCAGATGACTCAGATGGAACTCAGATGACATCCTAAGGCTGCCAACCTCCTGGGATCACAACTGGTCAGTTTCCCTGGAAAAAACAACTACTTTGGAAGGTCGACTCCATGGCCAGCTCTCCATTCAGAAAATTCTAACCTGCTGGTTAATCCTGGCCCTGGAATGGTGCACTTGGCCTCAACTAGAGCCAGGGCCTTTTCTGCCCTGGCTCCAACCTAGTGGAATGGCTTGCCAGAGCTTTTTAAGTTCTGGAGGGCTTGTAAAATGACATTTGGTTGAAGCCAAGGATCATCATTACTATCAGAAAGCCCCCCCCCCCCCAGACAGACTCTCAGTCCCACCAACTTGTGTCGGGCTAATAACCAGCAGTCCATCCATCTAATGTCCAGTCACAACAAGGGAAATTTGTTGGCATTTCTGATTACTAATGATAGGATTTTAGACAGTGTCATTTTTAAACTTATAAATTGGACAGGTTTTTAATTAAGCTGTTGGGAGCCTCTTGGAGAGGGGCAGCCTGTAGGTCAAAATAAAAATAAATTAATAAATCTACCTTTGTGTTCCATTTTAGTAACTGTTTGCTAATTAATTTATTCTGACAGATCTGTCGTAGTTACTAGCTGCTAAGCTCAATTTATTTACCTGTTCATGCAAACCCACTGGAGTCACGTTAGCAAAGTGAGGTTGAGCCACCATTGAGGGAAACTGCATTCTTCCATTCTCTAACCATTTGTTGAGTTTCTGAATCACTGTGGTGTGCAGGTTAAAATGTCCATAGCGCTTCTGACAATGCCACCCCCCCACACACTTTTTGCCATGTGATCCTTCAAAAACTTTTTTAATGTTTTAAGTTGAGTGTTCTGGCACTAAACCAAAACAGTGATTCAGTGCTATAGCAGCACCATTGAGATGCCTTGACGATATTGATTTAGCGCTATAGTGCTATAAGTGCTATATTGGTTTGGTGCTATACTGCTCACCTTCTAATATTCTCTCTCTCACACACACAAAACTCCAAGAATGATTGCATGGCAAAAAGGACGGAGGAAGGAAGTGGCACTGTTTGAAGTGATCACAGAGATGGCTCATTATTGGAAGGAAATTTGCTGCATGAAACCCCTCTTCCTTTATTACTTTACTCAAAATTGGGCCAACAATAATTGGGACAAAATTGGGCCAACTGGATTTAGAATGGTAATGTGAAATGGTATTGCACCCCACTGAAGTCCCTCCCCTCCCCAAATCCCACTCTCCTCAGCTTCCACTCCCAAAATCTCCAGGTATGTCTCAACCCATAAGCGGTAATCTTGTCCCAGGGTTGTATTAAGACTTGTGGCTACCCATTCTCTGTATTGTTCTGTTCTACTGTGTTTCATGTAAACTGCCCTGAGCCTCAGAGGAGGGTGATATATAAATGTAATAACAAACAAACAGAGTCCCTATGCCAGATCTAAGAAGCCCCCTAAGATGATCAAAAAATGTAGAAGAAGAAGAAGAAGAAGAAGAAGAGTTGGTTCTTCTATGCTGCTTTTCTCTACAGCTTTATCAGTGCCATAGCGAGCCCAAGGTCACCCAGCTGGCTGCAAATGGGGGAGTGCAGAATTGAACCCAGCTTGCCAGATTAGAAGTCCGCACTCTTAACCACTACACCAAACTGGCTCTCCAGTTTTACATTTACATAAGTACATTTACTTATCTCATTTATAGTCCGCCTTTCTTGTACAATATTTGCAACTTTTAGGCATTTTTCCCCCGGGGGGGTTTGTTTTTTTGTATTTAGAAGCCTTCATAATCTGTGACCCTGCACCATGGCTTACTTAGCTTGTCCATAAATGTAGCTCCGAGGTACCCACCCACATCCCTGTGACAGAAGACCAAAACTCCAGCCCTCGAGGGGGGAGAAAAGTCAAAGCAGAGGAAGGGGGATGTTACCGCTTTTAAAACAAACCTGAAACACCATGCTGTCAACTCCCCCCTACCCTCGGTCTCTCATCGCAAACCATGGCAACAGCTGTGTTTCTCTGTAGCAATAAAATGAAACAATTTAATCGCTTTTATTGTTCTGCCGTGATGCTCAAGCGTAGCCATTTTCTTCCCTCCTAGGGCTCCCGAACCCCACCAGGGCAGCAATGAGAGAAGATCTCATTTACCTAAAAGCGCTTATAAATTTTTAATTTGCTTTAACAAGTAAATTAACAAGTCCCTCATTCAGGCAAGTTTTATGGCCTCTCGCCACTTGGGAAGGGCCATAAAAGTTTTATAGATAATCCAGAGCTACCAAGGCTGCTTGTAATAAATTGTCTGTTTCCTGTTATTTTATCAAACCACTGGGCTTCTTAATGGCTTCAAGTCACAGCTTCTGTATTTCCCCGGCCCTCTTTTTTTTATGGGTCCATATTTATAAACTGTAAAGAATATCTAAAATTATACCCGGCTCCAGCTAATCGCTAGAAAGCTGGCTACATTTTGTTGAATTGGCACCAGTCTTTATTTTGTCCTTTCTCGTGCCCAACCCATAAAGTCTCCAACAATTCCTCCTTTCCAGCAGTCAGGCAGCACGCTGGTCTGCAACTCATGGCAGGCACCATCTTTGCTACAGTTTTTCATTAGAAACCACTTTGAAGTATCTACAGGCTTCTTAGAACTCTCATAAAACTGGTCAAAATGGGAGCAGCGAGGCTGGTTCAAGGTTATTTCAGTTACCCCCCATGGGACATCCCATTGGTTCTTCCTGATTGCCCAAGTGCAGCTCGGGCTTGGCCTGGCGCAGCCTCTGAAGTCATTGTTTCCAGAATACCTTTATTTCCGGAAGCTGTCTCTGACCGTTTATGCACTGGAGGTTTCATGCTGGGCTGCAGGCTGGAGTTTTAGTCGTGGCAGGTTGCCCCACCTCTTCCTGAACCCACATGGGGGAGCATTTGGCCTGGTGTGCCTCAACTGCCTCCAATTTGTGCTCCTGCTCGGGAGTTGGGGCAGTGAAGTTCCCAGTGCATAAATGGTCTCTGTGGAGTGTAGGCACATTCTTCCTCAAGCCGCCCAGGGCAGTCAAGTTGCCCACTATGGCAGGCCAACCGCTTACCCAAAGGTCCGTTTTCCCACTGCTACTCCATGGGAAAAAAAAACAAGGGTTAAAAAAAGAAGGATGGTGGAGCTGTGACATCACTTCTGGTTGCGAGATGTTAAGACAACAAGGAGAGTGGACATTCTCACGCTGTTCCATTGGGTGTCACATGTGATGCTTTGCAAAATGGAAATGCTGATGTGGAGACTGTACATTCAACCTGAACTATAGGTATGAACTTAATCTCCTTACATTTCACTTTTCAGCTAGATTTCTTCCCAAAGGAAGCGGTGCAGTGATTTTGACTAAGATCCGGGAGACTAGGGCTCAGATTCTTGCTGGGCCATGGGAGCCCATGAGGTCACCATTCTCTGTCACCCCAATCGACCACACAAAGTTGTTGAGACAGCAAAAAGGAGGAAAGGACAATAATGGGTGCCTATGCATGAATGTGAAGTTGCCATGGAGTGCTCAGCCTGCGGTATCACATACTTCAGCTCTTGAGCTGTCTTTCAAACTGTTGAAAATCTAAGTCAATTATATGATTCTAAGCTACCTGTAACCCAAAGAGCTTGTTCCTAGCTTTAAAACTGGTGAAAGATCAGCAACTTTGCACAAGTGGTACCCTGCTTCATCCTGTTTCACACAGTGGTCAACAAATAATTCTAGGCAGAAAACAAACAGGGCCTTGAGGCCAAGGCTTGCCCTTGATGTTGTCTCTTAGCATAGGTATTCAGAGGCTGACAGTCTTTAAAGATCAAGGTTCACCTTAGTCATTGTGGCACCATAAGTTGGATGTTTGCGAGCAGCTCGGTCCTGTTCTGTGGGTTAATAATGGGGGAAGAGCTAAAGGATCATGTGATTTGGAATCTTATAGACTTGTCCCTCTCCTCATCTTCCAACTTTGTGTTCCAACAGGCATCCTCAGCTAGGGATGCCAGTTCCCAAGTGGGACCTGGACACCCCTGGGAATTACAGGTCATCTCGGGACAACAGAGATTAGTTATCTGGGAGAAAATGGCTGATTTGGAGGGTAGATTCCATAGTGTTATACAATACTGGGGTCACTCCCAGCCCTAAATCCCACCCACTCCCAGCTCCACACCCAAAGACTCCAGGTACTTTCCAACCCACAGTTGCCACCCTATCCTCAGCTCAACTCCATGTTTCCTGCTGTTCAAAAAGACAGCAGCATTTCCCTCCTGCTTTTGCAGGAGAAGCTGCTTTGAGAAACCTATTAGGAGACCAGACCTTCCAGAGTGTAATGAGGAGGCCAAACTTACACGCTGGTTCCAGAACACTCACTAAACCGGGCGTGGGGAAAATATCTTGGAACTCTCCCATCATTTCAGTAAGCTACTGCTGCACTTAATTTCTCTAAAGAACTCGTAACAGGGTGGGCAAGGTTCCAAACAAAGAAGAAAGGACCCAAATAACTAACATTTGAATTGCACGGTCCCTCTCCCATTAGGTTAGTTTTATGCTGGGAAAAGACAAGAGCAGTGAGTTTTTTCTTTCCATATGACCCAATACGGCAGATAATAGAACTCAGGTTCCTAAGAGGAGGGGGAGTTTGAGGGAGGGTAAGGAAATGTGAGCAAAGGGGAAGTAATATTGCAACAAATATTCTGCTTGATAGATCAGTGGATTTCTAAGAAACTCACAGGATGATGATGTCAGGGCAAAAGGTGAAAAATTATGCAAAGAGAAACCAGGATGATGTCGATCCTTTCCCAAAGAAAGAACTGTGAGTGATTCAAGGTCACCCAGCTGGCTACATTTGGAGGAGGAGTGGGAAATCAAACCCGGTTCTCCAGAGCAGAATCCACCTCTCTTCACCATGAAACCACGCGGGCTTCGTTTACACCCAAATGGTTGATCTGCCATTTCCCCAAAGGAGAAGTGCATGTAATGAACAGATAAAGCAGAGCATAAAACCCACATGCTCTGTGCATCCTCCAGGTACCTTCCCACCAAGAAATAGATGGTCAGCCAGAGACCAGTGTGCTCCAGAGACCCAGGTTAATCTTCTGCCCTGCATGACTGAGGAGCTAGATTTCCTGAATAAAGACCCATCAGTAGGAATAAGGCTGAAACAGCAAAAAGAATTTGCTCATTCACCACAACTGGAAGGTGGGGGAACAGAATGAATCCATGGTTTGGGGAGAGGGAAGGGCATGATGGGAGAGTAAGAGAACTTGAATGGCATGTCTTCAAGGGTCTACTGAAACCCACAACCCCTTTTCGCCTGGTCGGATGTTCTCAAGGCAAACCAAGTAGTCTTGGCTTGCTGAGAAAAGACTGACAATTCAATTGAGTTAGCTCGTTAACTACTGTTCAATAGCAAGAACATCTCAGCAAGAAGGATCCTGGAGTACTTTACATCTTTAAAATCATCTTCCCTGAAGCAATTTTTTAATGTTAGCGAGGCTAAACCTTCTACCAACGGCAGTGATGAGAGGTTGATATGCTAAAATCCGATATGCCGACAGACTCTGCTCATGTCCCGCCAAGAAACCTGAGTCACTGGAGCACGTTCTCCTCCTCTGTGAGCAACACAACCATCTTAGAGAACGTTACATATATCCTCTCATGCGGGCGAGCAAGATCCATGGTCCCTCGACAGTAGTGCACTCTCTTTTACTGGATCACAATCCTCAAGTAACCAAAGGCATTGTAATATCCCTCCATGGGATTTTCTGCAAGGGATCTGGGATCCGAATTGCTTTGTCTTTTATATACATGTTCTGTTCTGTTATTATGCCAATAAAGGTCTTTGACTTTGACTTTGTTCAACAGGTGAGTGACCCAGTACTGGAAGATAGATGCTGGACTTCAAGAACCCAGTCCAGTCTGCAAGACCTGTGGCAGAAATGTGGCCACATGGATGATGTGGATGACGGGCGTGGCCACACAGTGGTGGTGGTGCTTTTCATTACCCGAAGGGGTCTCAAACCAGCTTGAGAGCCAGTTTGGTGTAGTGGTTAGGAGTGCGGACTTCTAATCTGGGGAGCCAGGTTCGATTCTGCACTCCCCCACATGCAACCAGCTGGGTGACCTTGGGCTCGCCACGGCGCTGATAAAGCTGTTCTGACCGAGCAGTAATATCAAGGCACTCTCAGCCTCACCCACCTCACAGGGTGTCTGTTGTGGGGAGATGAAAGGGAAGGCAATTGTAAGCCACTTTGAGACTCTGTCGGATAGAGAAAAGTGGCATATAAGAACCAACTCTTCTTCTTCTACTTAAATGTGTAGATGGGGCCATGGTCACCCAAGGTCACCCAGCTGTTTACACACTGAGGAATGGGGAATCTCCAGGCTTCGTTACTCGTACAGTTGGAACCTCAGAACATAAAGACAGAAGGGAGCACTGCAGAGCTGAAAATAAAACAATACCATGGGTAGGGGGAAGCTACATATCGGGAAGCCTTCCAAAACTGCAGCTGTGCCAGCCCATTAAAAAGCTGAAACTCATTCTGCTCTCGACCTCATACTTATTACCACATAACTATTCATCAAAGAAATTTCAGTGCAATTAATTAAATTATTCCCAGGCTTGCACTGCGGCGTTGTGATTCCTCTTCCAGCCTTCACTTCTGCTCTCCTTGAACCTCCTCCCCCATGCCAGCATGCCAAGAGCCATCTCTGGGCCTGTCCAGCCGCAATGAAGCCCCCTCATCACCTGACGCCCCTCGTTTCTCTCTCTTTTATTGCCATCTATTTTCCAGGAGGATTCCGGCTGCCAGCATCTTGGCAGGGCTTCCAGGCGAGGGGGAAACGGAATCTACCTGCCGAGGACACTTGACGCTGGGGTCAAGCTCCAGCGCGGCTCATGCCAACGATAAAACAAATGCTTGTGGGAGGGAGCCTGTCGCCCGCTCCAGGAAAACAAAATAATAATAATTAAAAAATGTGAGGCCCTCTGGCATCGGGGACAGAAGGAGTCATTGGGAAAGCCTCGTGTTAATTGGGTTTATGGCCGCAGCGCACTTTGCAAGGGAAATCTGGGCTGTGATGCACAAGCTGTTCTCGTGGCTACGGCTAAGCAGCTTGGTTTCACAGGAATGGGAGGGAACCCAAGATGATCTTAGCTGCTGGTCAGGGGCCATGTTAGTTTGTAGCAGTAGAGTGAACGCTGAGCCCGTCAGCATCTTAACCCGAGACTCCTTCGGGTCGAGAAAAGCGGCATATAAGAACCAACTCTTCTTCTTCTAACCATCATCAGCATTTTCCTGGGTATTGCTGATCATGTCACACGAATGCATAAAGCTGTGTTCTACACCAGTGGTCCCCAAACCCCGGTCCAGAGACCGGTATTGGTCCGTAGATCAGTCAGTACCGGGCCGCGGCTCCTTCTCCTCCCCAGCTGCTGCCTTGGGGCTGCCCTGCCATCGGCTCACCTTTGGTGCTCTCCAGCAGCCGCCATGGCTGGGGCTCCCCCTTTGCGTGGCACTGCACAGCTGCTGCTGGCAGTGCCCCCCAGTGGGCAGTGGGAAGTCAGGGGCGCCAGCAGGAAAGCAAGTGGAGCAGGGGCTCAGGTGGCGGTGCCGACGTCCCTTGGCAAAGACTACCCCCCCCCCAGAGCCTCAGTAAAATTGTCAAGCGTTGACCGATCCCCGGTGATAAAAAGGTTGGGGACCACTGTTCTACACAATCAGGTTGCTGGTTTATTGCACCCCGTGTTTTCTTGAGCTCTGACTAGCAGCAGCTTTCCCAGGTCTCAGGCAGAGGTCTTTCACATTACTCCCTTTTAAGTGTATTGAACCTGGGACTTCCCACATGCAAACAGATGCTCCAGGCCAGGGATGGCCAAACTCTGGCTCTCTAGATGTCCATGGACTGGCAGGGGCTCGTGGGGATTGTAGTTCATGGACATCTGAAGAGCCATAGTTTGGCCACCCCTGCTCTGGGTCTATAATCTGCAATTTTAGGGCCAAACCAGATCCTTGGTTTCTTCAAGACTTGGGTCCATCTTGCCGAAACCCAATTCAGGTACAACTCAGGTACAACTGCCCCTCATTCAACCTCTCCCCAGTTAGGAGGGTGGATAGTGCTGGATGTCGTTCACAGGTGCTGTTCTTCAGTTTGAGGAGAAAATTTAATCCCCATCATTTCTCCCCTAAATTTTCAGATATTCCCGCAAGCCTAGTGGGTCCCCCAGTTTTACAGAGCTATCTCCATGGCCCCAATCTACAGATTTATGTAGCTGCGGGTAGGGCCACGTTGACTAACAGGTGATGTTGTCTTGAGATCCAGAAGAGGTGAAAAGAACCAAGGGAAGAGACCAGTGGTTCAGGCACCTGCTTGTGTCTATTTCTAAGAACAGTGTTCAATGAAGGTGGACCACTTTGTAAGTAGGTGGTCCTTTTCAAGTGTTCATGGGGGGGGGGGATGTACTGCAATACTCTCAGACTATATCAGAGAGGCGTTAGCGGCTTGAATGTTTCTAAATCTGGGGCCTGGAGACCAAGCCTTTTGAGGAATGGCTGAGGGACTTGGGCATGTTCAGCCTGGAGAAGAGGAGATTGAGAGAGGGCATGGTTGCTGTCTTTAAGCACCTCAAAGGTTGTCACTCAGAGGAGGGCAAGGAGTGATCCTTGTTGGCAGCAGAGGAGAGGCCCCATAGTAATGGGTTTAGACTACCATATGTGTAGAATGGTACTAGCTAGATATCAAGGGGGAAGAAATCACAGAGTAGTTCAGCAGTGAAATCAACTGCCTAAGGAGGTAGTGAGCTCTCCCTGCACTGGAGGTCTTCAAACAGTGGCTGGAGAGATACTTATCCTGGGTACTTTAGGCTGATTCTGCCTTGAGCAGCGGGTTGGACTACATGGCCCATATGGCCCCTTCCAACTCTATGATTCTGTGATAGTTAAGCATTTGCATACCCATCTGCACCTGGAAAGCTGAGCTAAGCAGTGCCTTCTTCCTGACACTTCTCATGTGTGGGGAGAAGATACCAGCATGACCGTTTATGCACTGGGAACTTCACTGCCCCAGCTCCTGCACAGGAGCACAAATTGGAGGTGGATGAGGTACACCAGGCCAAATGCTCCCCCATATGGATGCAGGAAGAGGTGGGGCAACCTGCCATGACTAAAACTCCAGCCTGCAGCACAGCATGACACCTTCAGTGCATAAACGGTCTATGTGGTCCTCTATCTGCAATGCATCTTGAAGGTACTGTTCTGCCACATGCCTTCACTGAACATCCAAAGCAGCATTTAGACTCAAATAAACGTTGGTCCATCCCCAGAGAGCCTTGTTACTTACGCCCTTCCCCAGCCATTCATTCTCAGCCTTCCACAGAGACGCGATTCAGACAGATTGGTCTTCGTGCTTTTGCAACCCATGAGCTGGCATTGCCGTTTCACGTGCCAGGTTACCATTCTGCTTGGAGTCGGAGAAAGCCATCTGGGAAGGTGGAACCCAACACCCACCCTTTTTTTTTTTTTTGGCTCGCTTGCTTTTCCTTCATTTCCCCCAAATGCAGGCCAGATTTTCCAAAGTGTTCAGCGCTTGCCTTCTTTGATTGTGACATTTTACAGCCAGATTTCCCAAAGAATGAGAGGGAGGGGAGGGATCAAAGCTGTTCTTCTTCGAACATATTGTACACATGTGGGATTCATTTGTCAGACAAAGGCAGACCACCATGTTTTAATTTTACCTTCCCCCAATCTCGACAAATCCTACCCACCCCACAAGTCTCATTTTGATTATGTAGAGCATTAGAGTAGGCTAAAAAAAACCTTTCTTTTCTCATATCTCTTCAATCCAATCATGACAGCAGTTTCTTTCCCTCTCAATTGCTAAGCTCATAGCTGTTATTAATAGGGCTACGTTGCTAGGTGCCCCCAAGCTCTATACCATTTCCCCCTGCCCATCATATTTTAATCTTGCCCTTCCCAGTTTGCATACGTGCAAATCCAGTTGCATGGGTTTTTCAAACCTGCCTATTTCAGCATGCCCTTGAGCCCCTTCACACAGCCTGTTATAGGCTGAGAGGCATAAAACTGTCCTGGGGTTGGGCTAGATAGCCTGTATGGCCCTTTCCAACTCTATGATCGTACACAAACATTCACTCTTCTGTCTCATGCCAGTCTATCTTATCATTTCGCCAAGAAGCTCAAGGTGATGGTCATAGTTCTCCCCATGTCAGCATGGCCTAGTGATTAACAGAGGTGAAATCTAATCTGGAGAACTGGGTTTGATTCCCCACTCCTCCATGTGCAGCAAACTAAGTGACCTTCGACCAGTCACAGTTATCTTAGGGCTGTTCTCTCGGAGCAGTTTCCTTAGAGCTCTCTCAGTTCCACCCGCCTCACAGGGTGTCTGTTGAGGGGACAGGGAGGGAAAGGTGTTTTAAGCTGCTCTGGGACTCCTTCAGCTAGTGAAAAGTGAGGTATTAAAAAAAAAAACAGCCCTTCTCTCTTCTCATCTCTTTCACTTTCACAGGAACTTTATGCAGTAGATAATCTGATGGAGAGTAGCTGTTTCCCTAAATTTTCTTAAGAGGCGGCAGAGATTCCCACCAGTTCTCTTATCTTGCTGCTGCCCAAGAAACCTTTAGAAATGTTGTTTTTGGAGGCTGGGGGGGGGGGGAGAGATTTAGCAAACCTTCAGCAACAGCATAGTGGCTTATAGGGAGAAGGAATTTACAGAAATCTCTGTCCCTTCCCCTATAAAAATAATTCTCTTTCAGCCTGACTTAAAACTGACTTGTCCACCAATATCATCCATGTTGCCCAAAAGCAATCTTGATGTAACAGTGTGCACATTTCTGGTGTTTTCTTATCTACCTGTCACATTTTATCCCACACATGTAGCACTTATTTCTTCTTCTTATTTTTTTCCTGTTTTCTCCCTCACAATAACCCTTCAAGGCAGTGGTTCTCAACCTGGGGGTCAGGACCCCTTTGGGGGTAAAATGACCCTTTCACAGGGGTTGCGGCAGGGCAGGCAACTTGGTCAGGGGGGGGGTGCCATCCACACAACAGCCTTGCGGGGTAGATTGAGAGAGCATTCGTCTGTCTGGAGCAGCGGAAAAGAGCGAGATCGGCATGGTGGGACAAGAGGCAGAACTTACTGAGAAACCCCGGGGAAAAACAATTTATATACAATCATGAACAATGGATCTTCACGCCATTGGTCAGTTTTGGTTTGATTTCTGTGAAAGAACCCTTGCAGAATTTTATGGCTGGGGGTCACCACAACATGAGGAACTGTATTAAAGGGTCGCGGCATTAGGAAGGTTGAGAACCACTGCTTTAAGGTAAGCTAAGTTGAGAGACCGGGGGGGGGGGGGGCTCAAAGTCACCCAAGGACCCCCATTGCTCAGTGGTAAATTGCACCTGGGTTTCCACTCATGAATCCCTGCACATTAGCAAATTATCACAGAAAACCAGTCTTGTGGTTGTATACATATTTGTATCATCAAGATATCTCTTTTGCATTTTTTTTAAAATCCATGTACCTATGTATATTGTTTTTCATTAGCTTTCATTGATTGGCTCTAGTCTGGATAACACTAAAAACAACAACAACCCACATAGTTATGAAGCAAGATGTTCAACCCTACCTATCCTCCCGTACAAACCTTTCTGGCTTTACTTGGAAGCAGAACATATTCCGCTCACGAATTACCTTGCCAAGTGACTTTCCCAGACATTGCTGGTGTCAACAAAATTAATGTGACATTTACAGTTATTTTGAGGGGAAAGACGAAACCACTTAAATTATTCCAAGGAAAGCAACATGAGACAGAATTATTTAGTTGACAAAATCTAATTAGGTGTAAATTATTGCTGGTTATATGAATTATACAAGCTTTCACAGAGACATGTTTAAAACTCAAACTCAGAGCTCTCCACACTGAAATAATACATTGCTCAACTATTATTTTTCTCCCCCAAGCTAAGATTCATAAAGATGTAATGGCTAATGAATTCCCATCGTCCTTTGCTGGGGTATCGCATGTCAACATTCTGCAGCAGGTTTTAATTGTTTCCCCAAGTTTGCAAAGAGTTTCCTTGCACTCAACCCCAACTTTATCTGTTTGCTTTTATTTCAAAATGGTTTATAATGTGAAGGGGTAAACAAGGCTGGAAACAACACTGACTATTTAGGGACTCCTGACTTTCTTCTTTGGAGAGAGAGAGAGAGAGAGAGAGAGAGAGAGAGAAATTTGTTGCTGAGGAGCTACACTGGGCCGAATGCTCCAAATTAGGAAAAGAAGATCACCTGATATAACACCTTTAATCTACAGTAGTGGATCCCAAGGCCTGGCTGCAAGCTCCCAGTTGGGACATTCTTAGAGATGTGGGGCTAGAGTCTAGGGAGGATGGGGGTATGTAGAGAGAAGAAACCAGCAGGGTCTCTTGTCACAGAATCTGGCCTCTGAAGCAGTCTTTTCTCCCAGGGGAGTTGATCTCTCTGGAATGGTGATCAGTTGTAATTCTGGGAGATCTCTGGACTCTGAGAGGATGGCCACCCTATGTTTGAAGGTTCTATCCTCCTTCTCAGTGACCGGAGGAGAAAAAGAAGAAATATCAAGCTCAGTGAACCAAAACAAAAAGGAAGACCACTTTTGGAGATAGCTTGTGGGAGTTTGCCATTCTCTCCATCTCCCGCCCAAATGCATTAGAGTCCACGCTCCAAGATAGCAAAGGAAAGACCAAACCATTTTTGATGGGGAAAATCAAAGCTACAACAGATAGTGCACCATCTGTCAGGTTCTGCCTGGGTGTCAGCCCCCCGCCATGCTCCTGTTGGTCCAAAATCGAAAACCCATCGAACCCACAAGCTGAAGACGAAGGACAAAAGGAATGACAACAGCTGCACAATAAAGCACTATTCAAAGTTCAGAAGTTCAAAAAGTTTTTTTTTTAAATGTAACCAATAAGAAGGGCTTCATCAGAACGACGTCTGGAATTTCACTCTAATTTTCAGTAACAATAAATTTTCATCAGTGACAAAGCTCCGTAATTTTCTTTGTAGGTAAATTTAAAAATCTTTTGGTGAGTGTGGTCCTTGAAATAGCCATAAGGCTAACTTCTCAACGTTAGAATTCTAATCTCCATTCTAATGATCCTGTCAGTGTCAGCTCTCAGTGCCCCTTGTCCTTCTGTGTGTTGTCATGTGCCAGTAGGGAGCAGGCCTGGGAAAGTCAACTGGTTGTAACTGTTTTGATTGCTTTGCATTGGTCGCTC
This sequence comes from Paroedura picta, assembly GCF_049243985.1. Taxonomy (NCBI): domain Eukaryota; kingdom Metazoa; phylum Chordata; class Lepidosauria; order Squamata; family Gekkonidae; genus Paroedura; species Paroedura picta. Next base: position 15,002,395 of record NC_135383.1, on the reverse strand, counting down.
ATTTGTGTAGTCTAATTGCCAGTTTTCTCTTGGGAGGAAGCAACTGTGGAAGAGGGGAGCTTGCCCATTATCGGTGTGGCTGGCCTTGAGTCAGCCTTGCATGAATGATGTCATTTGCACCTGGGCGCATGACTAGTTTGCACACTTGTCCTGGGAACAGCGGGAAACCTGCCTCTTCTCAGTTGGGGTGCATGGAGCTTTTGGGGTTATATTCTAGCCTGCTCCCAAAAAATGTCCTTGCTCCTGCCTGGTCCGGCAAGCAGCTCCTTCATAGCAAAGCAAGAGACGGGACAGTTGCAGCCACCTTGCCAGTGGAGAGCGTGAAAGAAGTTGGCCAGGGCAGGGAATTGAGGGAAGGTCATCTCAGAAATGCAGCCTTGATGCTGAGCAAGAAGCGGCTGGCCAGGCACCAGCAGTTCTCCAGCAGAGTCCTAATCTCAAGAGTAATGGCCTCCCATTCACCCTTGGCAGTGCTCCCCAGCATCCTTCACCACCTGGTGCAGCTTTTGCACCAGGCAAATGATGTTCCTGAAATGCATATCCTTCTCTGCTGCCTTCATATTAGCATCTGCATCCATGAACAGGTAGCCACTGGTGATGTGTGTGAACTCAAAAGCTCAGAGATTTCTCCGGAGACCCCGTACGTACCAAACGTCACCTCCAGAGCCCCAATCTGACCAGAATTCAGCACGAGTCTTGGCTCATCATGTGGTTCGTGGCCATCCCTACTTGTCAACCCAAGTCGCAGGCCCACTTAGGGACAAATTTTTGTCATGCTACTTCAGACCAACACGGCTACCCACTAGAAAAGAGCAGGTTCGTTTAACACAAGATTATGGATCCTTCATGGGTTGTCATGCAAACTGCTTCGTACAGGACTCACTGGGGTCGAGGGACTCTTGCCCAATGGAGGGAATCCATCCTAACTACGAAGTGCCAGCTTCAACCGTCTGCCTCGGCTAATAACAGCAAAGCGGAGATACCGACGAGTATTTCAACAGCCCATTTGTAATTGTAACCATTTATTTTTGGAGCTGTAATTCATTGTTAAAACCAAGCCGCCAACTTAAAAGCATTCAAAGGGCACCGTGTGAGCAATTAAGTACTGTACTTTGACAAGCCTTGAAAAAGGAGCATCAAGAGACACTGTTAAAATTCTCAAGATCAAATAAGCAAGCTAAAAGACCGGCATTACAGAAGAGCGGAAAATCTTTCTGATGTGTGGGGTTTTTTATTATTATTATTTGTTAACTGTGTTTCCCTACAAAATGGTAAGAGTGCGGGGATGTTCCTTATTTTGTTTCTTTACATATACGCATTTAAATTTTTATTAACAGCTTCCATTTCTCCAGTTTTGCATCTCTGGTTCTGCTGATTTGATGGTATGACACGTGCCTATCTGGTGGCTTTTAAAACACTATTTATAACGGATGTCCATTGTACGCATTAAGATTATATTTACAATAGACGTACAGCACATCATTCTAGTTTATTGACATGCATCATGGATAGTATTGACAGTTCTGAGTTGGGATATACCTGGAGATTTTTCAGGTAGAGCTGAAGGTGAGTGGAGTTTGGGGAGGGAAGGAACCTCAGCAAGGCATAACACCGTATCCTCCACCCTCCAAAACAGCCGTGTTGTCCAGGGGAACTGATCTTGGTCATCTGGAGATCAACTGCAACAGCGGGAGGTCTCCAGGTGCCATGTGGAGGTTGGGAACCCTAATTATGGATGACTCCAACAAGCGAGCCATTCCATAAAAGGACAACATGACAGGAAATGACCTTTTGCAACAGGAAGGGACACAGTGATTCTCATCACACCCTCATTTCCCTCCCTGCTTTTGCTTTTGTTCAGTTCCAACACCGCACGAGTAAAAGCCTACAAGGTAATGAGTACAGTGAGAGGGCTTCCCTTGGGTTGCTGCCAAGGCCGCTAACCCGGCTATTATCAGAGCCTTGACACGCTGCGTCAGCCCAATCCGCTGAATGCCTTTGAGTGACAGGCGGTCGATATGCCCCGCTCTTGCGAGTCCTCGTAGGTGACAGAGGCCTAAGTAATAAGACAGCCTGGGCTGCCTCCACTAACTGAAATGCTTCCCCAGCCACAATATTTCTTTTCTTTCTCTCTTTCTTCCCCTCCCTTCTCCTCCTCCTCCTGCTGCTATGCCTGTAGTGAAATTTCAGACCGATCGAACCTTCTGATAGGGTGACACGGTTCTGAGGCACGGCAATGTGTCTCAACTGAGACATGGGAGGGAAAAAAGGACTGGTGTGCTGGAGGTGTGGGAAAGGGTGCTTATAAATAAAAAATGACCAGATACTGAGATATTGTCTGCCTGCATCGAGCCTTAGGGCAACTGGGAGATAGAAGGGATGATGCTGATCACTGAACCACCCTGAAGTAGCTGCTGATCGAGAAACATCTTATTTCTTTCCTAGCAAGAAAGCCCATTGCAACCAGGAATGCAATGGGCACTAGGACCCAGGGGACACCGGCAGGTGCAAATCTCTCTCTCTCTCTCTCTCTCTCTCTCTCTCTCAGCAGGAGCCATAGGAGGTAATCAGGGCTCCTTCCTAGCAGGGAAGCAAGGGTCGTTTGCAGTTTGTCTCTGTCTGTCTGTCTCTCCCTCGCAGCAGGAGCCATAGCAGGTAATCAGAGGTTGTTTGCGGTTTGGCAAGGCTTTCTGTGTCTCTGTGTGTCTCAGGCATCTGAGAGCAAAGTGGCTACCATCCAGGGAAGGAGGGCGGGAACTGGAGAGGGAGGGCCAATCGGGCCGCACCCAGATTGGCCCTATTCCATCTCGGACAGCCAGGACATTCTCCACCCCCAGGGCTGTTTCACAAATATTAAGAGGTAAAATGGATAAGGATTTTCTTTACGTTTACACTTGTATTTTGCCCTTTCCCTGGTGGTTCAGAGAGGATCACATCACGTTTAAAAATATAATATCAAGGTACAAATTAATCATACAACGTAAATCAGACCCTTAAATCAAGGTTCTGGTTGGTTCCTGTGTGTGGCCTTTAGCCAGAGTGGATGGGCCACCACCAACCAAAGCACTCATTTGCTCCATGGAATAAATCTTTAATTACACAACACCAAAAAAGCCAGGGTTCTTAAAGGGCAACGAAAGCTTCTTGTCAGAATATGAATATGATAAGCTCAATCTTCTGTGACAATGTGATCAGTTCAACCATACGAGAGTCACACCAAGGGAGATCTCAATGGGTCGGCTCCCTCACATATGCACAAAATCCCCTTAGCATCTGTGCAATGCAGAAGTGCCTTTAAAATAATAATAATAATAATAATAATAATAATAATAATAATAATAATAATAATAATAATAATAATAATAATAATAATAGTTTCGGGGCTCGGGGGGAAAGAATGTTTTAGTCTGTGGAAAAAGAAGAAGAATTGGTTCTTATATGCCGCTTTTCTCTAACCAAAGGAATCTCAAAACGGCTTACATTTGTCTTCTCTTTCCTCTCCCCTGTGAGGGAGGTGAGGCTGAGGGAGCCCTGATGTTACTAAAGAAGAAGAGTTGGTTCTTATATGCCACTTTTCTCTACCCGAAGGAGTCTCAAGCGGCTTACTATCGCCTTCCCTTTCCTCTCCCCACAACAGACACCCTGTGAGGTTGGTGAGGCTGAGAGAGCCCTGATATTCCTGCTCGCTCAGAACAGCTTTATCAGTACCATAGCAAGCCCAAGGTCACCCAGCTGGTTGCATGTGGGGGAGCAAGGAATCAAACCCAGCTCACCAGAGTAGAAGTCCGCTCTCCTAACCACGACACCAAGCTGGCTCTCAATGTTGCCTCTGGTGTGCCTGTCTCAGAAACATCCATCTGTCAAACGAGGTCCGCCCTCAAACTGGTTAATATTAAGGGTTTCTAAACCCCCTCCAAGACCAAAGCGAGATGCATTCCGTTTAAATTGCAATCATACCTTGTCATAAACCGAGGCTTCGTTGCATAACAGAGAGTTTGCAATAAAGTGTCTTTAAAAAAAAAAATCAAAAGCATAGAATCATATACAGACAAGCAAGGCTTCCATTAGAGCTATTAAATTGTCCTTTCAGCATAATTCTTCATCTGGGACTTATTCCAAAACACAAGAGTTAATGACACTAATATAAACCATCCCAACTTCCCATGCCTTTCGTTCGCTCTTATTCCCATGACTAAATGGCTTTTTAATGCACTGCTATTTGCGTTGGTGGGACTGGGTTTCCCCAGCGTCACTCCAGTGAATCATCAGCAGGCACTCCAATTAACTCCTTCCTCCTCAAAGTGGCGCAGAGGCTATCTCTCCTCAAACCCTAGGAGGACACTTAAGGACAGAGGTAGTCAACCTGTGGTCCTCCAGATGTTCATGGACTACAATTCCCATGAGCCCCTGCCAGCATTTGCTGGCAGGGGCTCATGAGAATTGTAGTCCTTGAACATCTGGAGGACCAAAGGTTGACTACCCCTGCTTTAGGATACAAGAGGAGGTCTTTGGGATATAGAAGGAACTGATTGAGGAGATATCTGCTCGATGACAAGGGCCTTGGGAAGGCTGGACAAGCCACATGTACTGGGAAGGCTGCCGACCTTTTCAGGAAACTTTTTCTCCTTCCTGGAGTCCAGGGTTTGAAGGGCCCCAGGCAGAGATATCCCCCATCTCATTGAAGCCCTGAAGACTGTGTTTCCGTTACCTTCCCCTGGCTGGATCACTGGGGCAGGAGACATGGAGTCCACCGCTTCCTTTATTGGAAGGACTAATGAAAGGGGCAGAAAAGCTTAACGTTTCATGCTTAGGATATAAGCTGAACCCCGCTGAGAAAGCCCCCTTTAGCTTTACTACTTCTGTTCGACATCCTGCTCTCTTGGTACCAGGGTTTCCTGACCGGTTTCTGGAGAAGGAAGGCAACTGGGAAGAGATTTCCTTCCAAAAGGCTTCTAAAGATGAAAAGCTTTGGAGTCTTAACAGGCAGCAGCAAGGCTCGGAAAGTGCCGCCGTAGGCTATGAGCTTGTTCTCGGAATGGATGTCCCCCCTTAGGGAGGAGCGCGGAGGGATGGGGAACACAACCCCCCTCCACGCACAGCAGATTTCACAGAACAGAACAGCAGCGAGGGACAGGCATGGACGCGCTGCAACAAAGCACATGAGATGTGCATCTAATTTTGTGAGTTGCCTTGAGAGATTTCAAATCGAGAGAGTGGCATACAAATATTTCAAAGGAGAAACGTTGCCGTTCAGTTCTGAGACATCCCCTCCCAAGTGTAAGAGTTGCTGATTAAGTTTGCAAATAACAGGCAAATAAGATAGAATTATGGCTGCTTTGAATAGTTGGGTTTTTTTTAATAAGGAGCTGGGTGTTTTGCCTTTTAAAAGTTACTTTGTTTCTAATTCAGTTTTTTAAAGCTTTATTTTGAATGGATTACATTGTAAACAATTATTGGGCCAGGGATGTACAAAGGTATATGCATTTAGTTCTTTGCTGTTGTTTTAATAGTCATTGTTCCTTCCCCCCCCCCCCATCCTTCCCCATCTTCTTTTTGCATGAATATATCTGAGGCTGCATTTTCTACACTGATTTTGCACTGGACTGGATTCAGCCAACATTCTCATTCAGTCTCTCTTTGTTCCCATCCTTGGTCAACCAGCACATTTGGATGGGGACGTGACAAAATTCCTGTTTCTGCCATTTTCAGATGTAAAGTCTACAGGATAGGTTTATCCATACAGCACATGTAGCATGTGCTACGGACCCCACACTTCCATGCCCCCCATGCGGTGTGTCCCCAAAAGTTAGAAGAAGAAGACTTGGTTCTTATATGCCGCTTTTCCCTACCCGAAGGAGGCTCAAAGCGGCTTACCTTCCCATTCCTCTCCCCACGACACCCTGTGAGGCTGAGAGAGCCCTGATATCACTGCCCGGTCAGAACAGTTTTATCAGTGCCGTGGCAAGCCCAAGGTCACCCAGCTGGCTGCATGTGGGGGAGCGCAGAATCGAACCCGGCATGCCAGATTAGAAGTCCGCACTCCTAACCACTACACCAAACTGGCTGTAGCTTCTCCTCTCACTCCATTTCCTTCTTTAAGGACACACAGAGTGGCACCCCTTTCCACTGTGGAGGGCCCCTCCACTCCCCAGCCTGGCTGCTCCTGCTGCAACTGTACTGTGCTAAAAAGGGTAAAGGTAAAGGTATCCCCTGTGTGAGCACCGGGTCATGTCTGACCCTTGGGGTGACGCCCTCTAGTGTTTTCATGGCAGACTCAATACAGGGTGGTTTGCCAGTGCCTTCCCCACTGTGCCTTCCCCACAAATCTTTAAACAGGCTCTGTTGCTACAGGCCCCACAAATCCTTAAACCACTCCCGATATAGCACCATCTCTTTTTAGTTAACGCCACTGAAGCAAATATAAAATAAGCTTCTCTCTTGCTTATTACAGTCGACAATGGAGATAGTTCTCCACTGCGGCTTCCTACTAAAGCTGCCGCAGGTAAACTATGAATTCTGCTTAACTGTGCCCATCAAGAGGTCATTTCAGCTAGCCGTCAGTGACACATGGAGGACCAAGTTCTATTCAGCGGTGGAGTGGTGCCAGCAGAGGCCTAGAAAAGCTCTCTCTCTCTCTTAAATTATATATCTGTCATCCTTTCACAGATGAAAATAGGGCCACTTCAGCATACTTGCAAAGTACTGATTCTCACACCCGCAACCCTTGGCTCTTACACATTGGCAAAAGCTTTTCTTTGTCTGGTTCATCACTTTGCTCTACAACAGCCTCTCCTGCATGGGGTTATGTTAGGGACGAGCTACATGTTACATTCAGACTCTCCGGTTCCAATCTTTAAAAGCAGCTGGAGGGCCCTGGAGCAGAGGAAAGTACCAATTCACCCTACGCCATTTTCCCAGTGGGTATCTAACAGGGAAAAAGGAAAGAGGCTTTTCCTTCTCCTGCCAAGGTTAGTGGAAGCTCAGGGGGAGGTCAGTTTCCATCAGGAAAAACAGTGGGGAGAAGGGTTTAATGCCTCCCCTGGTACTGAAGCACTGATCAAACCAGCCCCCTCCGTGACAATTCAGAAAGAATGTTATCACATTTTGGCATTACGCGAATGAGCCTCGAAACCTCATGCTGCGTTCGCCCTCTTTATTTTTTTTTCTTCCGAGCCCCAGTGCCTCACTCTCCTCCTCCACTGGGTTTTCACAACGCTACACTTTTACATTTCAACTGGGTATCATAGCATCATAGAATCATAGAGCTGGAAGGGGCCAGACAGGCCATCTAGTCCAACCCCCTGCTCAACGCAAGATCAGCCCAAAGCATCCTAAAGCATCCAAGAAAAGTGTGCATCCAACCTTTGCTTGAAGACTGCCAGTGAAGACTGGTAGACAATGGTTTGCTCAATTTTCCTGAAAATGGAAACCATGGAGTGCCCCCCTTGGAATGTCACGGAAGACCTACGCCTTGCCGTGGGAAGAGGAGAGGAAGAAGAGAGGAAGGAGTCAGAACTTGAGAAGGAAAACTGGGCGCCATGGAATTCAACGTAAATGAGATAAATGTACTGTGATCGAACAGTCTGTTTGTACAGGTTGAGACCCTTGTCTGATCAATTTGGACTTCGTGCAGCCCTGGGTCAGACGCTCTTTGGGTCTGTGGCATTCTTTCTTCCACAGGCTTCCCAGTGTCAGCTGTTTTTTATGGTACAGGGTCATGGGCAGGTTGTGGCGGGGCAAATAGACTACAGCTTCCATGAGGCAGTGCAAGCACAGGACACACAAAACTTGTTAAAGCTTTAGACTAGGCTTTCTCAACCAAGCTTTCTCAACCAGGGTTTCATGAGTGGGAACACATATTTTTTTATATTTGTTAAACATTTATTGGATGATATGACCATATATTGTCATGTTGACCCATCCCCTTCTAAAATGGCCAGTGATGGACCTGAAGGGAGAGGGAAGGGGAGGGGCCCTGAATGGGGGTGTACACAGTTATGGTTCCCAATGATATTCTGCACAATCCCACCAATTATCATATGGCTGGACTTGGATGCTGTGACACAGTTTACTAAGTTAACAGTATTAACTTTTGCGTTATATTCCCATTGTCATGATGGTAGTTCATAGTCTGAGGAAGAGTGCTTGCACTCGAAAGCTCACGCCTTGAATAAATCTGAAATGTACAGGCAAGGCAAATTCATCGACAGTTTAATGACAAGAAACCAAAACATTTCTCATCCCACTTGCGAGTCCTCAGGGAGGGACGTTGAGCTATTGCCCCCATTTCCCCTAGATTAAAACACTTAGGAACATAACTCACAGAGATACCTGTAATGCAGTGCTACTCCCTGCTAATTAGAGCCTTGCTTATTTCTCCTGCTAGAGTGTTTTAGAAACAGCCAGTACAACCTGTGCAAAATGGAACAGTTTATTTACACAAATCTCACTGAAAGCACCAGAGCAAATCTTAGATGGGTGTAAACAACAGCCGCAAACATATGCATTCCAGAAAGCCTTCTTCTTCCTCCTCCTGTCTGCTTAGATTACAGCAGCAGCTGGCTGCTGCGTGAAAGCCATGTGTTTCTTGCCAACACACAATGCTGCAAAATGGCAGTAAAGCTGCCATAAAGCATACTGCTGAAAACTGCAATGAGACACATCACCTGTAGGCCAACTCATACCGCCAAATCCCTTTCCCGCCAAGGAAATACAAATTAAAGTTCCAATCTTAAAAGCAGCCTCAGAGGAAAGAATGCAAAACCGTGAGCGTTTTGAAACTGTTGACACCAAATGCAGATTTTGGAGTTTTCTCAGCTGCAGAATTTCCATGGCCTTTGTGCAAAATTTTCAGGCTAGGCTGTCCTGCCAACAGTGAACAGCCTCCCTTTGCTGTCTAGGCTCTGCTTTATAATTCAGTGAAAGTCTAAGTAAGAAAGGGCAGATGGAGTTGTGTGTATTTTCAGAGAAAGATGAAGCCTTGTGAGCCAAGTTTCGCTCTCCAAGTGCCTACAGCCGTTTAATTGGCAGAGACTTTGATGAGGAGTCGAAACACAAACACTCACTCCTACACAGAGAGTGTGATGCAGCAGCCATAAATCAGGTTTGAAAAGGAGGTGGGGAAACGGAGGGACTCCTCAGAGGTTTGAGTTGCAGAATTTCTTTTTCTTTTTTTCTTTTTTTGCCTTTGTAAGTCTGTTTACTTTTTGTAGGTCCATAATGGACTGGAACTGAGATTCTCAGCTCTCTAGCAAAATAATCCGTCCTACTAATTTCTACTTGCCCGCTTTTCCATGAGACCTGTCCAAGTATGTCCCAGCGAATCTCCCTGGCCTGCGTCAACCTGGACAGTCATGGATGTTACTTTAAGCAGTAGACTTATCAGGTCCCTGCTGGGCATGGAGTCCCCCCTCCCACAGCTGGTGACAGCAAAAGCTGTCTGACAGCAAAAGCAGGTCTAGGACTTACTGGCAGCAAAAGCAGGTCTAGGCCTGCCTTGCTAGCAACATGGTGATGTCACATCCTGCACACACCGGAAGTGACATCATGTCTCCAGAGATACAGGAATGCTCTGGAATTTGGGCAGGAGGAGGGGAACAGGAGGAGGAGAACTCACATACAATGTACCCTCTAATTCCACACACGCACATTGAACAGAACAGATCACATTCTGGGCAGAACAGAATTTCTGATCTTTAAATGGGCAGTGCCAGACCCCGCAATGGCTCCAGATTGCTGCTGAGCGGGGCTTCCTGAGTTAATGGAGTGGCCACTCCCACACACAGCTGACAGCAGCCTTTCTCAAGTGATGCCACACCTCCCTGCCACGCCCCTCGGTGTCAAATGTCACCATAAATGACATCACCCAGACACTCCCACTGGATGTTATATCATGTTCCGTGCACCCCCCCCCCCAAATGCTAGAAACGGCCAAATGGCCTACAGTGCTGGGCCTAGAACAGGGCTGGGGCAGGCACCCACTGTTCCATTACTCCCTGCCACCCCTGCCCGCAATGTAGTTAAGTTAAAATGAGTGTAATTACCTCTCTTGACTCCAGTCACGACCCTATGCAACGAGACTTGACCATCAAGGAATTTTATGACCAGAACCTCTCCCCTTTCCACCCCCTCCAGGCCCATCGTTGGCCATTTTGGGAGAGGTGGGGCAGGTCAACAAAACCATATATGGTCGTATCACCTGATATTTTTAAAATAGACATCCCCTCCATGGCCTGAACCAGTCTGTCCTCTCTAAGGGCCTTAGCGAAGCTACCGTTCCTGTTCTATTGTTGTTGTTTAACATCACTGAAATTGTGTTATTTAGATTATTGTTGTTGTTGTATTGGTTTATATTATATACTAATTTATTCCATGTATCCCCCCATGATGCATGCATGATGTATGCCATATGGAAAGGCAGTATAGAAATCGAATCAAATAAATATATAAATAAAACGTGTCTACTTTTATGTACCATCTCCCGCCCCTCTTCCAGCCCCCCCTCCCAATGTGGATTGACTGATTTGGTTTATCACACATGTTGCTTGCAGGGTAATGGCTTCACATTTCATCCTGTCCACTCCATCTGGGAACCCTTGGGAAAGAGGCACCCATAAGTTCTGTTCCCCTGCCGCTCTCTTCCCTCCATACACCCCCACAGGACCCAACCATCTGTGGCCAGGAAACAAACTCTACAAGAAATTAAAACACTCGCACACAAACACACATTAAAAAAAACACACACACACCCTCCTTCAAAATCAAAAACTCATTTTCCAAAGAAAAGTAGCCTTAAACGGTTTTATAAACATAATAAACCGCAGAGTCCCAGTCACAATAAATATCCAGCTCTAGCCTGCAGCAATTCAAATCCACCAGCGTGTTCTTAAAAAGTTTGCCAGCACAACAGAATATTTATTCCGACCATGATTTGTCTTTTGTGGGTTGTATGCGCTCTCTCTCTCATGTTTCTTTCATATGTTTACAAGGAAACGGAGAGAGAGAAAGCTTTCCAAAAATATGTTCCGCGTTTCTACCGGCAAAGACTGTTCCTCTGAAACGATGCCACTTTATAACTGTGGAGGCCTGCCTGAGCCCCAAGACCCTCCCCCAAAAGGAAGGGGGGATGGAACAGCCATGCTTCCCCCCCCCCTCTCTTTGCCTCGTTTTGTTTGTAATTAATTAAAGCTGAGCAAATTGGTCCAAAAATAAGCTAATTAGAGAAGAGCAGGAAGAGAGGAGGAGAGAGAATCTGGGCAGGCATATCTGGGCAGCTTGACAGAACGGAGAGACGCCAAGCTTCTTCCTTCCAGCGGCCACCGGGAAGAGAGGTCTGTCAGGTGGACCATAAGCAAGTCTCTGTGCCATCTTCCACAGTGTCACGCCTCTTTCAGCCCCTTGGCTACGATGGATCTCTCTAAAGGTCTAAGTCCGCTTTGGGACTCGCTGGCGGTCACTGCCTCTCCAACAATGGCCCTGTTGTGGAGTGACCAAGCTATGCAGCCCCAGATCTGAATCTCCTCTCTCTAGAAATATATTTAATTTCTATACTGCCTCTCCCCACATAGGTTCAAGGCAGAGAGAGACCGCCTCCCTGCCTATACTTCCAAAAGAGCCCTACGCTCTGTCACCACCAACTGGCTGAGGGTCCTTGGCCAGAAAAAAAGCAGGTTGGACCTCAACCAGGGCCAGAGCTTTCTCTGTCCTGGCTCCCACCTGGTGGAATGAGCTCCCTGAAGAGATGAGGGCTCTTCCTGAAATCCCACAATTCCATAGGGCCTGTAAAATGGCTGTATTGAAAGATGGGTTCTATAGCAGGGTACTCTGCTGAGGCCCCTTTCCTCCCTCCACCCTCCATCCCCACTCATTTCCCAACCCTAATTTCAGTCCTGTCTGGAAGCACAGACAACAGCACCGTGGTTATGGGATGGAATACCTCCTGCTGTCTCTTAGGAGGTTCTCGATGTAGAAATAAACAGCAGTGGCACCGAAAACACTAACAGTGTTTTATTCCAACAGATGCTTTCACGAACGGAAGCCCACCTGTTCAGAGACTACAAGAGGCTCCACATTTTGCATTTACTATTTGGGATTGTTATTTAAAGCAGCAACAGCAGGGTCAAGTGAAATACAAAAAGCAAGGGGAAAGGTAATTACATACAATTTAGGTCTAACTTGGAAAAAAATGGGAATTAATCAGTTTTTAATTTCTTTTTTGTCAAACGTTTATCAGGTGACATGATCATATAGGTCCTCTCCCAAAATGGGCAATGATGGGCCTGGAGGTGGTAGGGAGGGGAGGGACTCTCTCAGTCTCACCTACCTGTCTGTTGGGGAGGAGATGTTGGGGGAGAAGAAGGGGGAAGTGATCATATGCTGCTTTGAGATTCCTCTGGATAGTAAAAGGTGGGGTACAAAAGCTCAGTTCTTCTTCCTTTGAGATCCCTTCCTAGGAATCATCACCAAATCCCCAAGAATTTCCCAGCCAGAGAAGGCAATCTAACTCCCAAGCTAGCAGGACCAACAAAAACTCCATCTGTATTGTATCCCAGTCATCTTAGCTACTTCGGATGCAGAAAGTCCCAGGTTCAATCCTGGAGATCTCTAGTTAAAGGAATCATGCAAAGCAGGTGATGGGAAAGACCTCTAAGTGAGACCCTGGTCAGCTGCTGCCAGCCAGAGCAGAACTTCAGGAACCAAGGGTCTATATCCAACTTCAAGGTGCTAATTTCTCCTTCACAGTTGGCATAAAGTGCAAGACAGCAGGACACAACAATGAGCCATCAAGACAATCATGCATGCAAACATAACAAAAGAGCATTCCCCGCTCAAAAGTCCATGTAATTCCCTCCTTCCAACCAATGTTTTAGCTGTTTTTATGTCTTTGTATGTATATATATGTTAACTCCTGTTTTTTAATTGTTCTAATGATGTAGCAGGGAGTTAGTTTTAATGGCTTTCAAATGTGATTTTGTTATCTATGGGAGGGGCCATGGCTTTGCATGCAGAATGTCCCAGGTTCAGTCTGGACAGGAGGAGGGGGAGGAGGAGGAGGAGGAAGAAGAAGAAGAGGAAGAGGAAGCGGAAGAGGAGTTGGTTCTTATATGCCACTTTTCTCTACCCAAAGGAGTCTCAAAGTGGCTTGCAATCGCCTTCCCTTTCCTCTCCCTTCAACAGACACCCTGTGAGGGAGGTGAGGCTGAGAGAGCCCTGATATTACTGAAGAAGAAGAGCTGGTTCTTATATGCCACTTTTCTCTACCTGAAGGAGACTCAAAGTGGCTTACAGTCACCTTCCCTTTCCTCCCCATGAGGGAGGTGAGGCTGAAAGAGCCCTGATATTCCTGCTGGGTCAGAACTCTATCAGAGCTGTGGTGAGCCCCAGGTCACCCAGCTGGGTGCATGTGGGGGAGCACGGAATCAAACTGGGCTCACCAGATTCGAAGTCCGTACTCCTAACCACTACACCAAGCTGGCTTCCCAACCAGAGGGAAAGACCTCTGTCTGAGACCCTGGAGAGTGGCTGCCAGCTTGAGTGCACACTTGATGGGCCAAGGGTCCAATTCAGTATAAGGAGGCATCAGTTCATTGGCTGCCTTGGTGACCCTTCTGAGGGCAGAAAGGCAGGATACAAATGTTGCAAAATAAATAAATACACACAAGCAATTAATTGGATTTTTCCCCTTCCCTTTTCCCTCCCTCTAACTGTTGCGTCTTTCCCGCATAATCAATAAACCGCATAATGAAAAGTCCCACTTTTCATCCAACACCCAGAGAACCTGCTTTCATATCCCGTGTGTTATGTGTGTGTGTGTGATCTTTATATTACGGGAAACGGCTCCACACGTTTAAAATGTTAAACGAATCCCGTGTTGCCTTGACGGGGAGTCTGGAGTTGTGGCGTATTTTCTTTCAAGTCACTTAAAAAAAAAAAAAGCACCACTAAAGGGAACCTTGGGGCCTTTTTCGCTATGGCTCGCCAAGGCTTTCACAAAGCATGTGTGGACTACGGCCCAGTCCAATACTCTGCCAGCATCGTTTCAGAGTCAATGGCCTTTTACGAGCTTCCATGAAGCTTCATGGGGGAAAATACAGACGTATAATTGGCGAGAGTCTGTGAAAACAAGGCTGTCTCTCTTCTCTTCTCTCTCTCTCTCTCCCCCCTTCTCTCTCCCCCTCCCAGAGAAACTTCCAGAAGGATTGGATTTTTTTGAAATGGAACTAAAGACCGCCATCTGCTGTGAAAAGAGGAGAACGCCCTCCGCAGAAGGGAACAGAAGGGAAGCAGGGCTGCTGGGAGTGATGATGTTCAAATGTCAGGCAAACGGTGAAATGGGACTCCGGCCCTTGCGGGAATTCGGAAACGGTTCGCCAGAAGCGTGCCAGCCCTGGAGGCCAAACATGGAGGAGCTCTCGGGGACCGGACTCTCCAACAGCTGACGGATGAAAAGAGGAACATTCTTTGTCTTTTGGAACTCGGGAATTTCCCTGTGGGGGGCAACTTCTCCTTGGCTTGGCTTTCAATGAGGAGAATGCCTAAAATTAATTCCAGAAATGGAGCATACAAAAGAATACACATACACACTTTTATTTCCTTCAGTGAAAGAAAGAAATCAAATGCAGATGGATGGGGGAGAAAGGACCTGAAAACTCCAGAAAACACTTCAGTAGTCTATACAGTATCTGGAAACCGCAAAAATGAAACAATGAAGACATTCTAATGCAGGGGTAGTCAAACTGCGGCCCTCCAGATGTCCATGGACTACAATTCCCAGGAGCCCCTGCCAGCAAATGCTGGCAGGGGCTCATGGGAATTGTAGTCCATGGACATCTGGAGGGCCGCAGTTTGACTACCGCTGTTTAATGCATCAGGCCTAAGCACACCATAAAGTAAAAAACCCTGCCTTGTATCCTACACAGACAGTTGCAGGGGCATGCTTGGAATACTGGTGTTCTCAGACCGAGGATTAATTTGCAAGTTTCTCTCCATCACTTATGCACAATGTCCCAGTGCATATTTGTTCTGGAATAGCCTAACCATCACTCAGTTAAAAGCCAAGTTTTTGTGGCTGCTGGAAGCATGTTAGCATTTTTAAAAAATCCCTTCATGGCCTGGGAACTGTTTATCTACAGGATGGGCTCTCTTGCTGTGCCCTGCAGCCTCTGCCTGAGCAGCATTTCTGAGTACCGCTTTGCAAATGGGTAGAGATCAGCAGCTTCCCCATACCTGGGCACTCTTTGGTATGGCTGTCCCCTGCTGGAATGCCTAGAAAGGTCAGGAAGTCTGGTACACTCTTGTCATTCCACGGCAGGTGTAAAATGCAACTTCTAAGGAGGGTGTTTCTAGGGTGGGAGCTTTGCCCTAGATTTTAATGGCTGCCAAAGATCTATGAATTGTTTTTTATTACTGGCTTTTCATTCTTGTAGCATGCCTTTAACGTTGTGCAAAAAAGGCAGACTACCAAAGAATTGTCCTGTAACAGATACTCAACAGTTCACAAAGTAACTTTGCAGCTATGGAGTTTGGGATGGTGGGCAGTGCAGCCATGCACACCCTAGGACAGACATCTCTGCTAGAGGCAACATGCATTCAGACTTAATTTGGGAGGTATATTTTAAGACTCAGTTTCTAAAGAATCCAAGGTAGGAACATGAATGCTCAAGAATAAAAACTACAGCATCAGGGACAAATTTTTAGCAAGGCATCTTGCCTCCCCTCTCCTGGCCAAAACAGGAACAATTCTGGAACTGTGATTTATCAGGGACACGGGTCAGAATATAGGAACTGACCCTGGTAATTAGGACAGGTTGGACAACCTAAGGAAGATCACTGGCCCACATGACTTACAATAGTCCATTCCAACCAGTCAGGGTTTTTGATGGATTTGAGCAGACTGGGGGAGGGGTTGCTTAAAATTAGTTGAAGTGTGCTTGCCCGTGAAAGCTTATATCTTGAATCTGAGGAAGTGTGCATGCACACAAAAGCTCACACCTTGAACAAATCTTTGTTGGTCCTAAAGGTGCCATTGGACTCACATTTTTGTGGCACTATTTCAGACCAACAGGGCTATCCACTTGGATCTATGAATAATATTTTGTTGGCCTTCAAGGAGCGGCTGGACACAAACTTTGTTATGATACCGGAAGGGACTGGGAGGCCAGGCCATCTAACTGTAAAGTTCTGATGACAGCTAGAAGTACCGTAAATTATGCTGTCCTAGGGGACCTGATTTTTGCCAGAGCAGAGTAAACCTCATCCATCAACTCTCTCTCCACTCTCAGGGGTAGTCAGACTGCGGCCCTCCAGATGTCCATGGATTAAAATTCCCATGAGCCCCTGCCAGCCAACGCTGGCAGGGGCTCATGGGAACTGTAGTCCATGGACATCTGGAGGGCTGCAATTTGACTACCCCTTCTCTAGCATATGCCAGCTAGAAGATCTGTCAACTCTTCAGCAGCCTGCAGGTGGTGCTGCCGGACAGCTTTTCTTTTTCAGCCAAAAAGGAAAACCATCACACAATCAAAACACCCCTCTTCTTTTCCTGCACAACAGATTGCCTGCTTGTGGCCACACATGGGCTATTTGCACAGGTGATGCTTCAGTCCGTTTCCACATTTTCCCAGACTGACAGCCCAAATGTGAAAGCTTTATTACTGCACACAGTGCACATATAATCGTCTCTCTCTCCCCGCTGTCCATCTTACGTCGATAACACCTGTGTAGGAATAGTACACAAGAGGTTCACTGTGGCTGTAATAAGGCATGCAATGTCACCTTCCAAAACTCATACACAAGATCACTTTGGAGATAATTGACTAATTAATAGACATTTTCGCAAATTTGCCACCTGCTTTTCAAAGGCTGGCCTTTTTCGACTCTTTGTGCCCATACGAATGGGTAGAATATGCATTCCTGTCCCCACTTGGATAGGAAGCCTACCGAAACCTGGATTTCATTCAGGTTTCATTCCAGGGAGCAGAATTTTGTGTCCACATGATTCAAGCCCACCAGAAGGATACAAAATGCTTACAACCATTATAATCACTTGTCCTTTTTTGAATTTTTAAATTTTTTACAGTGCCTAAAAGTCTTAACGGTTGATCATGTTTATTCTTTGCATTCTGGTCTGTGACCATACAAACAAACCAGATGACTTGAATATGCATTCCTGTACGGTATGAGGCTTGCAAAGGCAGAGCATAAATCCTTTAGCTTTGCACAAACCTTATGTTTCTACAAAGCTAGGCATTTCCCCACATGGATTTTTGCTTCTTCTGTTTTGTTTGTTTTCAAGACCGGCCCTCATTAGCTACTTCATGATTACATCGCCCCAGTGCACTATGCCTACACTTGAGATGCAACAGAAACTATAGTACCAATTTGTAGACAAACTGGAGCGTGTCCAGAGGAAGGTAACAAAGATGGTGAAGGGTTTGGAGACCAAGATGTATATGGAAAGTTTGGGAAGAGCTTGGTCTGTTTAGCCTGGAGAGGAGACAATTGAGAGTGGATCTAATAACCATCTTCAACTATTTAAAAGGCTGCCATATAGAGGATGGAGCAGAGTTGTTCTCTCTTGCCCTGGAGGGATGGACCAGAAGCAAAGGGATGAAATTAATTCAAAAGAAATTCCATCTAAACATCCGGAAGAAGTTCCTGACAGTTAGAACGGTTTCTCAGTGGAACAGGCTTCCTCGGGAGATGGTGGGTTCTCCAGCTTTGGAGATTTTTAAACAGAGGCTAGATAGCCACTTGACAGAGAGGCTGATTCAGTGAAGGCTCAAGGGAGTGGCACTGTACAGTGGATGAACGATAGGGATGTGAGTGTCCTGCATTGTGCGGAGGGTTGGACTTGATGACCCAGGAGGTCCCTTCCAACTCTATGATTCTATGATTCTAAGGAATTGGTAAATCTAAAAATACATGTTTTCAGATTCAGATACCTTTATTGGCATAAGTAAGAATACATGTTCTGGAAAGACAACTTGATTTGACTAAAATCAATAATCCACTTTCTAAACAGGTTATCTCTTATGCCTTATCTTTCTAATATTGATAATTCTGAATGTAGTAGGGCATTTACATTATTGTGCCACAATGCTCTCCCTTCAGCGTGGGTAGAGGGAAAATATAATAAGCTTCCACCCCCCACACACACACCAGGAACGTACCTGTATATGTCAGGATGGTCCCACTGAGAACACAGAACATGTCAATTTTGATTGCTGTATTTATAATTTCACATCCCCTACTGCCAGGCCCTTTCAACTAGAGATGCTGGGGATTGAACCTGGGACTTCTGCAGGTTAAGTACCTGATGCAAACCGGAAACCAGCATGTTATAGAGATGGCCTGCCAGGCAAATTATCTATGAGTCGTGTGCTTTTAGTATACAGGAGTTTTCCATCATGGAAACTCCTATTTGCAGTCTGAAGTGGTACAGCCCAGACACAAATGAGCCACCTGGTTGAGAACTAAGCCAAAAGACATTCACACAAACATAATACTGGATTCCTCTTTCCCCCTCTTCCTTGATTTTTTATCTAAGTCATACAAAGAACACGAAACTGGAAGCTGCAGAATACAACCGCTCATCTCCTTGGGCCACTCAGAAGATCAAAGGAGACCAAAAGGATATCTCTCTGGAGGCACTCAGGTGCCAAAGGCTAAAGGGAATTTCATCTGCCAGACCCTGGAATCTGTGTGGCAACAGCCAGGAAGAAAAGAACACCTGTCTTATTACATTATCCTTTCAACCTGCCCACCGGCTAAGCATCAGCTTGAAACCAGGTAAAACAGCTGGGTGCACAACACCAGCATACGCTGCACCTGGCTCCCTACATTTCACAAAGCTCTTCTTTTAAAGGGGAGGAAATAAAAGGAAGATGGGGGGTGATGCTAACTGCATACGCTCCAACTGTCCCTCTTTAGCAGAAACAGTCATTTGTTTCACACACGCACTATCTGTTCCTTGTTAATCACCATTCCTTACTTATGCCTCTTAGTTTTCCTTCGAAGGGTGCCTTGTTAAAATTTTTGAGATTGAGAGTTGGCAGCATGGCCATTTTTCAGGTGTCAATTCTGTCTCTGAGTGGGGAAAGGATGCCTCTGGCCTTTAGCGTGCATGTGTATCAACACATGAGTGTAAAGTTTGAGCTGTAAAGACCTATACACAGCCTTTACGCAGCTGTAAAGACCTATACACAGTCCCAAAAGGAAGAATAAGCCACCTTTGTAAGGCATCGCAAATGTGATGTAGTGGTTAAGAGTGTCGAAGAAACAACTGGGAGACCTGGATCTGAATCACTACTTGTGCCATGGAAGGGTGATCTCACGCATTGCTGGGTGACCTTGGGTCATCAATTTATTTACAGTCCATTGACCAGTGAACTCCAACAAACAAATAAAATGCCACAATACATATAGGGATTATAACAATATGACACAGATTATTAAGAACAATATTTTTAAATGATAAAATATATTATAATGATAAAATTACATTTCTATTAAAAGAGCTTTGCGTTTGCAAATCACACCATGACAAAAAATTTGCTGCCGTATATGAAATTCCCTTCTGATTGGGTCATTCTTGACCTTGGGTCAGTCATGCTCAGTCTAACCTACCTCACAGGGTTGTTGTGAGGATAAAACAAAGGACGGGAGAGCAACGTAAGCTGCTTTGGGTCCCCACTGAGAAGCAAAGTCGGGTACAAATGAATTGAATACATAAATATTACGAGGCAGCTTCGCTCAAGAAACTTTCAGATGCTTTCCTTATCTTTATTGTTATGAGCAAGGAAGTCACCCCAGCTAACACCACTGTTTACAAGCCATACTGAACTTCACTTTCCCTTATTGCTCTTCCAAGGGGTGGTCGTCATAACCATAGGCTAATTAAGATGCCAACAGTGACTAACTTCCAAAGCAGCCATTAATTGAATTAACAAGTGTCTCATCCAACTTGATGGAATGCAGGTTGGTCTACTTCAAGGAAGCTCTTGATAATTGTCCCAGAATTATAGCTTTGGCCTTTCTCTGAACAGGGTGAGTCATTAATAGCAGATCGCTCCAATGTCTCAGCCAGCCTCTTCCAATTAACCTTCCAGGCAGAGATTCCACCACATGCATATATAGGGTTAATCACTAGAGTGTTGGTAGTGCTGGCAGGGGCTCATGGTAATTGCAGTCCATGGACATCTGGAGAGCCACAGTTTGGCCACTGCTAGGTAATCTCCAGGTTTGCAGGGCGGGAAATTACATTTAAAATTAATTGGGGGTACATACCCCTCCACACACACACACAGTGTAACGTTTGTGCAGGTGCAGATGTCAAAAACAAAGTTGAGCTGCCATTTTGGTAGGACCTCAAAACATCATTCAGAAATGTGGCTGTGGAAACCAGGTAGGCAAGGGAAGCCAAAGTCCCCATACCACGCCAGAGGGTGAGAGGTAAGGAAGGAGGCAGGAGGAGGGGGTGAGTAGCTAGGGGCTGCAGGGGGAAGCCAGAAGCAATAGTTAGGAGAGGGAAACAGGATTCCCTCCTTCCAGATCCCATTTAATGTTAAATTGCCTTTAATGTAGTAGGTGTTGTACATAGGCCCATTCAGACGCATAATCTAATATAAAAGGAACTTGCTACTGTCAACGATGACCAAATTAAGAGGGGGGGGGATGATCCTGGTTCTCATCCTGCAATAAATCCTGCACTAGAGAGAGAAAGCAGTAAAATCCCATAGGCCATAAAATGGAATGCAAGCATTTATATAGCACCATTGTCTTCAATGCGCTGAATAAAAGGAGGTAGACCTCAGTTATCTGATCAGTGAATTGAGAACCCGTTACTATTCCACTCTGCTGGATCAAGCATTCTGTGAATCTCGAAAGCCATTATTTGTGCTATAACATAACAGCATTATAGATGATAAGTTTCAGCTGGGCAGCCGTGTTAGCCTGAAGCAGAATAACATTGGAGTCCGGTAGCACCTTAAGGAAATCAGTAAACCATCAGTAAAGGTGATGCGTTCCGTTGAGTCGCGACTGGTTCATGGCAGTCTTATGAATTTCTAGCTCATGAGATTTTCAAGACAACAAATAAGTAGCAGCCATAGCCCTTATTGACAAAGAAACAATAACATCGTATGCAAACAAGAATAGCGCTACAGAATTCTGAGATAAAAACATAACTATGGCATCATAAAGGAACTTTGCTACGGTTTCTGTTGCTTCTTGAACCGCATGATCAAGAAGAAAAAGAACCTCAAGATGATCAGGGAATTCTGCTAGATGTTTTAAAATAGTGTTCAATGAATGAGCAGAGGAGGGTTTGCCATTAACTTCCTCAGTTCAACAGCCCCGCTCTACCTTGGTGGTCTCCCATCCAAGTACTCAGCTTCTGAGCTCGGATGCAACCCGGGGTAGATTTTGGCTATTAGGACTGCTACAAACCATGAGCATCAGCAAGAAAAAAATGGTGCAATGAGTCCATTCACAAAAATAACATAGGGCCACAGAAGGATGTGAGTAAAAGGCCTATTCCTACAGTAATGGTAGATGTTAAAAAGCAAACAGATTCATAGGGAACAGGGCTAGGTGGGGGTAGTGGTGGGGGACGTACAAGTGAACAAGCTGCTATCACCAACCAGAAGCCCCATAACCTGCACTAACAGAAAACCGGACCACGGTGCAGACAGACCAAACTGTTGTTATTCCATATCACACTGGTTATTGTTATTAAGTATGGTTATTATATTACACTATTTGATAGAAGTTGACTGTTAAATAAGTTTTATACTGAATGTTCA
This sequence comes from Paroedura picta, assembly GCF_049243985.1. Lineage (NCBI taxonomy): Eukaryota > Metazoa > Chordata > Lepidosauria > Squamata > Gekkonidae > Paroedura > Paroedura picta. The sequence goes on along the minus strand of NC_135383.1, from coordinate 14,980,592 downwards.
TTGTATTGTACAGCATATGAGAGTTATAATGTAAACCGCCTGAGCCAAAAAAAGAGGTCGGTATATAAATGTAACAACAAACAAACAAGCAAGTCTCATTAAAATGCAAGAGAAAAATAAGGCCTAATCGACCATGGTTTTTAGGGTAGAATCCCTGGGGATTCCTAGGACTACCAGAAAGCAACAAACAAATTGCCAGAAACTCTATGGTTAAAATTACCCGTTTTATTATAGAGTTTCCAGAAAATCCTAGAGCTACCCTTTGTCACTTCTGGGTAGCTGTAGCAATCGTCAGGGAAGCACTTCCTGTAAGTAGATGAGGCCTTGTCTTTCCTTTTAATGCTTTTCCTCCCAGGATGCTGTTGCCCCTGGCAACTCTCATACTAGTTGCCTAGCCTGGAATATGAGCCTTTGGCTAGGCAACTTGTGGCCACCACTCAGTCTGGAATTCTGGAGCGGAGACCACAAGCAATGACCCTTGAAATCGCCCAGCAGGACTGACTTTCGAGAAGGTTAAAAAAAGAAGAAGAAGAAAGCCTTATGGCTCTAATATTTCCCTCCCTTTGCCACTTGCTTGTATGGTCAACACTGTTGTATTTAAAGGTTACAGCGATTAAGTGCTGTGATTAATTTAGTCTCAGCAGAATCAATTCCACTCAACTACAAATCTAATTTGCATACTGGAAAGGATTCTCTTTTCTGCCTTGATCTGAGCGGCTCGGACGCCTGGCTCCATTCTGCCTCTAAGAAAAGATGGCGCTTTGCAGGATTGGGATCAGAGGTTAATTAACAAATGTTTTGACAAAGCTAATAGGACAGATCTATTTACGTGCCGCTGTTTACTCGGCTTAATTTTAATCTATCGCCTCTCATCAGATTTGCCAAGGATGAGTATCCAACTTCTAAAAGCCCATTAGTGTGAAATTCCAGGGACAGCAGCAGGTCTATTTATATCCAGAGGCTGAAAATAGTTAAGGTAATTACAAATGACACCCTTTAAGGTTTGGGGAAGGTGGACAAGAGGCCTAGATCAAGTTCTGGTTTCTAGAAGGGCAAGGATGTTTCTTGCTTTGTGACAGAGGAAAATATATTTCCTGGTCATAATTAGGAGAGGTCCTCCATTCCCTCTTGGAATGGGGTTGGCTGTGCCAGGTATCCCATGCCATTCACCTAGGGTTGCCAGGTCCCCCTGGCCACTGGCAGGTGGTATATTTTATTTATTTATTTTTATATCTTCCTGGTAAATCCCAAAGATATCCAGGATTCTCTTCTGGAATTTTTATTGTTTTTTCCAGAAAAATGACAGATATTGTTGGTCATAGAATTGAAAGGGGCCATACAGGCCATCTAGTCCAACCCCCTGCTCAATGCAGGATCAGCTTCAAGTATCCAGGATAAGTGTCTGTCCAGCTGCTGCTTAAAGACCACCAGTGTGGGGGAGCTCATCACCTCCTTACGCAGCCCATTACACCACTGAATTCTGTCTGTGAATTCTCCCCCCCCCCCCGCTATGTACTGTTCTACATGTAATTTACTACAGGTCCTATGCTGCCAACAGGAACAGCTCCTGGCCCTCCTCTAAGTGAACAACCCTTCAAGCGAGACATCATGTCCCCTCTCAGCCGCCTCTTCTCCAGGTTGAACATTCCCAAGTCCCATAGCCTTTCCTCATAGGCCTTGGTCCCCAGGCCATGGATTATCCTTCTTGCTCTCCTCTGTACCCTCTCAATTTTATTCACCTCTGGTTTGAAGTGAAGCCTCCAGGACTGCACACAGGATTCCAGGGGCAGTCTAACCTTGAACTCGCCACGACATTGATAAAGCTGTTCTGACTGAGCAGGAATATCAGGGCTCTCTTAGCCTCACCCACCCCACAGGGTGTCTGTTGTGGGGAGAAAAAGGGAAGGCAATTGTAAGCCGCTTTGAGACTCCTTCGGGTAGAGACAAGCGGCATATAAGAACCAACTCTCAGGCCTCTCTCAGCCTCACCCACCTCACAGGGTGTTTGTTGTGCGGAGAAAAAGGGAAGGCGATTGTAAGCCGCTTTGAGTCCTTCGACTAGAGAAAAGCAGCATATAAGAACCAACTCTTCTTCTCTCCGGCTCCAGCTCCTGCTTATGGCATGCTGCACCAGGCGAGGGGCCGGGACAGATGTCAGAAGTGACAGCTCTGTTTTGTCAAGGCAGCGCTCCGCCACCGTGTCGGGGGTGCCCGTCAGTCGGGGAAGCTCAGCGACGTCGGAGATGACAGCTCCTCCGTTTCTTTCATCCGCCGATGTGACTGGGTGACCTTTTCCAGCACGAGCAGCTGCCTCCCCTCTTCAGCCGATCATGGCAGAAAACAAGTCCCTTGGGGTAAACTGTGCCCTTTCCCTAATTAAACTAAAATAACGAGAGACGGCAACTGCAAATTGCCATTATGCTTCCCTCCTGGAGCTGCCCGGCGAAGCAAGAGGCAGAGGAGGGTTTGGGGAGGGAAAGGGATGGGCGGGGGAAGGAGGACGAGGGGGACGAGAGCCACTGGGAAGGCATGCAAAGGGCTTTGGGGGCTATGAAAGCACCGCTCCAATGCGGTAGTCAAACTGCGGCCCTCCAGATGTCCATGGACTACAATTCCCATCAGCCCCTGCCAGGGGCTCATGGAAATTGTAGTCCATGGACATCTGGAGGGCCGCAGTTTGACTACCCCTAAGCATTCTCAATAATGACTTTTATACTATTAGTAGTAAAAATAAATAAATCAACGGTGCGTCTAAACTGCTGTCAAATCGCAGACCACGTCGTGGCCACCCCACGAGTGGGTTTTCAAGGCCAGAGACTAGCAGATTTGGCATACAGCTGCCAGCCTCTGTGTAGCGACCTTTGGAACTCCTCAGTGGCCTCTAGGGCTGCCAGGTCCCCCTTGCCCACCAGCAGGAGATAATGAGGTGAGGTTATCAGGTCTAGGTTGGGAAACTCTTGGAGATTTGGGGGGTGGAGCTCGAGGAGATCAGGGACCTCAGCGGGGCACAATGAAATAGGTACCAGTCTCCAAAACATTGATTGTCTCCAGGGGAACTCTCTCTGCAGCCTGGAGGTGAGCTGTGATTCCAGGGGATCCCCACTTGGAGGCTGCCATCTCCCATCCAAGTCCTATCCCAAGGCTTAGCTTCTGAGATCTGATGTAATTAGGCAGAGACAAGCCTGCCTATATGCAGCAACCCTGGTCTTCCTTGGTACTAACCTGGGCCAACCCTGCTTAGAAGCCAAAATCTGATGAGATCAGGCTACGCTAGGGTGAAATCAATTATAATAACATCTATAATTTTCTCCTCACCACACCCGTCTTGGGAATGTAGGTTAGTTCTGAACCTGTGTCTCCCGTTGAGAAACTCCTAACACATTGTACAGCCTTTGAGAAACCCCAGTAGTGGTGTCATCTTGCAGAACATGGTTGGGAAGCGTAGCTGTGGACATGCCCACCCAGGGCCCTGTCCCTCCCCATCCCCTCCAGGCCCATCAGGGGTCAACATCCATCAGGGCTCATATCACCTAATTTTTAAAATATATAAAATTAGTTAACTCCCACCCATTCAGGAAACCCTTCCAGGGCCATCAAGAAACCCCAGGGTTTCACAAAAACCATGCTGCTCCCTTTTTGGAGAATATTGTTCCCTTTGGCTACACCCAATTCCCGCAGATTTGACCATCATTCAGTTCAACTAAACACGATCAATGGTTTTCAACTGTTACTGCTTTCCTGTCCACTTTGCGATAGGTTGGCTTTTTCTATTATGAACCAGCAAGAGAAAGTTTCTTAAAACATCAATAATCCATTGAGACAACTTCTCACCCAGCTTGCATCTCAGATTGTCACCCCGCCTGCCCCACCAAGCCACTGGCAGGAGATGTCCTGGGAAGGACAGGGACCTGGGGGGGGGCAATGCCCTAGCGTCCCCCTCCAAAGCCTTTTCTCCAAGGAAATAGATCTCTGTAGTTTGGAGTTGAGCTGTAATTCTGGGGGATCCCCAGGTCTCACCTGGAGGCTGGCACCCTTGTCCCCATTACTAAGGAGACCTTGAAAAACAGAATGGGACAGAAGCAAATACGCCAGCTCTCTGAATCCAGAGATGGTCCCTTTACCATCCTTTTCATTCTCTCTTCTTCCCCCATCTCCCCGCGGATTGCTGTGCTAACAGGATAAGAGGCACAACAGAGATATGTGATTGCTACATAAAGGTAGAACACATGCAAGATATTTAAAACATTGGGGGGGGCAGGGATATCAAAGCGCTCTCGCCATCTGTCTACCGAGCATATGTAGTCAGAAACAACAAGCGGAAGATCCTGCAAGATGCCAACCCCTCCAAGTGATGAGATGGGATGTGACAGGCAACAGATTTGCACTCTTCTGACAGCAAGGGGAAACACATGGGTGGCAGTCGTGAGTTTGAAAACCTCCAGATGCTGCCCTCTTCTCACATTTCCATATCTTTGTTCATGCAACATCTGAAAGGGTCCCCCCCCCCGCCCCCATCTGTACAGAAGAGAAAGGGAGGGGAGGAGACTACGCAACCCATCAAGAGCATATGTCCCCCTTGATCGAGCAGAAGGGCTGACGGGATCAGACGTGCATCCGAAAGTGCCAGAAAGAAAAAAATCAAAGCGGGGGATTTTATTTTAATGGGAAAAGGAACAGAAAAGGGAAAGTGTGTCTGAGCATCCCTCAGCATTGTTTTGAAAAGAATATTCAGGTTTTGATCCCAGTTCCGGGGGTGGATGAGCCCAAGCCTGAAGCAAAGATCAGCAACCTTTTCATCGACGATCAGAGCAAGCAATGAGCAAGCAAACAGTGGAAGGAAGTTTGCTGATGCCACTTAAAAACTTGGTCAGAGAGCCAGCTTGGTGAGAGAGCACTACAGTTGCGGCTCTCTAGGACTTCCTCCAGTCCCCATGGTGGGACCATAGAGATTGGTGGAATTCCTAGAGCATCATGTCATGCATTCCCCTCCCTCAGTAGTTCCCTGGATTGCCAGGCACCTTATCCCCTATATAGACAGTTTTCTTACAGAATCAACTCCCCATAGAGGCTAGAGCCAAGCTATTTGAATGCCCATAAAGGCTGCAGACCTCTTTATTCTTAAACAACAATGTTATACTTATGACAGGTGCTTCTGAAATGAGTTTTAGTGTATTGATGTCTACCTTGCAGTTTGGTTCCCATCACACCAAGCCTGACTCAGAAGTTCCTTGCAAACTCACCACTGAAGCTGCAGTGTGTGTGTGTGTGTGTGTGTGTGTGTACCCTGGGAACGTAAGACCAAACATCACCTGCGGGCAGGGATAAGACCCAGGGATTGGCATGCTTCACATTCCAAAATATCCCACCACCAGACCAGACTCTAGTGCAGATACAGAGTGCCCGGAGGTGAAAGGCATTAAAAGAAGCTAATGACATATGACATTGCTTCAAATGGCAAACCCGGAAAGGTTAAGAGAAATGTACGACAGCTGTGAAAACTGGGGATAGTAAGAACTCCCTCCTCCCCCCCACCCCAGGGGAAGCCCCAGGGAAGCCCGGGTTAGGAAACCGAAAACGTTTATTGTATAGCAAGAGGTCTTGCTATAAAGGCCAGACCATTTGGGCCAACTTCTGAATATTCTATGGCTTGGAATGTATAAACCATAAAGAAAAGCTGGATTCATGGAAGGGAATTTTGCAATTTCCCCCTTACCAACTCCTGCCCTTGAGCACGGTCAGGGTCCCAATCTCCAGATTGGGAAATACCTGGAGATTTTGTGGTGGAGCCTAAGGAGAGAAGGATTTGGGGAGGGAAGGATTTTGGCAGAGTATCATGCCATAGATTCCGCCTTTCAAAGTGGCCATTTTCTTCTGAAGGGATCTCTGTTGCCTGCAGACCAGTTCGAATCCCAGGAGGTTGACAATCTTAAACATCGTATCAGATACTGGTGTGGGGGAGCTGTGGCTGGAGGAGGAAACTAAGCAAACAAACAAACAAATAAATGAAAAGAGGAGAGAAAGAGAGACCTAACTAACGGTTCTGTTCTGCATTCTGTCCAGCCTGATATTACTGCATGATCAGAACAGATGGCTGCGTGTGGGGGAGCGGGGAATCCACCCTGGCTCGCCAGACTAGAAGTCTGCACTCCTAACCACTATACCAAGCTGGCTCTCCAACTAAGCCAATCAGGACACTGGAGAAGAATATTTGCAATATATCAGGAAGTTCCTAATTGAACTATGGTAAATACACATCTCCCCCGACGCCCCCTGCAAGATATTCTTCCTATGTTTTGAATCATGCCCACTACGTATCCTGCATATTCCAACACTACAATACTACAAACGGGAGCACCAAGATAAAACTAAGGTGCACTTTCGAAGTGTGCCCCAAAAGTTTAATCATCATGCAAAATGAAAAGCGTTATTATTCATCTAGGTTATTTATTTCCATTCTTCGAGTGAGATGCTTTCATAAAGCTGCGGGGAGAGCCGAAGAACACAGCAACAATCCAAAAGTCTGGAGCTACGATTACAGCTATATTTCCCTTTCCGCACATTTAAAAACCACCACACAAAAGTGCTTGTTTCCCTCATCAAAGAGCATGTGACCCACCCACATCAGATGGGAAAGACGCCCCTGAGCTGGAGGCCGTGCCAGCATCTAAGAGACACGCCCACATTCGGCATTCTGTCTATGGAAGTGGTGTTGAAGGGCCAAAGCTTGGGGGCGGTCCATGAAGCCACATCCAAGACAGTACACAGCAGAGAAGACACCGTTAGCTGATGCTGTTGCAATTTTCTTACCACTGAGAAACCCCTGAAACACCCTTCGGGTGTCAAGAAAGTTGAGAAGTAGTGCAAGCTTGCAGAATATGGTTGGGAAGCCCAATACCATGGAGTCTACCATCCAAAGCAGCCATTTTCTCCAGAAAAAAACTGATCTCTGTAGTCTGGAGATGAGCTGTAATTCTTGGGGATCCCCAAGACCCACCTGGTGACTGGCATCTTTAGTCCAACCACAAGGCACATTAAATAAAAAACATGCCTTTGCATTCAGGTACCATCTTTGTTGGATTCCGTAGCAGACTGTGACAAACCATTACATGCCCATAAAACCTTCTGTGCTTGGAACAAAACATGCACATCGTCAATAGTGCGAGGTGGAAACACAGAACTGCCATGTTTGATGCATACTCAGCAAGCCTTGCTCTGCATACTGTGCCACTAATGTATGCATTGTGCATGCATGCAGGTATGCATGCTGTGCCCTGCCAGTCAGGTGAAGACAGGGGTATTTCAGAGTTCAGCCTCTTCCTCGCCTAGTTTTTCCTCTGAAGTCACTTTGCAGCAAAGAGATATCTGGTGTACCAAACAAACCCACCTTGGAAGAGCCCTCCAAAAAGTCCTAGCCTGAGCCTGATGGTGACAAGACACACATGGGACAATTCACGAGGAAGGGTGAACTACACGCAAATCCCCTGGAAAAGTCAAGACTTGAAGAGTTGGAAAGAGAAAAGACGGCACATAAGAGATGAGCGCGCTATAGAGAAAGGGGGTTGGGCATCTGTTTCAAATTACTCCTTGGTCTGACCCCCAGCAAAATGCAGTCATAGTCATTACCTGCTCTTGTTCAAATTAAATACTCTAAATTTTCCAGCAAGCAGTGTAAACAAATCACTGCAGTTAATCAAAGCACATCCTGAACCGATACTTTCGGAACGGCCTCCTCCCATGCTTTCAAATCTCCTTCAGTGAACAATACTTAATTACAGCAATAGAGAGAAGATTAAGAACTGGCAGTGACTGCCCCGGTTTATTTTCATAAATCCAGTGGACCACACAAGATATGTACACAGAAATGACAGATGATGCCTTTTGGAGAAATGGGAGGAGAAGGAACGGCATTAAAGGTCGAAAGAAAGAGAGAGAGAGAGAGAGAGAGAGAGAGAGAGAGAGAGAGAGAGAGAGAGAGAGAAAGAAAGAAAGAAAGAAAGAAAGAAAGAAAGAAAGAAAGAAAGAAAGAAAGAAAGAAAGAAAGAAAGAAAGAAAGAAAGAAAGAAAGAACGATGCCAACAGCTAGACTTAGCTTCACTGCAGATCCAGTGCACCAAGTGAATCCAGAAATACTTTTAAAATGAAATTGCCAGGAACTCTCATGATAATATTCCATTATCTGTTATGGGTAGACTTCACAGATATAACTGTAGGGAACAATTAAGGAAAGATTCAGGGTCCATTTATTTGACCTGTCTTTACCTTATCCTTCAGCAAACTTCCCTCTGACATTTTGTGCTTTCCACACCCCTAGGCTGAGAGAGAGAGGGCCAAGGTCAAGCAGTGAGTTTCATTGACAATTAGGGATGCCAACCTCCAGGCGGCACTTGTAAATATCCCATTATTACAGCTGATCTCCAGCTGAACAAGATATGGCTGGTTTGGAGGATGTACTCTATGGCACGGGTAGTCAACCTGTGGTCCTCCAGATGTCCATGGACTACAATTCTCATGAGCCCCTGCCAGCAAACACTGGCAGGGGCTCATGGGAATTGTAGTCCATGGACATCTGGAGGACGACAGGTTGACTACCCCTGCTCTATGGCATTATATCCTGGTACGTTCCCTTTACTCCCCAGCCTCCAGCCCTCCTCTACCCTTTCAGGTATTTCCCAACTCAGAGCTGGCAACCTTATGAATAATTGTGATTTGAGCCTGGGTTTCCCAGGGTCCCAGTCCAATACTCTATACCACGCTAGCACTTCCATGCCGTTCTGCAAAGCACACCACTGAATGAAGAAGAAAAGAGGAAGAGGAAAAGGAGGAAGAGGAAGAAGAGTTGGCTCTTATATGCCTCTTTTCTCAACCCAAAGGATTCTCAAAGTGGCTTACATTCACCTTCCCTTTCCTCTCCCCACAACAGACACCCTGTGAGGTAGGTGGGACTGAGAGAGCCCTGATATTACCGCTTGTTCAGAACAGCTTTCTCAGAGTTGTGACAAGCACAAGATCACCCAGCTGGCGGCATGTGGGGGAGTGCAGAATCGAACCCGGCTCGCCAGATTAGAAGTCCGTACTCCTAACCACTGCACCATGCTGAATTAAAAAGTGAATGAGTTTCAAGAAATGGGAATAGTTTAGTGCACTACTTTTAGCAATTTCATTAAACAGGAAATGAAATCGACAACACATGTTTTAAAAGAAACAGGTTCTAAGAAACACTCAGCAAGTTTAATGGGTGTTTTTTTTTAATCCATTCTAAAGTACATTTTGAAAATTGTTCACCGTGTTATTTATATCTCACCTATCCTGCATCGACTGCCTATCAACTTCAATGGACATCCCAAAACAATAAAACTGGAACATCAAAAAAAAATAATATTTTTCATTCAAATGATGCTGCAAGGTTGGTGTAATGCCATTCCGCAAGCTCCCCCTGGACTCCAAGAGAGATGGAAAACAGCCCAAACTGGCACTTACATTGAACAATGAATTTTGCCCAGAAAGTGCACAGAACTGTCTTTGCCCATGTATGACACACATTCAAATAACATGATAGCTGAACCAGGAGGTGAAGATCCCTGACCGGCTCTACATCCGTTTCGAATGTATCAAGATCCCTTCAAAGAATACTTTATCCCAATGGTGGATTGACCTTGGCTGCCCATTGTTCCCTGCATCTCACAAATACATTTGTTAAATATTTCACCACAATCCTTCTTCTCTAATAAGCTAAGTAAGAACTCCTAGTGAACAGAATCAACCACTTTCTCTAGAGAAAAGCAATGCTAATTATTTATCTGGACTTCGTTGGTAATATTCAATATTATTCTTATATTATCTCTAATCTTAGGTAAAGGTATCCCCTGTGCAAGCACCGAGTCATGTCTGACCCCTGGGGGTGATGCCCCCTAGCATTTTCTTGGCAGACTCAATACAGGGTGGTTTGCCATGTCCTTCCCCAGTCATTATTGTTTTACCCCCCAGCAAGCTGGGTACTCATTTTACCGACCTCGGAAGGATGGAAGGCTGAGTCAACCTTGAGCCGGCTGCTGGGATCGAACTCCCAACCTCATGGTCAGACAGCTTCAGACAGCATGCCTGCTGCCTTATCACCCTGCGCCACAAGAGGCTCATCTCTAATCTTAGTACCTAGTAAAAAGCCTGCTTGATCTTCATATATCGACTCTCCTAAAATCTTTTCCATAGGATCAGCCTAAATGCTAGTAAAAATGATAGAATCAATATGAGATAGGCCTGAAGTGATGCACCTCATTAATATCATTCTGAGATTTAGGAATAATCATAAACATCTTTTAAAACCAAAAGCTGGGAACTAGTATCTTGTAAAAACAGATCATCAAAAAGCTATAGCAATATCACTATTATCACTGTTTTGAAGTCTGAAAAAGCCTCTAATATCTGAGATGGGGAGGGGGTGGATGGATGCTACAGGGACTGAGATGCTACGGGGCCATTGTGGGGAGTGGTCTGCAGTAACAGGCATTTTCCTGTCCACATAACGTCTAAAGCAACAGCTAGGCTGCTGAAAACCGAGTAGCATCCCAGGTTTGGGAAAAGCCAAAAGAAGAAAACATAGAAACAGGATGAACAGGAGATGACATCACGGGGATGATCTAGAAGCCACCAGGAACTTTTTGGAAGGGTGGCATTAATTAATTAATTAATTAATTAAGGAAGGAAGGAAGGAAGTCAAGGTGAAGCAAGCCATCATGAGCTCTTTCCGCAAGGATAACTTCCCATCACATTGACTCGCCTGTCAGTGTCAGAATCTTGCCACTGGTCCTTCTCTGGGTTTATTTTTTCCTCTCAAAGCTGTAATTCTACAGTCAAATGACAGACATGTTGGGGTTGCTTGGCAAGTAAAACACAGCCAATGTCAGGGAAGTTTCGCCCTGCTCAACTTCAGCCTTGGATCCCGCGGTGTATCATTGCTCCCACCCACGTTCTTTCTTGGCACGCCGTCTCCAATGTATATCGTGATACATGTGATACGGGATCCAGCTTGCTCAGAGCCAAGGAAATAACCCAGGATATAGGATCCGACTTGCTAGAGCCAAGGAAATAATATCCGCTGCCTTTTAAATGGATTAAGATACACACAGAGACCTTTGAACCCCATTTGTTACTCAGCTCGTCGGAACAGTTTCTGGACAACGGAATAAAATGGTTCCATTTAATTTAATTTAATTAGTGAGCACCAACCCATTCCTTTCTGGGAACACATCTTGGCTTTTGGTTATCTGAAGTGCAACACAAACACAAGAAAATGAGGCTGTTCAGCAATGGTGGTACAGCAATGTACCAATTGGGAACAAACTTTGTAAATTTTGCCAATTAGAGCCTGACTCAGTGCCACATGTTCTACTCTACTGCCCATCACATTCTATGCTTAGACAACAACTTGTTGTCCCTATCACAATGGACCTTTCTGACCCTATGGACAGAATAACCAGACATTTGTTAGCTGATAGGTCCCCAGAAATAACGGAACTGGTGGCCGAATTCTTGGCTACTGTGATACGAAAGGGCAGTCGGCTAGGCAAGAATCAGGTCTAGACCAAGGGCACCTACAACCGGTGGAAATTACTGATTGCTGGGCATTCTGGAGGAATCCACTGTTGGTTACTGCTTATTTTATTTCTTTTACTTGTTTATCTAGACTATATAATTTTTATCAATTAATTATAATTATGAATTACCCTTGTTCTCATGATGTTTTATATGCCATTAAAGGTTTTTTGAATTTGAATTTGGTGGGCTTATTGCTATACTGGCCCCCCCTGCCAGTTTATTTATGTAGGGACACTTTCCACCTGGATAGGACCTGGGGCTCCCCCAGAATTACAGCTCATCTCCAGACTACAGAGGTCAGTTCCCTTGGAGAAAGTAAATGCTTTGGAAGGTTGTCCAAACTGGCTCTCCAGGTATTCATAGACTACCATTCCCATGAGCCCCTGCCAATTGGCCATGCTGGCAGGGGCTCATGGGAATTGTAACCCATGAGCATCTAGAGAGCCTCAGGTTTGCTACCCTTGCTCGATCAAGAAGGAAATAGGAGGGGAGGGACCCACTGGAGGACCAAACAAGGAACAAGCAATAAGACACCGGGACTCCAATATGTTACAACAAATTATATGTTATGTCAAAAACAGACATCGAGGGAGTCTTCCATCCTAGTGAACAGAGTCTTCAAAGAAACATCCAGGAAGTCTTAAGAAATGCCTTAAGCTAGGAGTGGCTGCTTACAGAACTTTCTACAACAGTCTTTGGTAGGTTGAAATGGTATTCAGGTTAAAAACCGTCAACACCAGATTTTCCATTAAGAGATTGTTCTTCTCAATTGAAGTTTCCAGTTGAAAACAATTTGAAACGTGATATCTATTGATAAAGCTATGCAGCGAAACACATTGGGATTGATTAAGAATCCTGCTTATTAAAGAATTGACTGAAGGCTGAAGATTCCCTGGATGTCTCTTTATTACACTGGAATGATTTGCTGTACCATATTGGAATCCCAGGGCCTTATTGTTCACTATCCCTGCTCTATGGCTCTGTATGACACTGATCGTTTATGCACTGGAGGTTTCATGCCGGGATGCAGGCTGGTGTTTTAGTCATGGCAGGTTGCCCCACCTCTTCCTGCACCCACATGGGGGAGCATTTGGCCTGGTGCACCTCATCCGGCCCAGATTTGTGCTCCTGCACGGGAGCTGGGGCAGTGAAGTTCCCAGTGCACAAACGGTCACTGAGGTTCTCATCATCCCCAAGCTCTGGTGTCAAGTCTCCAGGAGTTTTCCCTACATGGAACTGGCATCCCTATCCCCCCCCCCCCCAATCCTCTGCTAGATTTCAATTGCATAATGGGGGGGGGGAGTGACACAGTTGCTGCAAATACTAGACTACAAAAGCATAGGATCAAGACAATTGTGTTGCACTCTGTTTGGCACTTCTGCTGTGTGTCCACTGTGTCCGTCAGCCCTCCCTCTCCCCCTCACTTGGAATCTTATAAAGCCAAGTCCTTCTCAACAGTGGGCCTCCATTTTATGAAACAGGCTCCCGGTTAGATGGTTTTAAATAAGATGCCACAATATTGTTCAGTTTACTGCAGAGCACAATGGGATTTGAACTGGAGACATTTTTTTGGAATTGCATATTTTGACTGAACTCCTCGTTTTAATTATGAATTGTTTGCTGTCTTGAGCCTAAAGGGGGAAGACAGGATATAAATATTTGAATTTTAAATTTGCCTTTAAACAAATGCCACCCTGACTTCAAGGAGCTCAGCCTGATATCTTCATAGACCTCCTTTCTTACTGATACTCGGCCTGGACAGATGATGCAGGGCAAACTGATAACAATCCATACGCCAGTGGGTCACCCAGATTCTTAGCCCAGCATTCTAACAATGATGAATAAGATCTTCCTCCACCTGTGAACTTCTAGAGGTGAGTAAGGAAGCCACCTGAGCCCTGAGAATTCAAAACTGTGTGCCTTTTATACGAATAGCATTTTAACAAGGGCAATGATTTGCAAGGGGGGAGGTCCCAAAAAAAACCCAGGACTGTCCCTGGTGAATAGGGAAAGCTGAAATATCTTTCATTCATTCATTCATTCATTCATTCATTCATTCATTCATTCATTCATTCATTCATTCATTCATTCATTCATTCATTCTCTGCCGCTATTGGCAAGCCATCTTGTGGTAGGTTATCATAAAACCCCACAATAAAATAGTAAAATTCCAACATTAAAACTATTTCTATTCCCATTGTACAAGAAAACAAATACCCAGGTCTGGGGAGGAGCCCTTCCTCCCTCTGGAGCAATGTTCGGAGCCCAGTGGACTGCCGTTCAGTTTTTAAAAGCTACTCCCTGCAGCGGCTGCAGCGGAACCCAGACACAGGTTCTAATTGAAATAGGAAATCCAGTGATCCTACTGAACTTTCCCTAGTCTACTTCCTCCTTTGGATGTTTTGGCGGCCCTTCTACGCTTGCTCCAAAAGCTTGGGTTTGCTGTAGGAGCAGAGTCCCATTCCTTCTTGAATCTTTTATCACTTATTACAAACAAACAAACACAAATCCTCTGGTTCTTAAATAATTGAGTGGCAGCACTTTCTGGCAGGCAGCTGAAGTCCAATTAAGCAAACGAAGTTGAGAGAGAGAGAGAGAGAGGGAGAGAGAGAGAGATCCTTAACAAAATGCCTTGACTGGGACAGTTCTAAGCTCATTCTGATTTGACTTTCAAAGATGGTACAGGGAACCCCTTCCAGTGGAGGAAAAATCATTACACAGGAATAGGCTGACACACAGGCTGTTTCTGCATGGAGGAGTATAATATGTGTGGCCTCGTGCTTGCAAATGCAGGATGGTAAGCCTCGCGTTTGCAGCCCTACTCAGGGGAGACCTCTCCTGCACATTCCCTCTGCCCCATCATGGCTTTTTGACTCCTGATTAGGCTGCAAGGGAAAACAAGCCGAACTTCTCCCCTCCCCCCCCCCCGCTCCTTGGCTTGTCAATCACAGCAAGCCACCAATCACAGCACAGCAGTTCTCTCGTGGACTGAAACTTTCTTCCCCTGATCCCTGAAATTAATTCTTTTAAAGGCACTTCTACAATGCTGTGCAGTAATGCCACAACACAGATGCATTTTAAATAAAAATCAACCCTGCTACGTTGCTATGGAGAAACGTCAGAATGATACAGCATTCCCCCCCCCCTTTTGGGGGGATTTGTGTTCTTTTGGACTTTATTTATGTAAATGGTTGGCTTAAGAACAAAGTGCTCAGATCCCTGTATGATCAGGAGAAGGCTGCTCGATAACCTGCCCCCCCTTTCCCACCTCCAGAAAACAGAAATGTGGCTTGCCTTTGGTTACTCACCGATGGGATATGAAATAAAAAGTGGCAAATCCACTTTTTGTGATTTCCCTCATCCTGAGGCATATCTGGGCAAAACACGAGCCAGCCCCTGGACAGCCTTGGGATGCAGGTGATGTCATATGGAGGGGGGCTCTAAAGCCCACCAGCAACCAGAGGCTGTCCAGAAGCAGGCTCCTTGTGCAGAAACAGTCACAATATCCCCTGGGCCCACCTTTTGACATTTGACATTTCCTGACTATTCATCCATCTGGCTATAACCAGTTGTACTTTCCAAATGTACTACAGGGTTAAAAGCTGCTTTCCCCAACATGCGACTGATTTCTCTGTGCCTCCCTCTGTGTAGCATTCTTGTTTCTTCTCTTCCTCACAAGGGAGGGGGGGGGCTCACCATCTTATTCATGCCCAAGAGGATGTACTGTCAAATCACTTCCACTTGAAGCTTAGTTTTCAGACATTACAGAAAAGGAAGCAGAAACATGCACCTGCACATTAGGTCACTATGGATTTTGGGGGTGCAGACTTAAACCCTTGGTAGGGGAGCTCAAAGACGACACCCTGTCATTTATTTGGTATTTTTCATCTCACCCTTCTTCTAAGAAGCACAGGTTGACAAATGGAGGTCTCTCTTTCTCCAACTCTGCGGTGTAGTTTATATTGAGAGAAACTATCCTGCCCACGGATAAGTAAGGATCCCTGTGGTGCCTTGTTCAGCACTATAACCACTAGACTATTCTACCTCTCCATTGCCTCTGAGATGCCTCCCAAGGAGGTCCTAATTTCATTGCTCACTCCCCTAAGCTTTTTATTTAGTCATTGGTGAATGCTTTCCCCATCATGTTTCAATCTATATTCATGCATTTTTTGATCAACAGTCCTCCTTTTGCTATCGTTCACAGAGCTGCTGGCAACTCACATATAGTTTTGAAAGATATGTGCTTTGAATGTGCAATAGGCATAGAAAACAGCCTGCCTGATGCCCGTAGAGTGTTGAGAAAAAAACTGAGGGGTTCTATGGAAGTAATTTGGTGCAAGGAAACAAGGGAATGGCATGAAAATAAGAAATTGTCATGCTAGAGGAAAGGGAAATAGAAATAGACATTTTCAAGTGGAAACAGTAAGAAGATAGGGGTGCTACATCCCTCATCAATGCAGATGGGTGGGGTGCGCATTCCGGGAGCAGGGAGTAGCGCTGAAAGTTAACACAGTATGCTGATGTCACCCAGAAGTGATGTTGACAATACTGGGGGCAACTCTCTGGCTTTGGAGCAAAAAACCCTCTATGGTAGAATTTGCTTCCTACCATAAAGTTTTGTCCCAAAACTAAAGCCTGGGAAGGGATGAATGGAAATCTGGAACCATGAAATCCACCTTCCAAAGCTATCATCTTATCCAGGGAACTGTTCCCTGGAGATAGTCCTAAATCCAAGCCAGGCCAGCAAAGGTTCTGGGTGGTTTAAGAAAGGGAATTTGGGAACTGTCCTCCCTTGCTTACAGGCTAAGGTTGCAGCCTAAAAGCTTGCTCTCCTCCCCCCCCCCCCAGGTACACATGGTAATGGCTCCAACCTCTCATTGATCAGATGTTGAACCATTTTTGGCCCTTGCTTGTCTTCTGTTTTTCATCTTATAGAGGAACTGTCTTTTCTCTCTTATCTTGAGGGGTTGAGGGGTTAAGGACTACAGCAAGCCAATCTTTTCAAAGTTAATCTGTGCACAATAATTAAAATGCATCTACATGAACATGTCCTATGAGATGTGCTTCTATTTTTGAAAAGTAAAATTTCTTTCTCTTGTTATCATTGGAGTCAGATCATCTTGGTAATTTGTTTGAACAGCACCCCCCCCCCCCTTATCCAGGAAATGTGGAGGATCGCAGATACTGCATAAAGCTTCTGTGCTTCCAAGGCAAATGATGATTTGGGGATGTTTACATTTAACCCAATACAAAGTCAGTCCTCAGCCACCCTGATCACAAACGTTCTCAGCTGAGGTCACCACACAAAACTGAATATATGACTAACTTATTCTGCATCCTCCACTATGCAAAGCCTTTTTTTCTTTTCATTTTTTCTCCTCATTTTCTCCCCAAGCTCATATATCTTGTGCACTGTGCTGGAAATATTCCTTGGCACTCAATTAAAAATTTAGATCATAAAAAGGCAATGTTCTCCCCACCCCCACCATTGGAGTTACTTTGTTCTTTGCATATTTTTATTCTTTGCTCCAATACACAGACGGAAAGGGGGGTGGGGGAGAACTAGGGTTCATCCACAGAACATTGAAAGACCCCATGAACAATGGGATTGCCTGTAAGAACATCACTCCCATTGCACACGTTCCATTTTATTTTAATTTTATAATTTATAGCCCACCTTTCTTGATCCTGCCATTTTGAAGGCAAGGAACTCTCGAGGTTGGTATTTCTCTATCAGAAGGCACGTGAAACAATAATACGCAATCCCTGTTGCTTTATGTGGTTGGGTATGTGTAGTGTACCTTCTCAAATAAGATTTCCCATGATGCTTCTCTAAAGGAAACATATAAAGCTGCCTTATACAGAATCAGACCATAACCTATTGAAGTCTGTGTTCTCTTCTCAGAATGGCACTGCAGTGGCTCTCCAGGGTCTCAGGCTGAGGTCTTTCTCATCACCTCCTTCCTGATCCTTTCAACTGGAGACATCAGGGATCAGGTCTGGGCCCTTCTGAATGCCCAGCAGAGATTCTATCACTGAGTCATAACCTCTCCTCTATAATTAAATCATAAGGAAGGAAGGAAGTGGGAGCCCAGTGGCACCTTTAAGACCAACAAGGTATTCAAGGTATAAGCTTTCACGTGCATGCATACTTCCTCAGCCACAATGCTGTGCACACGAAAGCGTACACCTTGAATAAAAAGTTGTGGGTCATAACGGTACCATAGGACTCCTGACTTTGTTTTGCTGAGAATGGCTATCCACCTGAATCATAATTTAGGAATAATTCATATATATATGATTTATTCCAGGCAACATATATGGGGGATTCATACAACTTCCCATCTGAGCACTGTCTACACTGTTCACTTACGCAAAGTTGCTGGATATACCTGTCAATAGGGGAGGTCACAAGCCACATTTCTGCAGTTCAATTTGTGGCTGAATCACAAGCCAGACCACTAGCCCATATGAACTCGGAGGTTCATAGTGGTTTCTGAGCTATTTAAAATTTGAATCCCTGCCTTCTGCTACCTACAGCTCTGAACCATTTAAACCAAACATGACAAGCTGATCCTATACTTGTTGTCTGACGAACTTTTGAAAGACGAACTGATTCCCCTGAGAAAGCCCACTGGCAAATGTGTAGGGAAGCCTTTTTTATTATTTAACTAATAACATATGTTTTTAACCTCATTTTGCACCATCAGCCTTGGCCTTTGTGACTGGTGTGGCTCTTTATTTTCTTGCTTCATAAGGAACTATCACAAACCACCACCAACTGCAGCAAAATTCCTGGAAGTTCATATAGGTATTTTCAGTTCAGGTGCATCATTTTGCAAACCACAAACCAGCTAAAATTCATGGCGAATTTTAATTCATCAGCTGGTTTGTGCCCATTTGTACCTGTCAACTATGGCACCCAACAACCCCACTTAGAGGCACTATAGTTGGTGCCCCTTGGGTTGACTGAGTTCCTCTCCAGTGGGGTCAGATGGAAGTTCCTCTGGACTGCAGGTTCTCAAGCTAGACATCCACTGTCATTGTTGTTGTATCCCTATGAGTTAGCTGCTGGCATTGCAAGGGCCAGTTGGCTCAGTGAACCTGAGATTGCTAGAGGTCTTCTACAATAATGTCCCACTAGGAAATCCCCCAGCTGGTTGGTATACTCTCAAGTTATAGTACTGGACTAAGAACATAAGAGAAACTATGTTGGATCACACCAATGGCCCAGCCAGTCCAACAGTCTCACAATGACCAAAGCCCAGGTGCCGTTGGAAGGTCTACCAGTGGAGCAAGAAGTCCAGAAGCACCTCCACTGTTGCCCCCCAAGCGCCAAGAATACAGAACATCACTGCCCCAGACATAACAGAAGCCATGTTGGATCTGGCCAATGGCCCATCCAGTCCAACACTCTGTGTCACACAGTGGCCAAAACCCACGTGCCATCAGGAGGTCCACCAGCAGAGCCAGAACTCCAGAAATCCCCCCAGTGTTGCTTCCCAAGCACCAAGAATACAGATCATATAAGAGACAGGAGTATTATGCTCGCCCACCAGCCATGGAACCAGTTGCCTGTCGGGTTTCTGCATTTAATGCAGCCTTGAAGGAACATTCATTCCTTTATGAATCAAATTCCAAGTGGTATATAGGTAGCATGGTACAGCCTGATCGCACTAGATCTCAGCAGCTAAGCAAGGTTGGTAGCTGGAATAAAGATCTCCGTGGAAGTTTCTGCAAAGGAAAGCAATGGCAAACCACCTCTGTACCCCAGTTGTCTAGCAAACTCCTTTCAGGGTCATCTACAACTTGACGGTATTTTACACACATACAAGCCACTGATTCTTCTAATTCAGTAGGGTCTACTCAGACTGGTAGCAACATTCCAAGTCTTATACCGGGAAGGGTTTTCCCTCATAAAGGGTTCACTGAGATTCTTTAACTGGTGGTGCTGAGGAACCATCTAAAGCACAAAGTGAAATACATCAACCATTTACTAAGACCATTTATGGGGCACTGAAGTCATGTTTAGATGCCACCACAAAGCAGATAGGATACATCTCCTCTGCAGTATCCTAAGGCAAGAATAAAAAGCAAGGAAGCCATCAAACTGTTCAGCTCCATGACTTGATTAAACACATGGCCTGCCATACTCCAGGTCAAGGAGGGCAATCTTGTTAAATGAAACACACAACTTTCCCTGCTTGCTCGTGACCTGAGGGGGAGAGACAAGAAATGGACGATGGGAGAAATCCAAGAGAGAGAATTGAAAGGAGAGGCCAAAACAGAGTAAGAGGGAAAGCCGCCTAGAGAGAATCACAGAGTGATTCTTTCTTTTATTACTTGCCGTTACACCTGCCTTGAAACCACAGTATCACGGGGCTGGAAAGCATTTCATTTGCCACAGGCTACTGAATTTGCTTGCCAACGCCAACTTTTCCTCTGGCACATCCTCATTTTAAAGATTTCTTGAACATTGCATCAAAGGGTCCTATTCACACAGGTCAAATGGCCCAAGAATTATATGTCTTGAGCAACTCCCAGAAATACCCCATTTACCGCTTACCCCCCCCCCACACACACACACACCTCACTAGATCTACCAAGCAAGTGAGGCCACAGGCAAAGGAAACCACAAAAGGTATCTGCAAGACAGGTAAGCCACCTCCACAAAAAATGAATGCATAACAACAAACATGAACCAGAGCAAACCTCAGCTATGACATTCCCCACACACACACACACGTACCTTTTATCTCCCAAGTTTTCCCAAACATAAGTCCACACCCCTCAACGTTCCATTTTGTGGTGTCCCAGATTGCTTTGATGCAAACTTTATATTCCCTTCCCCAGCCATGGAGCTCATAACAGGATCCATAATCTTCCCAGGAGATTTCTCATCAAACTATTGACCAGACCGGATTTGCACAGCTGTGACAAGCTTGCTGGAATCATGTGCCCTCTGACCCCGGGATTATGCCAAGTTGCACAGGACACAAGGAGCAATTTCACAAGGGAGGGGGGGGGATGAGGACACCTCAGTCAGGCACAGCTGTGATTCAAAGGAGGAGTTTGCACGGAAAGGAAAGGAGGCATCCTCGACCCACAGCTTTCAGCCGGCAAAGAGGCAAAATCGATGCTGGCAATTCCAGTCTCAGCGTTCAATCCCAGGAAATCTCTCTCTCCTCCAAAACAAATTCAGGATACACAGAGGATGTTTCTGCTATTCCGAGGATCAAAAGAGGCAGCTCTGTTTTTAGCCTTCTCCAGCTCCTGTTTCAAGGAGAAGCATTCCTTCTCCATTGCCCGCACAGGATCAAGCATTCCCTCTTCCTCTAGCCACTGAGGAAGGGGTGGAAAGGAGCGTCACTCTCCTGGGGCTATTGCAAAAGAGCAGGTTTCACCTCTGGACCCAAGGTTTCCCTTCCTTCTCTCTCTGCAACATCGCTCTATTGCTGCTGGATTTCCCAGACCCTGGACAGATTTCATCCAAGAAGGAGCATCGCCACAAGCAGCTCATCTCTCCGTGAAACTTTGCGGCCACATTAAAGGGCCAGAAAAACCAGTGCCGGAAGAAGGGGGCATTGTGCTGGAGAGATGCCCAAAAACACCCCCCCCCCCCAAAATCGTGCTAGGAAGGAAAGAGATCGCCTTACCTTTTCTGCATACTTGAACTTGACATAAAACCAGCTTGACTTGATCATTGTCTTGCTCTGGGCGGTTAGATGATTGCAAAAAAAAAAAAATACTCAAGAGAGAGAGAAAAAGAGAGAGAGCTTTGTTGTTGTGGAGGAGAGGGGCTTCTGAGGATGGAGAAGCCAACGAAGCACAAAGCAAAAAACAAAAACAGCAGAGAAAAGAGCAAGCTCTTTCGCCCTTCCAGCTGATCCCTCTGCACCCTTCTTCCCTGCCAAGCGCGATCCTTGCCTCGGCGGGGCTGCTCTCCGAATGCCTCACTCCTCTGCCGGCTTGGCTGCCTGACAAGAGACTTCCACAAACGGACTTCAGCGGCGCTCATTGCAAGTGGCACATGTCAGTAAATCCGAGAGACGGGCTTCGGGCCTGGCAGCCTCCCAAGACCGTGACCTCCCTTGGCGGAATGAATAATGAATTCCATCGCTTCCCCCTCGAGACACAGATTAACACCTGGCTAAACATTATTCTGACAACCGACCCGGCCGAGCGGCTTTTGCCCGGTCCATTTGGAGAGCCCGCTGTGACGGATTTAACCCCTTACGTTCCACCCCCTCATTCCCAGAAAAACATGGGAGGGGAGAACAGGAGGTCCCTGTGGGAGCCCTCCTCCTCCTCCTCCTCCACGGGAGAATGATTAGAGGCCTAAATATAGCAAAGAAACTATAAAGCTCCTTACGTGGAAAGCAGCCATCTCATTTCCCCGATTGGGCAATTGAATCTTTTATGTTCCTAAGAGTGGTGTGTGTCCCTCCCACCTCCCTGTTTTGCTTCCAGCGTATGCATCCCTGGACCGGGACAGCCATACGGGCCCTGTTTAACAGGGCTTTAGAAAAGTCTCCCCAAGCATCACTAGCCAACAGTAAACAATCACTTATTTAACACCGTATTGGTGGTAAATATGATAGAGATGTTCTGGCTTTCCTTCAGAGCTAGAAGGCTCACCCACCTTATTCCAAATGGGTTGAGAGTAACAGTTGTTTCTCAAGGCTGATGAATGTAGTAACAGCCACTTTGTTAGAGCTGGTTGGGTTTGGGTTCTTTTTTTAAACTCTGCTTTTTACTACCTGAAGGAGTCTCAAAGAAGCTTACAAATGCTGTAATTCTGTAATGCTGTGGAATGCCAGGAAAGGTAATGAATGAATGAACAAATGAATGACCTTTCTTATACGCTGCAATGCTATGGAATGCCAATAAAGGGAATGAATGAATGAATGAATGAATGAATCAATCAATCAATCAATCAATCAATCAATCAATCAATCAATCAATCAATCAATACTTTTTTTCTCCTCACAACTGACACCCTATGAAGTTGGTGAAGCTGAGAGAGCTCTGAGAGAACTGTGACGTCCAAGTTCACCCAGCTGACTAAATGTGGAGAATCATACCTGGTTCTCCAGGTCAGAGGCCTCCGCTGTTAACCACTACACCATGCTGGCTCTCCTGTGAGGTATAGTTATTGATTCCTTCTACTCTCTTTTCTCCTTTTGCCAAAGAGGAATTTCTCTTTAATTTATCTTAGTAGTTTTCACCTCTTCTGTAACTTCAGCCCTTGGTGGACTTTTTGACATTACTTCCCACAGGGTGGTGTTCTAACCAGGAGGAAAGCCTGGGAAAAGCCACTGTAGAGTGAAATTCTGAGGTTTGGCAGGACCCCCTTTCCTGCCTCTCCTTTCTTCAGATTTCTCTTTGGATCCAAATGGAATCAATTGGAAACAGACTCCGGATTCTTAAAAAACAGCAAAACAAGCACCGATCGTTAATCCTCATGTACGAGGAATCTGAGTACCATAATATACAACGAAGCCATAGAATAATCTATGGCACCATCAGAGACACACATTAGCAGAGACGATTCTTATAGCTATTAAAGGTAAAGGTAAAGGTATCCCCTGTGCAAGCACCGAGTCATGTCTGACCCTTGGGGTGATGCCCTCTAGCGTTTTCACGGCAGACTCAATACGGGGTGGTTTGCCAGTGCCTTCCCCAGTCATTACCGTTTTACCCCCCAGCAAGCTGGGTACTCATTTTACCAACCTTGGAAGGATGGAAGGCTGAGTCAACCTTGAATCGGCTGCTGGGATTGAACTCCCAGCCTCATGGGCAGAGCTTTCAGACTGCATGTCTGCTGCCTTACCACTCTGCGCCACAAGAGGCTCATCTTATAGGCATTAAGGACTTGGAAACACAATACAGCTCGAAAAAGGAACTTGCCCAGCTCTCAAAGATGACTGGTCAAAGTTCTCTGCCATTACATTAATTTAACATCTTGCGGAAGGTTATATGTTGCATTAATCTATTCTTAAGCAGCTTCTCTGCCAGCTTCAAAGTCAGGCGGAGGTTGGTTCCTTTTGTTAAAGGTCTGCCTCACAGAGGAACTGTTTAACCTGTTTCGAGGACAGTCTACAACACCTGGCACTTTGGAGCCAAACCACATGGAATAGCAGCCCCGGCTCTGACTTGTGTTTGTAAACATTGTTAAAGATCAAAATATAGCTGTTCAGAAATGGCCCAAACCTGATCAAGCCCATGCTGGGACAGTTCCAGGTGATCTTGTTCCCCGCTCCCATGCTTTTTCAAGCACTTAACTGGTACAGGTGGAACAAAACAGCCCAGTCCCGCTGCAGCCGTGGCGACTTTAAACCGCTCTAAAATGGCACTGAGAGCTGCAGGTCAGACTTCTGACCTCAACAACATGTAGCTTGGAGAGCCAGTTTGGTGTAGTGGTTAGGAGTGCGGACTTCTAATCTGGCATGCCGGGTTCGATTCTGCACTCTCCCACATGCAACCAGCTGGGTGACCTTGGGCTCGCCAGGGCTCTGATAAAACTGTTCTGACCAAGCAGTGATATCAGGGCTCTCTCAGCCTCACCCACCTCACAGGGTGTCTGTTGTGGGGAGAGGAATGGGAAGGCGACTGTAAGCCACTTTGAGCCTCCTTCGGGTAGGGAAAAGCGGCATATAAGAACCAACTCTTCTTCTTCTTCTTCTTCATCTTATAAATGACCCCTTCATGGACCTTTGATATTAATAGACCCAAGTTATATGGCTTCAAATATAAGATATAAGGTATAAAATATAAGGTAGTGTGTTGATGTCATTGTTAGTATCCCTGAAAAAAAAAATTATAAATAAGTTCTCTGACGAAGTAAAACACGAAAATGAGGTTTTATACCTAGGAACTCGTTCTATTGTTTTAATAAAGTTTTTTGCCATCGCCAGCTTGAAATTTTCTTTCTCGTCTACCCAAGGGCAAATTAGACCAGAGATCAGAGAAAGGGTGGCTATCCTGCTAAGTGGGACCTGATGGCGGCGGCGGCGGGGGACCGGGACATGAATTGCAGCTATACTGCTCTCCGTGCATAGGAAACACAACAGCTCAATTCTCAACAAGGCATTCATCTTCATGACTTTCCGAAGCACACAATCGTTTGTTTCGAAGCATCCTGTGTCAGCATTTTGCCCAAAAACCTGTTTGTATGTTTTCCTGTTAATGCAGCTATTGTCTGCTCTGAAAAGGAGCTGTCGCGCAGCAGCCTAGCTTTGGAGAGATAAATCACCGCCACTTGTTCAAGTGGTTGTCGTTGTGCACACCAAAATGCACCACGAAATAAAAATGTCAGGGACGCGGCTATCTATCAAGTCCACGAAACAGCTGCGCCTCACACGGCAGAGTTCTTTATGTTGTGCTTCGGAAGGCCACTAAGGAGATAAAAGCAGGGTGCTGGATGTTCCTCCTTCTCCTCCTCTCTGATGGCCAATCCGAAATCATGTGCGTGCGTGTGTGTGGGGAAGCTCTTGCATTGTAAAACAAACTGAGCACACAAAACAGATGATATGGTGGCACGGCCCAGTTGTAAGAAAATGAGGGAGATCTTTGAGCTCCTATCCTGGCTCACCAGGACTGCTGGGGGAGAAACGAGGGAAAGAGAATTCTGGGGTGGGGTCTGCTTACCTGTGCGGCTGGCCAGTTATATCATTTTTACATGACTGGCTTTGTTATGCCGGACCTCAGCAACATATAGCGTGTAAAGGTAAAGGTATCCCCTGTGCAAGCACCGAGTCATGTCTGACCCTTGGGGTGACGCCCTCTAGCGTTTTCATGGCAGACTCAATACGGGGTGGTTTGCCAGTGCCTTCCCCAGTCATTACCGTTTACCCCCCAGCAAGCAAGCTGGGTACTCATTTTGCCAACCTCGGAAGGGTGGAAGGCTGAGTCAACCTTGAGCCGGCTGCTGGGATTGAACTCCCAGCCTCATGGGCAAAGCTTTCAGATGGCTGCCTTACCACTCTGCGCCACAAGAGGCTCCTTGCGCCACAAGAGGCTCCTATATAGCGTGACCATCTTATAAATTAGTGTTCCCCAACCTTTTTCAGGCTGGGGACCAGTGGCAGCAGGGAGGGCGATTCTCAGTCTAACCTACATTCTCAGTCTAACCTACTTTTCAGGGTTGTTGCCAGGATAAAATGGAGGAGGGAAGAACACTGTTGTAAACCACTGGGACGAAGCACAGCATACAAAGGAAGTAAATAAAGATGTAAACATACAATTTCCCAATAAGCAAGTTCCTAGCCCTCATGGTTACAGGAAAAAGCTGAAGGAAACTGGACAAAGCTATATATCAGCCTGACATTTTTGTTACACCCCCAAACTATTTCCTACTTGACCTTTTTCTTTTCTGGGAACACAAAGGACTCTCGCCCTACAGCTGTGTCTGCCTTGGTGCTAAATTAGAGGTAGAACAGGAATTAGAGTGTGATTAGACAGAAGAAAACCATATGCGCCTACTAAATCCCCTTTAAGCATCTACAGTGTTTCCCGAAGAACGATGAGGTTTATTAAGAGAAGCGTGTAAGTGGTGCTTAAAGCTACGGATTAAAACCGGCAGGATCAATTCCCTGGAAGGAGGTTCAACAAGTACAAGCATCCCTGGCATAAGTCCCAGCCCCAGTACTCCCTCAACACATGCTGTTTAGTCTGGGGAACTGACTGCATCTCCTTGTAGCCCTCCGACCTTGGAAGGTCAGGGTGGGCTTGCTGTTTCCAAAGATGAGGCAGGGAGAAAAAAGAAATCTGAGGGGATCTTCTTCAAATGTTAAGGCCTGGTTGAGTTTCCAAAAGGATGGCGATCCAGTAGGGTGCAGAGGTAAGGGTATTGGTTTAGGAAATGTAAACACACTGTGCGGTTTCAGGTCCCACCTACAGGTGAGGTCCCACCTGGAGGTTAGATAATGGTGATGATGATTTATTTCTAATCTGCCTTTCCCTGAAAGCTCAGGGCAAGCAAAAAATGCTGATAAAATAACACTGGGCAGGAAAAATAACTCAGGGCAGGTAGAAAACACTGATAAAATAACACGGACAAAATAAATCATAAGGTAAAAGCACTGATGCAATAACAATTGAAGAAAAGAAGAAGAGTTGGCTTTTATACCCTGCTTTTCACTACACATTCCCAAAGTGGCTTACAATCACCTTCCCTTCCTCTCCCCACAAGAGACATCCTGTGAGGTCAGGGGGGCTAGGAGAGCTCTGAGAGAACTGCTCTCCAAGAACCACTCTGACAGGACTGTCACTAGCCCAAGGTCACCCAGCTGCCAGATTAGAAGCTGCTGCTCTTAACCTCTACATCAGACATTCTCCATACAGTTAGTTAAGCCCGCCTCTAATTTCCCAATTGGGGAGATTCTGATGTTTGGGGCAGGGAGGCCAGAATTTTATTGTCGTTCCTGTCCTCAGTCATGGGCCTGATGGAACAGCTCTATCTTACTGGCCCTGCAGAACTGTTCAAAGTCCCGCAGGGCCATGATCTCTCCAGGGAGAACATTCCACCAGACCGGAAACCCAGTTTGACACCCTTGGGGCCAGGAATCTTGGGCCTGGGGAGGACATGAACCACAATGGGGTACATTGCATTAAAGTTCACCAAAGCATCCATTTTCTCCAAGGGAGTTGATCTCTGTTGTTTGGAGATGAGTTGGGATTCCGGGTTATTCCCAGGTCCCACCTGGAGGCCGGCCTCCCCAATTTGAAGTGGGGCAAAGGAAGCCAGAAGGGTAAAGCACTCTTCTTAGCCCTAATGACAGAGCTGAGGACCGGATTCAGCTGGGGGTGATGTGGCTCTGCCTGGAAATGTTTCAATCTCATCTGACAAAGAATGCCTCTTGTCTTGAAAACCTATGGGGTTGAAAATAAGTCAACTTGAGAATACTTCCCACCACCGCTCCAC
Source organism: Paroedura picta (assembly GCF_049243985.1). Lineage (NCBI taxonomy): Eukaryota > Metazoa > Chordata > Lepidosauria > Squamata > Gekkonidae > Paroedura > Paroedura picta. The sequence goes on along the minus strand of NC_135383.1, from coordinate 14,953,075 downwards.
ACAGCATACAGCTCTTTGAAATCATACTACACAGAACAATAGGAGGCTGCTGATGCCCTTCCCACTTAGAGAAGGCCTGGTCCTTCGGTGCTCCAAAACCCAGGGAGAATTCCCAGGAGTGCCATTATAGCTTGCAAAAATCTGGCACAACCTTCCCAAAGGACTCAAAGTTCCCCAATGCGCTGCGCTTTAGGGAAGCGAGTCCGGAAACGAGCTCACAGTCAATCCCATAAAACCCTGCGGATTCTTTATTTCCTCCTCTTCGTTTCGAAGCAGACACACATCGCCTTCCCACCCCCTGTGTTCCAGACCGAAACTATAATTCTATTCACTCTGCAACGAAGGAGGCATGCAAGCAGCTGGGGAGCGGAGCCAAAAGGAGTAGGCAGGGGGGAATGAATTGAGCTGTCTCCTGAACAATGAACAAAACCCTCTCCGGGATGCCTGCGTCCTCAGGGGACCCAGGCTACGGGGGGGGGGGGGGGGGGACCGCAATAGCCTGGAAACCCACAAGGGAGCTGGGGAAACAGTGTGGTGCGTAAAGCCAGATGGGGCACCGTTGCCTGGCCAGCACGTTTGCCTTCTCCTTCCCCCTCTCTTCCAGCGGGCAATCGTGGCAAAATAGGACAGACATAGACCCAGATCAGGCTTAAGGTTTTGGTTCTCACCTTCAAGGCCATACGCGGTCTGGCCCCAGTGTACCTGAGAGACCGTCTCTCTGCCTATGTCCCCCAAAGAGCACTACGCTCTGCCACCTCCAACCGGCTGGTGATCCCTGGCCCCAAAGAAGCATGACGGTCCTCAACCAGGGCCTCAAGCCTAAAAGCCGACCGATACATCATGCCCTTGAGAATTTTTCTAAGCCTTAAAAATAAATCTGCTGGAAATGACCATTTCTTGGAGAGATTCATTCCCACGGTAGGAGCTATTTGGTAGGCAGCTTTAGTCTATAGCCTAGGGTGCCAGAGGGCAGGGGACACCATGGGCTCCCCTCAACCCCAGTGCTGTTGCTCGCCACCCAGCCAGCCAGCAGCCCAAATACATAAGGCTTGGACAAATGCCTGGTTAAAAGCTTGAGGCACATAACAGCTGGCTGGCCGCTGAGTGAACTGATGCAGTGGAAGAAGGGGGAGACTGGCAAAACCCAGAAGGGGCAGCATTTCTGGGTAATGCTCTAGGAACCACCCCTCCCCCCCAAAAAATCACTATGGTTTTTACTACAGAGTATTCAGGGATACCTATAGAGTGACACTCTAGGAATTCCTGAAACCTCTATGGTAAAAACCATAGTGATTTGGGGGGGAGGGGTTCCTAGAACATTTTGGCAGTTTGCTGCAATTCCTCTCCACTTTCTCCCATGGCATCAGCAAGCAAGTGAGACCTGATCTGCCCCACTGGTTGGCGGCCCAGGCCGGACCTGGATGCGCTTCTGGGGGACCAGTCCATCTAGGGTGCAGAAAGTACTAAAGTGCAGAAACTTATGTGAAAGGCTTGGCTTTGCCGGTTCCAAATTTCCTGCATGCCAATTTCATTGACTGATCTCAGAACAAGCAAGCAGATTAATTCCTCTCTAGATTTTCCAGTTTTGGCCAGGCTAACTTGTTACAGGAGCAGCGTTAGTAATATGCTCATTCTTCCCTTTGTTGGGTTTTTTTTGGGGTTCTGGGACATTGTTTAGCATGCTGCCTATGCACATTTGGCACCAGTTTTTAGTCCATCTCCTTAGTTTTCCCTTACAGGCTACCCGTATTCAACAAAACACCAGTGCAACAAGGAATCTCGAGGCCACTGCATGATTACTCCAGGGTGCCTTTTGTTGCGGTGGTGGTTGTTCTGCAGTTTAGTCAATGTATCTATGCTCGGGTGCCCATTGATAATCTGCTCAAGAAAACACACAAATGGACGTGCCACTTGTAAAATTAATCTCTGCAGTTCTCCGAGTCAAGCTGGATGGCAAATGAAGCAGAGAACGGTATAGTGCAGACGGATGGAATGAAGAAAATCCTCTCATCCATAATCCTGAGGTATACCACCATGAAAGAAAGGGGGCAAAAAAAGATTAAATTCATCCTGTTCTGTATTCCACTCCACTTTAGATTGAAAACTATGTTTCTGGACCCTACCAGGAAGCCACCAGCTTAGCCTAGAACTCAGGAAACTGGCTTGCACCACACCCACTGAATTATGTAACCTGCATAGGTATCCATTGCATGCAGAAGGTCCCAAGTTCAATCTCTGGCACCTCCAGCTTGAAGGATCTGTTAAGAGGTGGTGGGAAAGGTCTCTCTCTGCCTGAGACCCTGGAGAGCCGCTGCCAGTCTGAGTAAACAATTCTGATTCAGCAGAAAGCAGAATTATGTAATTTACAACATTTTGAAGCGGCTTTCAACCCAGTTTAAAGTCCTCAAGGTGGCAACCGACAGAAAGATCAAAACAAAAATAAAAGGTATAAATATAAGTATAAAATAAATTTAAAACAGTTAAGAGACAAACCAATAAGTACACGAATGAGCGAAATGGCCAGTACGAATCAGTGAGGGAATGCCAGACATAACATTCTAAAAACCTTGACCCACTGGCAGAAGAAATTAAGAGAAGGGGGCAGATGAATCTCTCTGGAGAGGGAATTGCATATGATGCTGTCATGTATTGAGTCAGGACACTGCACAGTCGAGCTGAGCAACAGCTATCAGAACAGGAAGTAGTTCTGCAAGGATTCAAGTAAAGGATTTTCACACCCCTGCTACCTGTGATACCCACTGGAGTTTTGTGCATTAAGATAGTATGTACTATACTGTACCAATGAGCCAAGACCCCTCTCTAAAGAATTTTCTTTAAGGATGGAGTCACACTCATGCATTAGGATATGACAGCACTTCTGGGTGACACTCTAGGAATTTCCCCTAATCTCTTTGGTAAAGAATATAGAGAGAAGGGGAACTTCCTAGAGTGTCGCTATGAAGGCTATTTTTCAACTACTTAAAAAAAATGCCACTGCTAAATATTACGAGTAGGGTTACCATCCTCCAGATGGCCCCTAGAGATCTCCCTGGCTTGGAGGGTGGGCTCTAGGGCATTTATTTATTTATTATTATTTGTTTTGATATACTGCCCTCCCCGAAGGCTCAGGGCAGTTTACATAAAACAGAAACAATACAGGTGACTTATTTTTAAAATAATAAAGTGATAACAACAAACAACACAGAACAGTAAAAAGAAAAATAGAGAGAGAGAACATTAAATTAACGCTTACCGATAGCCCAGTGGGTTGGGCGGAATTGTAGTGGGTGCCATAGGAGGGAGGCTCAGGGGGAGGGCCCATAGGAAGTGGTGGCTCAGGTCAACCTCAGCTAAATGTATCCTGCAGAGGCCCCGCACCTCCCCAAACCCCACCCTCCCCAGCCTTAACCTCTCAAATCCCTGGTATTTCCCAACCCAGAGAAGGCAACCCTAATTATGAGACCGTGGGTGGGCTAATGGCAAAACCACTATGTGCACACACCCCAAAATCAGTTGGGGGGGCGTATTTGTAATAACCCTGCACGGACAGAAAACACTGTACTCTTTCCCAGCACAACAGCATGATTGATACAGACAACCAGAGCAGTCTGTAAGCCATGTACATAATGCATTTACTTGGGGGATGGGGGGGGGGGAATCCTTGCAAATCCACACGGTATTACCTAGTCAACGACAAGCTGATCTGAGAGGACTGTCCTAAGAAGCGGGTAAGCCGTATCTATGTACTCAAAAAAAAAAATCGCTTCGACAAACAGAAAGATTATATATGACTTAATAATCCAGAGCTCTGCAGGCGCATGGCAGGGTCCCCCCCCCCCCGTCCCAGTTTTAAAACCTTAGCTGCATGAAGGGCTGTAACAGGACGCACATGAAGCGACCTTGGACTGAATCAGAACCTGGGTCCATCAATGACCCTCTCAGACTGACAGCAGCTCTCCAGGGTCCTTCCCATCCCCTACTGCCAGATCTCGTTACCTGGAGATCCTGCGTTGAGCAGGGGGCTGGACTAGATGGCCTGTATGGCCCCTTCCGATTCTATGATTATATGATTCTATGAGATAACAGGGATGGAAGGGCCCAATACCACACATATACACCTCCATCGCCATTTCCCATCCAGCGGTCTCTAATCCCAAGAGCCGGTTTGATTCCCCACTCCCCAACATGCAGCCAGCTGGATGACTTTGGACTACTCCCAGTCCTGCTGGAGCTGATCTTACAGTCCTGTTGGAGCTCTCTCAGCTACCTCGAAAGGGATCTGTGGTGGGGAGAGGAAGGGTTTTCAGAACTTCATTGGGTGTTGTTGTTGTTGTTGTTGTTAGGTGCGAAGTCGTGTCCGACCCATTGCGACCCCATGGACAATGATCCTCCAACTTTTCCATTGGGTTTTCATGGGAAAGATACTGGAGTGGTTTGCCATTTCCTTCTCCAGTGGATCACCTTTTGTCAGAGCTCTCAGCTATGACCTGTCCGTCTTGGGTAGCCCTGCATGGCATAGCTCATAGCTTCACTAAGCTATGCAAGCCCCCTTGCCACGGCAAGGCAGAGATCCTTGAAGGGGGCTCATTGGGTACTCCAATATATAATAGAAATGAACTCTTCTTTTCCTTTATCATTGTGCTAGTAATCCCGGTTTTCAAAAATTAATTTTATTTTGCATTTAAATTTTTCTGCCGCTGGTGGTGGCTAATGGGAATTCAGGGCAAGGTTTCCTGCCCCAGGAAGAGCCATGGCAGCCCTGTTGCTTAGGGGGAAAAAGCACCACCATTTCCATTGTGTTGAGTCTGTGCTTTTACTGCACTTGTGCAGAATCACATCCTTTCGCTGCCCTCTTGGAGTGGGGATAGAACAGGAGATGGCTTCTCCTTCTTCTTTTTCGTCTGTCTTCTGCAATGCCAAATGTGATCTCTCTGTTGGAGGTCACAGGCTGGTTGTAATCTTCTGCTCAGCCACCAGTAAGCAAACAGAGCCCTTCAGACAAGCACACCCTCCACTTCCTTCCAGCCACATCCAGTGGTTTTCCTTTAATCTTTTAAGCTTCCCGCATCCCATCGAGCAGCTGCCATCAAGACTACTTACCCAAAACGAGGAAGAAAAGACGGGGACGGCAGATGTTCGTAACCACCGGGGGAACTTTTCCCTCTCAAAGAGCGTGCTTTCAAACTCACTCCCCCCCCCCAATCCCCACCAAAATGTTTATGGGTTATGTCATTTTGATCCGGGTTGTCCACATCACAGAGCGGAGCTGCCCGACTAGTGTTTTTCTTCCACCCGTCTGTCCCCAGTTGTCATTACAGAAATGCCGCAGAAGTACCGGTTGGTGCAAACTGAATGGCGGAATGTGGGACAGAACTTTTGGAAGCAAAACTACGCAGGACAGCAAAATTGCTTGGCCCTGCCCCTTCCCCCCTCCTCCTTGGAGGATTGCCTCCTATAGATATTTTAAAGCCACGGGGGCCACAAATTTAATTTAACAGATTTAATAAAAAATAAAAGGATTATTTCCCTCCTGGATGTTTGACGGAAGGAGAAGGTTATGAATTTCTGAGCCCCTGCAAAAAAGCATCACGTTTGATGATAAAACATTGCTGAAAAAGCGGTTGTCTCTTTTCATTGCAGCTAAAGAGCAACGTGGTAGTTCAGGGGCTTCCGTTATCCAGATCTGAGCCTGCTTTCTGGACATAAGACAAGTGCATACTTAGGGATACGCATATGCCATTCCTACATTATGAGTGTACAATGAGAAACACCAATATAGGGAAGAGAATACCCTCTTCCCCATCATTAGCTTTCCTCTTAGAATTGCCAGGTAGAATTTGAATGTCTGGGGGCGGGGTGGATTTGGAGGCTCACCAATGGGCTGACCTCACACGAAAATGTTTTCACACATCAGAGATGATGGGGGCAATGCTCTGGCTTTTGAGCAAAACTTCATGGTAGAGCTTTCCCAAAAAACCAGAGTGGGCACTGAGCCTTGTGCCTGCACCTCTGCCCTTGAAACTTACTGAGAAGAGGCACAAACAGGTGCAAACTGCCAAATATACCACCCGACTGACTGCCTGGTCGCCACCAGCACACAGGAGGTGATCTAAGAGGGCGGGTCTTTGAGCATCTCTAAAGAAGAGCCTTGTGGCATCAGACCAATGGTCCATCTAGTCCAATGTTCTGTTTCACACTGGGGCCAACTGGCTGCTCTGGAGGAGCAAGAGACAGGATACCCAGGCCAAGCCATCCCCTGATGCTGCCTATCAGCACTGGCATTCCATATGCACAGAGCACCAGGCTGCTTAAAGAATAAAATAGTTTTTATTCATGAAAAGAAACAACTACATATAGGAAGAGGGAAAGACCTACAGTCTAACAGTCACCATGGTTAGTAGCCACAGATGGACCTCTCCTCCACGAATCTGCCGAATCCCTTTTTAAAAACCGCCTACCCTCATGGCCATAACTATTCCTCAATGAAATTACTCATTGAATATAGTTGTATTTTCTTTTTCCCCCTCCTTCATATTAATCACCCATCAACTTTAATGGGTATCTCCCAGATTATTTATTTATTATCCAGTAGGCATGCTTTTCATTTTTCTGACCCAGATGCAGAACTTTACACTTATCTTTATTAAATTGCATCTCGTTCTCATTTGTCCATTTTTCCATTGTGTTCAGATCTCATTGAACTCTGTCTCTATCTTCCGGAGTATTTGCCAATCCTCCCAATTTGGTGTCATCTGCAAACTTGATGAGTAGTCCCTCCACCCCCTCATCTAGATCATTAATAAATATGTTAAAAAGTACCGGGCTGAGCACCGAGCCCTGAGGTACCCCGCTACTCACCTCCCTCCAGTCTGATGAAACACCATTGGCAACAGCTCTTTGAGTGCGGTTCTCTAACCAATTCCCTATCCACCTAACTATCTGAAAATCCAGATTGCAGTCCTTCAACTTATCCATCAGAACATCATGGGGAAACTTATCAAAAGCTTTGCTAAAATCCAAGTAAACGACATCAGCCAAATTTCCACGATCCAGCAAACCTGTCACTTGGTCAAAAAAGGAAACCAGGTTGGTCTGACAGGACCTGTTGGAGACAAATCCATGCTGACTTCCTTGGATCACCAAATTGTCCTCCAGATGTTTGCAGATCGCTCCCTTTAATATCTGCTCCATTATCTTACCCACAACAGAGGTCAGACTCACTGGTCTGTAGTTTCCCGGGTCATCCTTCCTCCCTTTTTTGAAGATCGGAATGTTTGCTCTCTTCCAGTCCTCCGGGACATCTCCAGTCCTTAAAGAGGTCCTGAAGATGATGGACAGGGGCTGTGCTAGTTCTAATAATTTAACATGATAATAACAATGATACATAAAACTCTTACTGGACCCTGTGGGCAGCCAATTAATGTTGGTCGTAGAGGGGTGGGGGGGAGAGAAGAAGAAGTTAGAAGTAGGAGGGAGAGGGGAACTCTATCCACTTTCTATTTTATAAAACCCTACCATGTCTCCCTTCAGTCATCTTTCGTCTAAACAGTAAAGTTCCCTTTTACCTGCAGGGAGGAAAAATGTTTCTCCAAAAAGAGTGTAAGAGATTCTCAGGAAATGGAATCAGAGGGAAAGACAGCTCTGAAAGGAGCATTCTCCTTCAGACAATAGGCACGGTAAATAATACAGACTGTCACCCCATTTTGCTAATGTGAAATGCCACTCTGTCTAACTATGGTAATTCGGAAAGTCGCGCTGCACTCCAGGGGGTTCGTCGCAGATGTCATCGGGTGACATGTAAGTAACAGGATACATGTTGAAAGCCAGGCACTCCGACACCCTGGCTCACATTATCATGTTGGAAGGAAGGGGGAAAGTGAAAAGGAGAGGTCAGTAAGTCTTTTGCAAGATTATCGCCAGAGCTGCCTGATACCAATGCGACGAGGGCTCACAATCTCTTCTTCACAGTTGTCTCAGTATAAAATGAAGTGAACAAGAAGTGAGTAATTCAGTCATTTGTGGCCCCTGGGTGCAACCTGAACGAAGTTTCCTCCTGACAATTTTATGTTGGCAGAGTTTCAATAGACATAGAGCTCCAGGCTGCTTAAAGAATAAAACAGTTTTTATTCATGAAGAGAAACAACATAGAGAAAGAGGGAAAGTCCTACAGTCTAAGCCAAATTGTCTGCAGTTATTCCTCTGTCGTTCAACTGCTGTTCTGGAGGCAAGCAGGAGGAAGTGTGCTCAAACAAGTACCAAGTTGCGTGCTGAGCCAATCAGGACACAGGAGGAGATAAACTGAAAGCCATCAAGAAGTTCCTCTCCTAGCTATGCTAAATATACATCTCCTCTGATGCCCCCTGCAGGAACACCCTTTATAGTCTGTTCAATTATGCACACTGCAGATGTTGTATATTCCATTATATACCTCTGAATTTCTTCAATTTGTTTTACTCTGAGGTCTACTGCAGTGGAGAACTTTACCTACTTTTCTGTATTTAACTACTTTTAACAAGCCAAACTGAGCCAGCTAAACTAGTCACAGCTCCAGAGATTACAGTTCTGAGGTGCCATGCCCCTTCAGAGAAGTGGGCACAGAAATGAGATGCCGGAACCAGCGAAGAAGAAGAAGAAGAAGAAGAAGAAGAGTTGGTTCTTATATACCTGAAATGATCAACCAATCATTCACCATTTCCATTGCAGAGACTGAGAAGAACTGGGGAAGAAGACTCCAGTGACATCTAGTGATGTCAGCGGCCATCTGGGCTTCTGGGAAAGGCTGCGTAACCCCTGGGAATCCCTGCAAAGTCAGTCCTGACCTTGAAGGACCAATGGCTTGAGTCATCCCAGGGCAGTTCCACGAGTCCACGGCACAGAGGCATCTGCTGTTCTAGCAACACGATCCTTCCATTTACAAAAAATCCCAAACGCTACTTTTCGTTGGCATCCATCTCCCCTAATTGCATGCCTTTCTAATCCAGCCGAGGCAAGAAAGAGACTGAAATAACATTCGTAGGCGAGACTGGCCTTGCCTCTCATCGTTCTCCTCCGAAGCATCTCTAATGCAGAACACTTGTACTTCTCAAGGATCTTTCGGGGAGCAACTCCTGCCTCCTTGAAAGGAAGAGTGCGCTTGACACAGACGCAGCAGGCAGGCCTGGTGTCAAACAGCTTCCCTCTCCAGTGTCTCTTAGCCTCACTTGATGGGAGTTTATGTTCCCTTCTGTAACAACACTGTTCAAGTTCCATAAGGGAAGACCTACCTGGGGGCAATACTTCCATTCAGAGTCTGAGCTCAAAAAAAATATTCCTTCGTTATCATCACTGCGGTATTTTATAGCCCGCCTCTGAAAAAGGGGAGTTGCTGGTCCCCTCCAAAACTTTTGAGCCTATCCCCATCCCCCCCCCCTCCATGCTACAAAACAGCGACAAAGGTGGCTTCAGTGCTGGCGCAAGCATTCTGCCACAAGCTGCTTCGGCTGCAGGAATAATGGCCCAGGCTCAGGTTGGATGCCCACATTTACCAGCACCTGCTTGGCTTCTGGTGGAAGCTGGATGGTCCCCTTCTGGTCTGGGTATATTAAAATCTTGAACATGCACTTTGAATCACAGAGCACCATAGGCTTTGTGAACTCTAGCTGCTGTATAACGGGTTAATTGTTGTCATGCACTTGAATTGCACACAGAAATACCCCGCTTTTCACTTACCAATGTGTCCCAAAGCAGTTAGAAGGAGGAGGAGGAGGAATTGGTACATATATACTACTTTTCTCTACCTGAAGGAGCCTCAAAGCGGCTTACGGTCGCCTTCCCCTTCCACTCCCCGCAACAGATACCCTACTAGGGAGGTGGGACTAAGAGAGCAGAGAGCTCTAAGAGAACTGCTCTGTGAGAACAGCTCTAAGAGAACTGGGACAAACCCACATCCAGCTGGCTGCATGTGGAGGAGTGAGGAATCAAACCTGGTTCTCCAGATTAGAGCCTGCTGCTCTTAACCCTCACACCATGCTGGCAAGAGGGGGGTAAGACAAAAATGGCAAGAGTAGATAACCAGAGACTTACTTTCTCCAGAAGACTAGCCACTGGTAGTTCATTGTCCCATTTCTTAGGACGGAGGCCCATCCTGTGAAATGGTTCCTTGTTGACTGCTAAGATTTGCGATTTCAGTTTTCAAGTTGGGAAACGATGCCCCTTGTCTTTCACGCAATGCGAATAAATGCACATGCATGCATCATTAAGACACCCCATAGGGCACAGCTTGCCATTTCCCCTACTGCTGCTGCAGGGATCCGCTCTGAATGGTTTATAATATAGTAAAGTTCAAAGGAACCTTGGGGTATCCTCGGGAGCAGGCTTTCTCAACCGGGGTTTTGTAAAACCCTGATGGTCCTGGAAGGGTTTCCTGAATAGGTGGGAGTTATATATTTTTAAAATATGTTGAACATTTTATTTATTCATTCATTTGATTTGATTTATATGCTGCCCCCACCCCCCAGTGACATCTTGGGGTGGTGATATTTATCGGGTTATATGACTATAGAAGATGGGTCATGTTGACCTGCCTCCCTAAGATTGCCAATGATGGGCCAGGGGCTCATGGGAATTGTAGTCCACGGACATCTGCAGAGCCGCAGTTTGGCCGCCCCTGCTATAGAAGGTAGCCTTCAGAGCTGCCATTTCCTTTGGTGCAACTGCTTGGCTTGGTACACATTTCTGTACTGCATGCTTGAGAGGTGTGGTTTCCCAGTTTTCCCACTCCAGCTTATTCATGGATGAGTCTCCTACAGGGGCAGCTACAGGTGGCACCTGGAGTTTTCTCTCACTAGTATAAGAGATTGTTAACAGAAATCAGTTCTCCTGGCTGCTTTGGAGGGTGGACTCTATGCTGCTATCCTCTGATAAAGTCCGTTGTCTCTCCTCGCCGTTGTGCAAAATCCATCTCTTTTGTAAACTGCTTTTGTAAATTGGGTTAGGAGGACAGCAACGGCAAGAAAGCTGTGCACAGACCGTAACATCTGCAATATTAATTGAACGTACTTTAGAATATGCCCCCAAGATGAACTGTTCGCGATTTTTGATCAAATTATTATTCAAATGGGGTAGCGTTCACCCATCATTGCAAACCACTCTGCTTGTTTTGCCCTCTGGAAAAAGAAGAAGAGCTGTTTTTTTTTCTACCCCGCTTTTCACTGCCAGGAGACTCTAAGCAGCTTGCAATGGCCTTCCCTTCCTCTCCCCACAACAGACACCCGTGAGATAAGGCTGAGAGAGCTCTGAAAGAACTGTGACTGGCCCAAGGCCACCCAGTAGGCCTCACATGCCTTCAAGCAGCTCACAGTCACCTTCCCTCTTACTTCTTCACAACAGACCCACTGTGAAGTTAGTGGGGCTGAGCAAGACTGACCCAAGGTTACCCAGCTAGCTGCATGTGGAGGAACAGGGAAACAAACCCAGTTCTCCAGATTAGAATCCACTGCTCTTATCCACTACCAGGTATGTTCAAAACTGTGGCTTTCCAGATGTCCATGGACTACACTTCCCATGAGCCCATGGGGTGAGCGCCTGGGGACTCATGGGAATTGTAGCCCGTGGACACCTGGAGAGCCACAGTTTGGCCACCCTTGCACGTCACCAAGCTGTAGATGCCAGTGAAGGTTGCCATCTCTGGGATGGGAAACAACCTGGAGATTTCGGAGGTGGAGCCTGACTGAGGAGGGCGGGGTTTGGAAAGCAGAGGTACCTCAGCAGGGTATAATGCGGCAGCCTACCCTCCAAAGCAACCCTTTCCTCCAGGGGAACTGAACTAGAGCAACAAGGGCAGCGTTGCCAGTCAGGCACTCCCATTCCTCCCACTTCCCTTTGCGGGAAAGCGCAGCCGTCACTCCTGTCCGCTCTGTTTAGCCAGCAGGTCACCTCCAGCCGAGCCTGCGGTCTGCGAGACAAACAAAGAAGGTTCCCAACAGCTGCCGCTGCAGTGCCAAATTAAAGGAGGCCGCTCTAATGCAATTACTCTCCACAAGAGCTGTACTTAAAAATAAACCACATAGTTGCTTTGATTTACGGAAGGCTCCAGGGCTAAAGATGGTGGAAGGGGTGGGGGTGGGGGTGGGGGGCTGAGCGTGTCTGTGGATTATATTTGACAGATGGACGCAGAGTTCTTGAAGGAGGGCTGGGGGAACATCAGAGGAGAACATACAAGGCTGCTGGAAGCAAGGAGAGGTCAGAAGCGTTGTACAAAGCAGAGAGGGGCTGCAAGACTATCCTCTCCACCCCTCCTTCCATGTAGCCTTTGGGAGACGGGAGCACTTGTGCAGTGTGGTTGCCAACCTCCAGAGGACAACTGGAGATCTCCTGGGATTACAACTGTTCTTGGGGCAACTGAGATAAGAAAACAGACATTTTGGAAGGTGGGCTCTATGCCACTATACTCCACCGAAGTCTTGTCCTTCCCCAAACCCCACTGTCAGCCCTACGTACCTATAGTCAGCCTGTATTGTCCATCAGCTAACTTCGATAAGACTTACCTAAGTTAGCCTGGTCACAAGCCATTTGCAACGTGGGGAGTGGGGAAGAGAATTGTTCCAAGCCACACCTATGAGAGTTGGGCAGGAGAGGAGGATAGAGTGCCTTGTGAAGAAGAAGAACAACAAAAAATGCAAATTCCCTAAACTAGGGTTGGAAGGCCATGGCTTGGAGGACAGTAGGGATGCCACCCTCCAGGGGGGACCTGGAGATCCCCTGGAATTACAGCTCAACAAGCAACAGAGATCAGTTCCCCTGCTGAAAATGGCTGTTTGCGGTCACGCAGCTGGGTGACCTTGGGCCAGTCACCATTCTCCCAGAGCTCTCTCAGCCTCACCTATCTCACAGGTTGTGAGGAGAGGAAGGCAAGGTGATTGTAAGCAGCTTCGAGACTCCTTCAGGTAGCAAATGCGAGGTATAAACACAAACTCTTTTTCTTGATGTTCTGGCCAGGATTGCCATCCTCCAGGTAAGGCCTGAAGATCGCCCAGAATTACAACTGTAAGATGACAGAGATCAATTCCTCTGGAGAAAATGGTTGCTTTGGAGGGTGAAATCAAGCACATTATACCCCACTGAGGTCCCAGCCCTTGCTAAAACCCACCTTCCTCATGCTCCTCTTCCAAAATCTGCAGGTCATTGTTGGCAACCATAGTCTGGAAGATATCTTCCATATTCTGATAAAAGATCCATCTTGACCAAACATGGGGAGTGGGAATGCATTAAGTCAGGGTAGTCAAACTGCGGCCCTCCAGATGTCCGTGGACTACAATTCCCAGAAGCCCCTGCCAGCATTTGCTGGCAGGGGCTTCTGGGAATTGTAGTCCACGGACATCTGGAGGGCCGCAGTTTGACTACCCCTGCATTAAGTAGAAGTGCATTAAGCTGGGAATACTACCCCCCCCAAAAAAAAAACTAAGTTGTCCCACTTAGGACTCCACTGAGGCCTGACTCCTTTGACCTCCTTCTCAAAGTGGCAAATCGTTCCCAGAAAAGGAATCTCACCAAAAAAAAAAAAAAAAGGCCGCCTCTAACCAAGGCAAGATGTACCCAAAAGCTCCATCTCAATAACATTTGGCACAACCCGCAAGGCATGGCCTGCTGCAAGCACACGTCAAGTGCAATCACAGTCAGAACTCGGTGGCGGGAGGGGGGGAGGGGGCCAGCCAGCCGGGCTCAATCAATTAAATCAATCAAGGATGTTGCTAGCCCAAGGTCAGGACAGCTCTCTGCTCCCAACCGCTGGCGGAATTTTCAGCTCCTCTGCTGGGCCAATTGCAAGAAAGAGGCAAGAATGAAAGCTAGGGGGGGGGAGAGAAATATACCTGCTTTTCAGTTGACTCAGAATAACACAGAGGTGGAAGAGACCACCAAGGGTCATCTAGTCCAGCCCCGCACCTTCTTGGGGACTTAAAAATCACACCCTCCTGACAGGGGCTCATCCAATCTCCTCCTGAAAACTTCTAACAAAAGAGACTCCACCACTCTCTGAGGCAACATATTCCACCTATGAACAGTCCTCGCCATCAGAAAATGCTTTCTCATATTTAACTGGAACCTCCTTTTCCGTAATTGGAATCCACTGCCCCTGGTCCTTGTCTCTGCAGTGAACAAGTTGGCCCTCTTCTTCCACAGACCTTCCTTTGACGTAGTTCAAACCTAGCTATTTTCCCTGCCCTGCTCTTCTCCAAGCTGCACATGCCCAACTTCTCCACTGTGATAGAGATGTGAGTGAGAGCCAGTTTGGTGTAGTGGTTAGGAGTGCGAACTTCTAATCTGGCATGTCAGGTTTGATTCTGCATTCCCCCACATGCAGCCAGCTGGGTGACCTTGGGCTCGCCACGGCACTGATAAAACTGTTCTGACCGGGCAGTGATATCAGGGCTCTCTCGGCCTCACCCACCCCAGAGGGTGTCTGTTGTGGGGAGAGGAATGGGAAGGTGACTGTAAGCCGCTTTGAGTCTCCTTCAGGTAGGGAAAAGCGGCATATAAGAACCAACTCTTCTTCTTCTTCCTGCATAGTGCAGGGGGTTGGACTAGATGACCCATGAGGTGCCTTCCAACTCTATGATTCTGTGATTCTATGATTCTATATATCATGACTAAGAAGAATGCAAGGGGACCAAAGGTCTATCTAGTCTAGCAATCAGATGTCTCTCACAGGGATGAAATGAAGTGACCAGCTGATCCCCAGTGTCACTCCCTGGCAACGTGCACTGAGCAGTATCCTAGCTATGGACAGAAGGTGAAGGTCCCAGCAATTCCTGGCATCTTCAGATAAAACAAAACAATCAGACAGGTGATAAGAAGAAGAACCTCTACAGAGGACCCTAGAAACCTGCTGCTGGCTAGTATAGGCAACGTTGATCTGGACAGAGCCAACAGAAGGCAGCGTAACAAGAAAAAGCATTCATTCTACCTGGATTCCTGTGCGTTGTGCCACTGAATGCCACTTAATGAAGAAACAACCAGGGAAACTAAGCCTTCGCCCCCAAGACAAACTGGCTGTCGTGAAAGCAGAAATTACGTTTGTCTGAGAAGAGGCAAAAGGCCCAAACTACCCTCTCTCGCAGTAGCTATTAAGAGCAACAGGGAACGACGTGATCAACGGCAGATCTAAAAGACTTCACAGAAGATGCTCTAAAAGGAGGGACAACAGCAAACACAAACAGGGAGGATCCCCAGCCTACAGGCCTTCTGTGGAACATGTGTTTGTATATTTAAGAATCTCTCCCCCCAGTTTGGAAGCTTTAAAAAGCAGGAACCCCAGTCCCATAGGAAGAACTATCCACACATTCCATGCCAAAGAACATCCCTATCTGAGGGGCAGGACTCAGGGCCATGATCCTCTATCTCTCCTCCCATCTGTATTCATTATTCCCTCCCAGCCGTTGTTTCATAGTGGCACTTCCGTAACTTCCCGCCCCCAGTCCTCTATTACTCACCATGAATTCTTTGTTGGGCTCCCTTTTATATACAGTTCAAATTGATCATTTTCTCCTCGGGAAGCGCTGGAATTTCCCTGCCAAGAACCATTCCTTTACTCATCACCCAATCATGTTGCCGGAGTTCCAGATTCTCATACGTCTCCAGCCGAGCCATCTGAGCAAGCTAGCTCTCGTTCCCAGAACAAAACCTTCACGGTCTTAACAGCAGATCCGGCAAACGAGGAAACGTTCCGTTCCTCCGGAGTCCCGCGGACGCAAATGCGTTCCCTTCCCTACACCAAGCACAAGGGCTTGCCACCTGCCAACCCGAACTCATCTGCGCTTTAATGGACGGAAGCTCGGCGGTTTGCACAGACAGGAGAATGTGGATACATTTAAACGCATTGCTAATGATACGGTACTAAGAGAGAGCTGGTCAGTGCGGAAAGCATTGGGGGAAAGGTTTGAGCCGTCAAGGTCTAATGCAGTTACAATGAAGAACAAACGCCAGTTTGTGGCACACCAGGAATGGCTTTGAAGTTCTCAGAAACCGTTTCCACACTGGGAATTTCAGTGCCCCAGCTCCTGGGGGCGGATGAGGTGCACCAGGCCAAATGATCCCTCGTTTGGGGGCAGGAAGAGGCGGGGCCACCTGCCATGACTACAACTCCAGCCTGCAGCCCGACATGAAACCTCCAGTGCGGAAACGGCCAGAGAGAGCCATCCTGTCTCCTCTCAGCCTCCTCTTCTCCAGTCTGAACATTTTCTAAATTCCTCATCTTTCCTTCACAGGGCTTGGTCTCCAGGTCATTCTCATCATTCTCCTCTGTACCCTATCCAGTTTGCCCACCTCCTTTTTGAAGTGAGGCCACCAGAACTGCACACAATACTCTAGGTGTGGTCTGACCAATGTAATACACAGCAGGCCCTTAGCACCGTGCAATTTCGATGTGCTGTTTCTATTGATACAACCTAAGACTACACACTGGCAAAGAAGACGAATGCAGTCTTGGGCTGTATCAACAAGCCTCCATATTCAGAAGCAATGTGTCTCCGAATACCATTGGTCAGCAAACAACAGGAGGAGGAGTCTTTTGCTTTCAAGACTGACTGATGACCACAGGATTCCTGGAAACTCCTGGCTATTACCAGAAACAGGATGCTGGACTAGCTGGTCCCAGCAGGGCTCTTCTTTTATTTATATTAAAATAGGGAACACTCTTAATTCAGGGAAATTAGCCATTAAATTTAAGTGCCCTTGAGCTGCTTTAAATGGGAGCAGCTTTAGTGGGGAAGGACACTTCTAAGTACTATGTACTAAGGTCAGATACCAGGGGAAAGTTTGCTCTTTTCATACTCAGCTTGCTGGTCTCCTGGAAACATCTGGCTGCCCAGCTGTTGGGAACAAGATGGTCTGAGCTACCCAGGCTCCTATTCTCGCGATCCTGATAGTCTTCTTCCTCACTGTTGCAGAACTGACTTCCAAATTCCTGCCCAGAGTGTTTCCATGTGGCCCGGCAGAAACGTTGACATTCACTTTACCAAAAGGCAGAGCAGCATTAAAAGCAAAAATTAACTGTCTCTAAACAAGAGATCCTAGATCCTTTCCATGTGCTGACTTCAATTATCAAAGTGTTCTTGAGTGAGAAAAGGATTTCAATTTTTTAAAAGAGAGCATTTTGCATTTTAGTCTGCAGAGGGGGCTAAAACCTAAGGAGATTCTTGGAGCCCGTTGCTGAGAGAGGCAATGAATAGAAACCCTGATATTCAAAGCAATCTTGATAATGGTCCTAAGGATCAGGCAGGATTCCCAGAGACACAAAGGAAACAGAAGATGGCACTAAAAGTGAGAAATGCATACTTAAGATTGTCAGTTCTGCATACCTCAGCCTTAAATCGATCGTCAGGGATCTCCCAGGCTGTTTTTTTCAGGGCTCAGAGAGTTCAGGCACACCCATGAAGTTAGGTGGCTTCTGAAGCTCTACTCATCCAAATAGTAATTGTGGAATTCCAAATTACCTAGTTTCAGACACAGGAACAGTGCATTAGGAGTTCTCCACCTTTTTTATGTTGTTTAAAATAGCGATCCCCAACCTGTGGGCTGCGGATCACATGTGGTCCGTCGACTAATTGGAGGTGGGCCGCGAAGGACGCCATCTCTCCCCCCCCAAGGCCCTTTACTTCATCCCCCCCAGCCCTTTACAACACACTTCGGGTGTCATTGTCTCCCATCACTCCCAGATGGAACTATCTCATTGCAGAGAAACAAGCTCAGGGTTCCCATTGATTTGTCATTGTCATGAGTTAAAATTTCCATGAAAATAAAATGTTCCTTATGTTCATTGTTGTGGCGTGTCTGTATCTAATTTTGAAGGGATGCTTAAATATTACCATAGCGATCAGAGAGCATTAGGGCAGTGGTTGAGAGTAGAGGAGTAAACTACCCCCCCCCCACCGGGCCTCAGTAAAATTGTCAAGCGTTGAGTGGTCCCTGGTTATAAAAAGGTTGGGGACCACTGGTTTAAAACATTTATATAGCTGTCTTTCTTCTACAAAAAGTTGGCAGGCAAGGTGGATATCAAAATTTAAGAACCATTAACAACTTAGTTGTCAAGCAAACAAAAACTAAGCCAACCCCCCCAACAGAAAATCCACAAATAATTAAAAAATATACAAATAGCACCAGCAGTGGCCCCGTCTAACTAGCATCAGTGCAGCATGAGAGAGAAAATATCTTAATGTGGATATATATCCAGTTCAGACTCATACTTCCTGTTCCTGCCTAGAGACAAGTGGGAAGTCAGTTCTAAGGTTGCCAACCTCCAGGTGACACCTGGAGTTCTCCAGAATAACAAGTGATCTCCAGAGGAGAAGAAGAGATGGCTTTCTATACCCCACTTTTACACCCAAAGGAATCCCAAAGCAGCTTACAAACACCGTTCCCTTCCTCTCCCCTCTACAGAAACCCTGTGATGCCAGTGGGACTGAGAGAGCTTTAAGAGAACTGCTCAAAGAGAACAGCCCTAAGAGAACTGTGAATAGCCCAAGGTCATCCAGCTGGCTGAATGTAGGGGAATGGGGAATCAAACCTGTTTCTCCAGATTAGAGGCTGCCGCTCTTCACCACTATACCACACTGGTGGAAATCAGTTTCCCTGGAGGAAATAGCACTTTTGAAGGGCAGACTCTGGGGCTGCACATCCCTACCAAGCTCCTCCCCCAAACCCTGCTTTCCCAGGTTCCACCCCCAAAATACCAGGTATTGGGGGGTATGCTGGAGGGGGGGGTCACCTGTTGGTAAAAGATACCAACAGAGGGTGTCCAAGACACTGAAGCCTCAAGAATTGGCTCCCTTTTCCAGCGGAAAGTTGCAAGCAGATGAAGTTTGTACTCCTAGATACCAAAAATAAACTAAAATGGAAAACAGCCATATGCCAATTTGGAATCTAAGTCAGAGGTTGGCAAACTATGGCTCTCCAGATGTCCATGGACTACAATTCCCAGAGGCTCATGGGAATTGTAGTCCATAGGCATCTGGAGAGACACAGTTTGGCCATCCCAATCTAAGTCAACTTCCCAGCCAGACTCTGACTCCTCCTTTCACTTCTGACAGCATTCAATGGTCAGGTCTTATCAAAACGCTTTTCTGCTAAAAGACCTCCAGGTAGACCACAGATTTTTCCTGTAGGCAAAACTTCTCGGATTGGCATCAGTGCTTTAACTTAGTCTGAGGAACAGTGCACGCGCTTGAAAACTCGTGCCTTAAATCTTTGTTGGTCTTTGTTGGTGCTATTGGACTCTATTGTTGTTGTGCTACTTCAGACCAATGGGGCTACCCACTTGAATCTATTGTTAACACTACAGATCAGCTGGGAGGGAGGGTCTGGATTGTCAGAGACAGAAAAGACTGATTTGCCAACTGAAATGCAGCAATGTTATTCAGACAGCAAATGTGCAGTACATAAAAACATGGCAGGAGGGTTTGTTTTTAAAAAAACATAGAAGGATACTCTGCAAGTGACAGCTTTTAACGAACTCGTCCCTCCCCCTTAAATTGCTCAGTCTCCTTTCACCATTCAAAGTGTCTCCAAAGGTCAGGAGCTAAATATACAGTTTATGCTTAAAAGCCATGGCAGACTAAGGAACTGAATAACGTCGGGAAGCAGGAAAAACACTGCTATTCTCTTAATGGCTCCAAGCCCACGTCTCCTGATTTACAAATTAAATTCTAAGAGCTTCTGTACAGAGGTCTGTCTTGGCCCATTTCCCCCCTAAGCAACTTTAACAACCTACTATTGACATATCGCTGAGATAAGCAGTCCCGGTTCCTGCGTCTTGGCTAATCACATTTGTACTCGGCACATTTTACAACACGCACAGCCGGCCCGGTCAGGAAGGACACAGGACAGGGGGACGGCAAAAATGAACCCTCTTATAACTTTTGATGATTTCAATTGCTGGTTGATGACGTATGCATCCAGAAATCTTGGAAACTTGATACCAGATTGAAAATCAATGAGGATTGATGTGTGCGTTCAGATTTCACGTAAAGGGATCCACAGCCTGTTTTATATGCATACATCAAACCACACCATGTATATGAGATGACAGCCCTAAATGGTTTGGGCTCCAGTCAATTGAAGGAATGCCTTCTCCCATACAGCTGACTGAGCACTGGGATGTCAAGGAGAGAGCCTTCTTGCAGCCCCATCTCTCTTAGAGGTGCAAGGGGCGGTGACATGCAGGAGGGCCTTTTCTATGGTGGCCCCCATGGAACAACCTCCCTCTGATGACTTTCCAGGAGTTACATTATATGGTTTTTGGCATCTGACAAAACTACATCTCTTCACCCAAGTCTTTGACATCTAGTTTCCTCTGTGTGCTGTCCTGCCAGAGAGGGTGGTGGTGGGGTGTTTTAAACGTTTTCATGCCTTTTAGATGATTTTATTCTGTATTTGTGACCTGCCCTAGGACCCTCTGCTGAAGGTATGGGATATAAATTCCTTTATAGATAAATAAGTTGTTTTCATAATGCCGGAAACAAAAAGGAAAGAGAGAAAACTTTCCCTGAATACCTGACTAGACATGTGACACGAAGGACTTCAAGCACTTTGAACTGCACTCAAAGACAAAAAAGAGAGCCAGGAACGTGATTTCAAATCATTCTTGTGGCTGCCTGCAGCACCAGATGGGGCCACAGAGTTCCGTGCCAACTGGCATACCGGAGCTACCTGCAAAGGGCAATTCCACGTACAGCCGTTTACTCAAGGCCTCAGGATGGCTGGGTCAACAAAGGCGACTGGGAAAGCTTCCTAAGTAAATGGCAGAAAGCATTCCTAACATGCAGCCTAGTCTCTTGAAAGGCTCCTTACAGCCATCTGGCCAATGGGCCATTCCCCGAAGTCATATATGCAAGGGAGATTTGAGGAAAGGTCCAGTGTGGAGAGGATCACTGCGAAAGCAGCTGTTTTGGGAAGGATTTTCCCCTGCTTTCTGAAACCCCTTAGATCAGGGGGCACAATGCCAAAGTGGGGGTCTCTCATCTCTTTTATGGTGTCAGCATCCTTGCTGAGCTTGTGCCCCTCTCCAAACTCTGCACTCCAATTATCAGGAGCTTCTCAAATCCAAGATGGCAACCCTAAACTCAGAGCATTCAGAGTCAGGACTAGAAGTGATTATGCCAGTCTTCTCGTGCCATCCGTTCATCTGTACCCAAAGCCATTCCACAAGCCCCTGCCACACAAGATCATTCAAATATGGGGTAGCTAGATCCCACTCCTGGCATGGGATGTGGGGATGGGGTTGCCAGATCCAGGTTGGGAAACTGCTGGAGATTTGGGGATGGAGTCTGAGAAGGACAAAGAACCTCATTATACTCAATGGGGCACAATGTCATAGAATCCATCATCCAAAGCATCCATTTCCTCCAGGGGAATTGATCTCTGAAGTCTGGGGTTAAGTTGTAATTCTTGGGGAGTCCCCAGGTCCTACCCGGAGGCTGGCATTCCTTTCCAAGTCAAGTCCCTTTAACCATCTCCAACCATCAGTTGTCTCTTCGTCAACACCAAAGGCAAGGAAGAGGGAAAGACATTTTATGAGAAAACATGGCTGCCCCAACCAACTGACAGCTCCCTCACTCAGCATTGCTGCTCTGTTTTGTCTTGGCAGCCAGTCCCAAAAAAGCAACTCTCTACGTGGTCTATGCATTTCCATGAGCGAGTCAATAATACCAGCCGTACACTGGCTTGTCCAAGAGACAATGGGCAAAGCAAACCGTAGGTAATACTTCAACACTAGGAACAGGCGAGGGCAATTACCGCACTGCTTTTGTTTTCTTTTTCAAGGAGTAACCAGACCTGCGCACAACCTTCTCAACAGCATCAGTAGGTAGGACACAGCCCCCAATACCCATGTCTTCCAGTCTTAGATGATGATGATTATTATTCCGTTCCCCAGGAAATGCTTTACGAGCAGCTCTAAAACAGTATGAGAGATGCCATTATTTCTTTTATGGCTTGTGGAAAATAACATACCCACCGGTATCTCCAGTACTCCAGTAGGAATGAGCCGGCAATAATTATACCAGAGTGTATTGTTATTATAAAGCAAGATGTTTGAGGGGGCCATTTTCAATATTTATGGAGCACTAATACAAAAGTTCATTTCCAAACGCGGCAAGTGCCAAGTTTTTAAGGTGCAAAATAACAATCTTTCCATCAACAAAAGCCCGCTGATTTCCCTAAGAACAAGCGTGGTTGCAGATTTGCAGGCCACTCCCTAGCGATCGCTCTCCACGCAACCATCAGTTATGTTTTGGCTTAACAAAATTAATACATTTATTAAAGGTTTATCACAGTTGCTCAGCTCCAAATTGTTTATTCCTTAAGGATGGCGCCCCCTCTTCTCCTGTACTAGATTGATACTTCAGAATTTGAGTAGATAATAGAATTTAGGAAAATGCTTTTATCCAAATGGTTTTGTTGTGGCCAGCTTGGTGTCATGGTCAAGAATGGTGGCTTCTAATCCTGCGAGCTGGTTCCGCTTCCTGCTCCTCTACATTCAGCCTACTGGGTGACCTTGGGCTAGGCACTGACCTGCTAGAGTTCTTCTCACAGAGCAGTCCTGTCTGAGTTCTCTCAGCCTCATCTACCTCGTAGGGCTTCTGTTGTGGTGAAAGGAAAGGAAGGCGATTGCAAAATGCTTTGAGGCTCCTTCAGGGAGTGAAAAGTGGGGTATAAAAACCAACTCTCCCCATGCACACGCACACACACATACTAACCCAACCCCAGAAGATCATCTGGCATGCTGACTTCATCTGGAAGTGATGCTGAGATCAGAGACATCAGGAGCAACAATTTGGATTTGGGGAATATTCTAAGACTAGTAATCAAGCCCGCTGCAGAGGAATGCAGCGGGCGCTAGGGCCTTACCGAAGTGGTGTGCGCGCTGGTCGGCGGCGGGCTGGTGGGCGGCGGTGGGTTGGGCGGCAGCGGCAGCGGGCTGGTCGGCGGCGGCGGGCTGGTCGGGGGCGGCAAGTTTCTTCTGTTGGCGGCAGGCTGACGCGCCTCTCGCCGCGTCAGCCCGCCAGGCAGGGAACCCCCGGCAGCCGCGCTTCGGCTCCCTCGGGCGGCGGCCTGACGCGGCGAGAGGCGCTTTGCGCCTCTCGCCACGTCAGGCCGGGAGGAACTGCGAGGAGCTGGGAATCGGAGGGACCAATCGGCAGGCTCGGTCCCTCCGATTGTCCCTCCGATTGTCTGTCGTGAGGAAGGGTCCAATCCGGTCCCTTCCTCATCATGGACTAATCCCACCTCTACATCCCTTAGCCATTTATTTAGTCCGTGGCGCCCGTGGCGCCATGGGCGGTTTAAAGATAAAGGATCAGCTTCAAACCATAGTATTTACCCCAAAACCCAGAGTTTCACCTCCTGACAACCCCAGCCTAAATAAATGGGCATGTGTAAACGGACAGCTATTTGTGTAGGAATGGGATTAGGGCTGTTAGATCCTCTGGTCCAGGTGGGGTCCCCTGGTTTCAGGATGCACCACTTCCCCCCCGTGCAATCCCACAAACCCCTTCCAAACCAGAAAAATGCAGCAAATTAATGCAACATGTTGACGTCACTTGGAAATGAAGCTGGCATGTCAGCAACATTGGGAGAAGGGGGCACCACTCTTGTGGGCAAAACTCTATGGCTATAGTATAGAGATATTTTGCCCAAGAACCAGAGTGTCGCCTTCAACATGGCCAATGTGCCATGTCAATTCTGAGTGACATCAGCAAATGATGTTAATTTGCAACACTCCTCTCCCAGCCTGGAATGCACCTCCCATCTTCCGCCTGCCACCACAACAGCCTCAAAACAAAAAAGGGTGGCTGACCATTTTCCACAAATGCCAACAAGAAAATCAAGAAAGTAATGAGTAAGTAAAAAAAGCTTATTATCGTGTAAACTTTAATGTCTTGTTCCAATACATCTGTTTAAAATTTAAAAAATGAATGGTTTCTTTCCAGCCTCTATTCTGTAATTTAAATTAAGCTTAAATATACTGGGAGCCAAAACAGGGACTGGCTTATGATCTTCCTGTTTTCAAGGTAAGAACCTTTTCCTCAGTGGCTATTCCCTCTCTAAACTTCAATTTTCACTTGAACCAATGTCAGTTTTTTCCAAATAGTAGTAAATCTCCTATAGATATACATATGCTATATGCTTATGCCTTTCCTGGAGGATCCTTTGCTTATGAATTATGTAGGAATATTATGAATGCCTTCAACAGACACACAGACACAACTTAATGCTAACAATAGCATTAGCCAGATGGTTCAATACTAAACAGAATAAATTTAACACATTGTCCTCAAGATGTTACAATATTTAAACAGCTTCTGTAATAAAATAAGAGGTCTTGTCTCCTAGATCCAAGAAAAGAGTACGAGTTCCACAGCACCCATGATATCTTTTGTTTCTTCCCCAATTGCAATGAAGGAGGTCAATTAGATTTGATAAATATAATCTAGTCATGTGAAAGTTTCTCAGACCGATCATTAGCAATTGGAGGGGGAGAGAAGGACAGGACAGTGAGGCATAATTCCCCACCCCACCCCACCCCAAAAAAGAGGGGGGGAATATTTAAATTATTTCCTGCAAATATTCAGGTGGAAATTGTGTTTAGCAAAAGAGAGAGGACAGAAAAGTGACTTGGGAGGTTGAGCTCTAGAAAAGCTGCAGTTCACAGGAGCACCTGACCAACGATTGCAGCACTTCAAAGCATGCCGTTGCAGAAGAAAGAGACATCCTTAGACGTGTTGAAGGACCATCCTATGAGGGACGCTCTGCTGGATCAGAGCAGAGGTTCATCAGGCCCAGAAGGCTACTTCCTGCAATGGCCAACAGATGCTACAGAAAGACCTAAGTAAAGGCACATGAAGAATATGGCCTTCCCTCATTCTTGCTTCTCAGAAACTGGTGTTCAGAGGTCCAACTGGAAAATCCACTCCTAATCACCAAAGTGATGTAAAAGGATCCCTGATGGAACAGACCAAAGGTCCATCTTACTCCAGCAACCAGATGTCCAAGAGTTCACAAAGAGAAAAGGAATGCGTCAACATATTCTCCATTGTCACGCATGGGGCAAATCATGCTCGGAGATATCCTACCTGTAGATAGCGGGCCCTAGTTTAAGGTGCCCATTCATCCCGCATCTCACGGGAGAATCACACTTTCTGGAGAAATGCCCCGTGTCTCGGGGCTTTTGAAAAAAGTCCCGCCTGGCCGCGGTCAGCCTCACAAGCTGCTCGAACCACCGCCAAGCAAGAACCGCTGCTGCCACACACACCCCACCACCGCTGCCCCCGCCCCCAGTGTCCTGCTTTAGCCCCTTCACAATCTTGTCCTAGGTTCAACTCCCTGCACCTCCAGGTAAAAGTATCAGGCAGTAGATCAGGGGTCCCTAACGTCATGCCCGTGGGCGTTATGGCACCCACTGATATCTTTTCTGATGCTCCGCAAGTGTTTGTTTTTTTTTTGAAACTATTCCTATTGTCCGGATTTGTCCAGATTTGTCCAGATTTTCCAAAACATTGCTTTGGCAGCAGCTGCCAACACAGCACCCAGATCTTCATTTGGGGGCTGGCTCCATATCTTGCAGCTGCCTGTTTCGTGGCTGAGCCCACAATGTTGGGTTAGTTTTCTGGAGGTGACACAAACTCAGAAAGGTCAAGGACCCCTGTGGTTGATGCTGTGAACCACTCCCACCTGCGACCAAGGGGAGCTGCTGCCATTTTGGCAGAGGGTGGTGCTACAGGATCCCTGAAACCTGGTGCAGTCAAGCTGCATGTCTTAAAGCCCAGTCTTCAGATCCAAACAAAGTACTCTTGAAGCCTGAACAGAACACTCACCCATCACTCAGGCTATCACTTCTTTTCCAATTAGCTTTTCTTAGACAAGCTGCAATGAAAGCAGCAGCTAAAGAGCACTTCGAATGCCACCCTAAGACTGCCAATCCAAACTGCAAACAACCCGTTGTAAATCACTTGTCACCACTGCCAACCGCCTCCGGAACAGCGCGAGGATCCCCAGTCCGAGCCCATCCATTCTGCTCCCGAACTAATACCACAGACAGGCAGGCAACTTCTCCTCACCCACCCACTTCCTCCTCCTCTTCCTCCCATTACCGGTCTGTGCCTGAGAGAGTAGCGAGAGGCACAAATCAAAGCTGCAGCACACGGAATGGCTGTTGGTTTCATTCTCTCCCCTGCCGCTTCAGCAGCTGGGCTTGGCCGCACAATTGAGGCAGGCGTAGCTTAATGAAAGATGGGTCCCATCTCCTCCCCTGTAGCAGCAGTTTCTGAAAGGGTAGGTGCCACATGTAGAAGATGGATTTACCCAACACTTAAGCTTGCCGTCTACCTGGTAGGGGATTAGCTGTCTTCGGCCCCAGCTTCCCAACCCAAAAGAAGGGAGGAGTAGAAGAAAAAAAGTGCCTTCCTCATGATGACTCTAGGAAGCTCCCAATAGTATCTATTTAAGGTGTCAAACTATAGGTGGGACATGGAGATCTCCCACTTTTACAACTCATCTCCAGGCAACAGAGATCAATTTCCCTGGAGAAAATGGCAGCTTTGAAGGGAGGGCTCTAAGGCCCTGAGCTTTCCTGGGGCCTTTCTCCAAATCCTGCCCTCCCCAGCTTCCACCTCTGAATTTTCCAGTGGTTTCTGAACCCAGAGCTGGCATCCCTAGTATGTACACAGACAGATAGACAGACACACACACCCCTTCTACTTAAAAAAAAAAACATTAAACGTTCATGCATGTTATATTCTATGGATCTACTCCATCTATCTATCCAATTTTTTTCTTGTCCAATCCCCAGAGAGCTCAGGATGGAATTACGGACTGTTGCAGAAGGGCAGCCGTGGTGGCAAAACAAGATACAGCACATATCCTGGGTGCCACTTGATGAGGGCGCTACTGAGCAGTCTCTATTAAAGTCAGACAAGCCATCCTTGGATAGCGAAAAAGAATTTTCTTCAGATGCATGATCTGCCTTTGATTATTGAACTAGAAAGAGAAGAAACTGGGGGGAAAGAACTGACTTTGATCATATCATAGACTCAATTTGCATCAGTGAAAGCCAGGAAGGTGCAGTTACAATTTTCATGTAGCGCCATAATTTGTTAATTAAAAGATTAAAAAGCTTGATTTCAGATTAAACCCCCCCCCCAAAAAAAAAAGCCTGAAGGACTACGGAACATAACCCAATGCACGGACATCACCCAGAAGCGATGTTGGCACATCGAGGTCTTCCCGGAGGGGTTTCCATAGGCGTTATTTTCTGTAGCTCGTCTATTGCCGCAAACAAGACAGAAATCCAGCAGCATTTTAAAGGCTAACAATTCCAGCTTCCATGAATCACTTTGAGAGGTGGGAATCGAACGCTTGGAGGTGTAAAAGGCCTGAGTCAGAAAGAGGCTGTATGAATGGACAGCTGTCATTACCACAAATTGTTAAATGGACTTCGGAGAGGCTACAAATGTCAGCTTTTGGTGATGTGAACTCATCTGCAGATTGGGGTTCCGGTTCGTTAAAAGCGACACTGCCGGGCAGTTCTACAGCATGAGCATGCTGAGTATCTCGTTTTGATTGTGCGCAGCGCAATATTTCCTTCATTTCTGGACCCGTTCCAGCCTTCCGTCGCAGGGTTCCCAGATACGGAACATCGGTTACCAAACACTGCATAGAATATGTGGGATGTCTCTCAATGAAAAAGCGGGTTTCTTCCCCCCCACAATGAGCTTTTGCAGCTTCCTTCTCATTTTCAGCCACAGACAGAACGAGCTTATCAGATTCCTCGTGCACCGAGCAACGGAAATAAACCATCTCCACTCATTGAACAGTGTTTGGGAATGAATGTTGGAAGACAAATATGCCAAATCCTGTCTCACCACTCACCAGTGAGTAAAAAGGAGGTACATAAAGAAGCACCATCAAAAATATTCTTTGCTTTATGTCACTGGAGGGAAATATTGATGTTTTTTTTTGGGGGGGGAGCAATTTTATTTACTCTAAAAGCTGTACAGCTGTCACACTGAGTGATGCACCCTTGAACAGTTGTATGGAAGCTCTGTAAAATAAACTTCCTTCCTCCATACCCCCCTTCCCAGTCTTCTCAGAAGGTTTTATGTTCTCTCAACACACGGGGGGGGGGGGGAATTCCCTAGGCGTTTCAACTCCTTTGCTGATTCCCAGCGTTTATTCTTGCCTAGAAACATGTACCTTTTTGACCATGCAAATTGTTATCTTGACAGATGGGAATTCTTTTTATTATTGTTGTTATTATTACATTGTACCTCAGCTCTCGGCTTTGATTCAGACATCTCCCTCTAGAATTTAAGCAGCTGGCTTTTGCTGGCTCAGTCAAAAACATTTTTTTTTCCAGCTGGATGACTTCAGAGCATTTCAGGGTTTTTTTTTAAATTTACAAACACGACGTGAGCATGCAGTAGCCACTGCAAATTATTCCCATGCCACATAAGAGCACGCCCAGGTAGATCAGACCAAAATTCCTTATGCCATCCAACTCCAGAATGTGAGCACTGAGATTCCATTCAGCCGTCAGGGCCTAATGACACATCTTTCTTCACCATCTGCCTAGCCCCTCTTTTGTGACCATCAGAGCTAGGGACCATCACCACATCTTGTGGCAGGAGTCCCACATACCATGTATGAAGGAATGCTTCTCTTTGGGTCTGTTAAGAGCATCCAATTCATTGAATTATAATATCACGGGAGATGGAAGACAGGAATTCTTTTAATCCACTGTTTGTAGAACCTGGATATTTGCCTAGGTTCTCAGTAAGGGAATCTGCCATA
Source organism: Paroedura picta (assembly GCF_049243985.1). NCBI lineage: Eukaryota > Metazoa > Chordata > Lepidosauria > Squamata > Gekkonidae > Paroedura > Paroedura picta. The sequence continues at coordinate 14,924,257 of NC_135383.1, read as the reverse complement.
GCAAACTGAGAACTTGTTACAGCTGCCCAGCTTCAACAAAGAAGACTGCAACGCAAAAGGTGGTCTCCCTGCTTTTGATTGATGACTCACCGCATGCACTTCCAATGCACTTTAACAGCAGTTTTCCCTGTTTAGCAAAGGATAATCCAGTCTCTTGGACTGCAAGGAGAACAAACTGGTCAGTCCTAGAGGAGATCAGCCCTGCCTGCTCCTTAGAAGGCCAGATCCTGAAGATGAAACTCAAATACTTTGGCCACCTCATGAGAAGGAAGGACTCCCTGGAGAAGAGCCTAATGCTGGGAGGGATTGAGGGCAAAAGAAGAAGGGGACGACAGAGAACGAGGTGGCTGGATGGAGTCACTGAAGCAGTTGGTGCAAACTTAAATGGACTCCGGGGAATGGTAGAGGACAGGAAGGCCTGGAGGATCATTGTCCATGGGGTCGCGATGGGTCGGACACGACTTCGCACCTAACAACAACAATCCAGCTGCAAAAGCACATTGAAAGGGTATTAGCCAGTATGGGTGGAATGAACATCTTTGATCACCTCACATTCCTCACAGATACCCTATGGCAGTCATTCTCAACCAGGGTTACTAGTAACCTCAGGGCCCCAGAGAGGTTACTCATGTTGTGGGGGAGGGAGGTCAATTTTTTTAAAAAATACATATTTAATTTTTTTAACTAACCCAGAGAGATGTCAGGAGGACAGAGTGGCTTTCTGCAGTAACCATGTTGAAAAGGAAGGGAAGGGAAGATCTGAATCTGCTGCATTCCCCCCATTGACTCTCCCCATTTTCTACACTCCCCCCCTCAGAATTGCTTCTCAGAGGCCCCCCCCCCTGCAGAAAATGACTAATGGAAACCTGTTGCAAGCAAAGGGATTCAGATATTCTGCCTAGAGATCTCCCAAAGTTACAGCAATCTCCAAATCACACAGGTCATTTCCCCTGAGGAGAACTGCTGCTTTGCACGGCGGGTTTTAGGACGGCTGAGATGCTTCCTAGTTTTGCTCAGGCAGGGTTCTGCACACACAAAAATGAAACTAACTTCTTATTTAACAAGTATTTTCCTAGTGATGCCATGCACCCTGTAAACATGTGACTTCTCGGGGCATGGCAGGGAGGCATGGCCAGCTGACATCACTTCTGGGAGTACTCAAATCTTGAAGAATATTTTAGGGGTTACTCCACAGTCAAATGGTTGAGAAAGCATACATCTCTGATCTGAAGGCTTTACCAGGACGCTCTCAGCATCCCAACAAGGGGTTAAGCAACTGCCCAGAACTCTGTTCTAATAGGCCTCAAAGAAACTGAAAGTTAAATTTTCTCCAAACTTTCCCAAGCCACCTTGTCCATATTACACTCCGAACCAGAGACCTTCAAAGCCACTGAGCAACTGATGATACATTATGTGCAAATGCTTGTCAATGAAGCCAAGATGGCATTTGTTCCCCAGGAATAAACACATAGGAGGATTTTAAGCAAAAACAAAAAAAAAAGCACATGTGCCTGCACTTAACCTATACCCCAGCCTCCATTTCTGTGTTCCAAAAACACTCCCCTGTCTTTTCCTCCCACATGCACATTTAGGACACCGCTGTGGGGCAACAGCAGAATGGTGCGCAGGGAAAGCCCTGACCACCTCCCTTACTTTGTGTTTCAAGAAAACAGGGTGGGAGCAACAGCGTGATAGGGTCATAATGCACAACTGGTGCTGAAGCATTTCCATGCTGGAATCTTTTTGCAAGCACATCGTAGAAACCGTGTTTTCCTACTGAGTTCCAAAACTCTGCTCCTTCTCAGCCTGGTTCAGGATCTCAAGCGTCTAGTTCAGGGGTAGTCAAACTGCGGCCCTCCAGATGTCCATGGACTACAATTCCCAGGAGCCCCTGCCAGCGAATGCTGGCAGGGGCTCCTGGGAATTGGAGTCCATGGACATCTGGAGGGCCGCAGTTTGACTACCCCTGGCCTAGTTCCTGCAGATGGAATCTGTGAGGGCAAGCTAACACAAACGGAGAGCCCAGCCTATAGCAGTCTACAATGCCTCGGAGGATTCTGGGGGACAACGTGCAGCACTGCAGAGCAGCCAGCCAACGTACAGCTCCAGACGCGGGTGTCAATTCAAGCATGATGGGTAGCCCCCTCGAATCATGCTGCTCCAGATTGCCTGTACGAGTGAGCCGTGCCTGATCCCAGCAGAGCGGCTGGAGTACCGAGGCATTCACATTTAGGAAGGGGAAGCCTTAATCGATATCTTACCCCATTCCAGTAGGACTCGGACACAACTGTTTCCTATTATTAGCCCCTTGCCACGATGCAATCTGTGACGGTTCGACCGCCGGAGGATAATAAGTGCAATTGGGAAGGGAAATCAGTCCGGCTTTACAAAGGCAGCTCCTGAGAAATCTATATCCCTCCAGGAGGAAATGGCACAAACCGCTCCGCCGTAAATTGATTTCCTACCTGTTGGAGCCTTTTCAGAACCCTTTTCCGTTTCCTGAGGTGCTGGCAAAGGTTGCGGTCGTTCTCCCGATCGGAGCCGTAATAGTGATGGTGCAGCCTGTTCTTTTTCGGAGGGTACGGCAGCCCGTTGGTAAGAACATCCCGTTTCTTCTTCACTATGGGATCCTGGCGCTTCTCCACCTGGTCATGAGGCTTCACTACTACTGCGTCCTTCTGTGTAGGGCAGGCAGGGGGAGGGAAAAAGACAAAGGAGAAAATAAGATTATAAAATCGTCAATCTAGAAGTGACAGGTCTTCAGCACTGGAGAATAAGCACGGTTTCATGGATCATGAAAAGGTCTTCCCTTGGATCATCAATCCATCCATCCATCCATCCCTCCATCCATCCCTCCCTCCCTCCATCCATCCATCCATGGCATTTATAGGCTGCTCCTCTCCAAAATTGTCTTGGGGTGGCTTATATCAGAAACAGAAAACAGATCTAAAACAAATTCAAATAACAGACAAGTCATTATGCTAAAAACAAACCCCTTAACTCTAACTGTAATCACTCCATCCTAAAAAAAAAAATAACCTAATGAGCCAGGCATGCAAATTACCAAGATCAATGCGGCTCCTCCTCAGGTTGGGCATTTACATCTATGCACCCACCCCTAGGTCAGTCTGCTTTGGAGGTAGGAGGTTTTTGGCTGCCAACCTTGGGTAAGGGGTTGTCCGGGGTTTTATTGGTTTATGTGACTTTATATTTGTAAGCCGCCATGATTCACTTGAGAGTGGCAGAATATAAATTCCAAAATAAACAAATCATTAAAAAATGAATTATGATGTCCTACTACATACAGTATAGCCTGGCTCAGGATGAGAGCTCACAATCTTGGAGAAGACCCCAGTTGGGAGGTAGGCAGGGGGCCCATATAGATATTAGAGGGACTCGACCAAGTGCCTGGTGGAAGAGTGCCACTTTGCAGGCCTTCTAGAACTTTGGGAGTTCTGCAAGGGCCTGTCTCCCCACCGGCAGCTCATTCCACTAGGCTGAAGCCAGGGCCAAAAAATATCTGGCTCTGATTGAGGCAAGGCACCCCTCTTTGGGGCCAGGGATCACCAGCAGATTGGAATTTGCTGAGAGCTCTTCAGGAGAGCGTATATAATGTAAGCCACTCTCTTCCCACTTGAGTAGCAAGGACATCTCATTTCCTTTGGATGTGTGAACCCTAATCACTTATCACATTATGCATTCACAAAACAGACAAGTAGAACAGTAGAAGAGGCAAGCAAGCATTCCCTGTAGGAGGCAGCAAACACCTTACATCAAATTCCCCCCAAAGTCACTCCACCCAAAAAATGCTTCAGCAGACAATTCAACAGCTCTCTTTAGCCCTCTTTAGACACTTGGGGTGTGGTCCAACCTAGATTGCCCAATCCCATCAGCTCTCGCAGGACAAGGTGGGATGGCCCTGGCTAGCACTTGGAAAGGCGATCCCAGGGAATACCAAAGTTGTGACGTGGGGGCAGCAAACCATCTTTGAATGTCTCTTGCCTGGAGGACAGATAATCTTAGGATCTCCTGGCTACATTACACACATGCCAGATGATAAATAAATACATCTGGAGAAATGGCTTTGAGTCCCTGCTCCTCCACCTGCAGCAGCTGGGTGATCTTGGGGTATTCACAATCCTCTTTGAGCTGTTGTCACAGAGCAGTTCTGCCATAGCTCTCTCATCCCCACCTACCTCACAAGGTGCCTGTTATGGGAAGAGGAAGGAAAGGCAATTGTAAGCCACTTTAAGATTCCTTCAGGTAGTGAAAGTAAGGCATAAAACCAACTCTTCTTCTTCTTCTAAAGATGGTCAGCCCTTATACCCATAATATTAGCATGCCATGAAGGCTGATGATAAACATATTCTGTTCTTTTTTGGGTCCAAAACTGCCCTGGCACACAGCTGGATATTGTGCTATAGCAGTCTTTCAACCATATTTCCAAGCCAGGGGTATATGATCCATGTGTGGAAGGAGACCAAGCTCATGTGCTGGTGATTATAGAGGTGGGCCCCTATATCCTTCATAAGGATGCCTGCTAAAAAACAGGAACTGTCCCTGGTGAATTTAGGGTGCCCTCTCCCGGAATGTACCAATCTAGAACCTTATAAATTCATCCTCGTTCTATTGAAGCGAAAGTACCTGTTTCCATGTACTTTATCCCTTGCGCTAATTGAACCTATGATTCTTTAATTTCCATGCAATTCCATTTTCTCACACCCATAGAACAAAGTGTACCATCTACCTGCCAGTGAATTAAGCACCATTCATTATATGCATAACTGCAGTACCTTGTAAATCTAATTACCACATAATGTGCACACAATGGAAACGCGCCTACAGAGCTGACAGTGAGTTGCAGACAAATGAACTCACTGGCCAAACGTTATTTATTTATTATTATATTTGTTGACTGCCACTCCTGGGCCATGGCTTATGGCGGTTTAGAGTAAAATGATAAAATCACATAAAGCAGAAGAAAACTATACAATCCCATGCACGGGCGATAAACTAGTCTAATCCTCCCCTCCCTTCTTTGCACACCCGACCGCAGCCTCCCACAGCCCCCAACCACTGTCTCAGGGGGTAACTCCTCCCCAGATGACTAGCAAATAGGGCCTATATAGGGAGGGACCCGATCTTCTTAGCTCGGCCTCAATCAAATGTCTGGTGGAAGAGTCTTACAGACCCTGGAGAGATGATGCCCTCTTATCCACCTTTCAAAGCAGCCATTTGCTCCAGAACAATTGACCTCTGCAATCTGAAGATCATTTGAAATTGTAGGAGCTCCACAACCCCCACTATACCAGCCTTTCTCAACTTTTTTAACCCTTGAGAAACCTCTGAACTATTCTTCAGGGGAGGGAAGTGAGAAAGGTCTTGCTGATAGCAAGCCAACACCAATTACCTTCCATCTGGACTACCTTGGTCATCTTCTCCTTGCAGGTGCTTAACACCTGAGCAGGGCCATGAGCGTTTTGGTGCAATCAAGAGCCATCTGAAATCTCAGAACTGGAAAGCTACAAACTTGCCAACAAACAGAGGACCGGCTGATGAAGCTGCTGGAGCCCAGTGAAATACTCAGGGTATTGATCGGAGAGAAGCCAACAGCTTCCTTTATGGTTAACTGGAAACCTCTTATTGACTCCTTGCAGGAAAGAGGGGAAGAAATGACGAAACGACTTGCGGCTTTAGTGATTAATAAGTGGAGAAGTACTTTTAATTTTAAGAAGTCTGAAATAATATTTTAAGCATGCAGTATACAGATTATAATTTATGAACCATTTGGCTGGAGACTTTAAAAATTAATGTGACAAAGTTGATATGTGGGTTGGGGGATTTGCTCCCCCCACCACCACCACCCTTTTTCTCTCCTTATTTGGTACTTTCCCCCATCTTTTAAATTGTAGGGAAATTCTAAATAAAACTGCTAATTAATAAAAAAGAAATGGATCTGTTTTTCAGATTGTCATGTAGTTGTGTTTGGAGGCTACATTTCAGTAGAGTTCTGTGAGCTTCCTTGGATCCCCTTCGGGGAGAAAAGCGGCATTCAGCTGCCATATGTAAATAAATCAATGTTTCCTGGGCATTGCTTTTCTAAGTAAATAGGTCTTGGTAGGACAGTTAGGGTTGCCAACTCTGGTTTGGAAAATAACTGGAGGTTTGGGAGGCAGTGGGACACAGAGAAGCAGAAGTCTGACGAGGGGAGATACCTAAATGGGGTAAAGAGCAGGGCCAACCTTTACCTCTCCAGATGACCATGGACCCTGCCACTGCTGCTGGCCCTGCCTAAAGACCATTTACAGTGCAATCCTAAATACAGTCCCACTTTTCTAAATCCAAAGAAGTCAATGGGTTTAAGAGGGTGCCGGTTGTGTGCCAGCAGCTCAGATACACAGGCAAATGTTTCCAGTTTAACATTATCCCTAGCCTTGTTGGTTCTTTCATTTCTCTCCTTGTTTTTGGTGAATGACTATATCTATATCTATAAGTTAACGGTATCCCCTGTGCAAGCACTGGGTCATGTCTGACCCTTGGGGTGACGCCCTCTAGTGTTTTCATGGCAGACTCAATATGGGGTGGTTTGCCAGTGCCTTCCCCAGTCATTACCGTTTACCCCCCAGCAAGCTGGGTACTCATTTTACCGACCTCGGAAGGATGGAAGGCTGAGTCAACCTTGAGCCGGCTGCTGGGATTGAACTCCCAGCCTCATGGGCAGAGCTTTCAGACTGCATGTCTGCTGCCTTACCACTCTGCGCCACAAGAGGCTATATCTATATCTATATCTATATCTATATCTATATCTATATCTATATCTATATCTATATCTATATCTATATCTATATCAATATCAAACTGTGCAGTCATTCAGAAAGAGATCGATAGAGAGATTATTGCAGAAAGCCAACCAGAGGGTTAAATGTGAGATTTATCCCAAAATTAGATTGATTAAATGTTCCCAGATAACCCCTATGACATCACATCGATATACCTAATTAATAATCTATGTGCTTGGTGTTCACTTAACCCAGGGGTAGTCAAACTGCGGCCCTCCAGATGTCCATGGACTACAATTCCCAGAAGCCCCTGCCAGCGAATGCTGGCAGGGGCTTCTGGAAATTGTAGTCCATGGACATCTGGAGGGCCGCAGTTTGACTACCCCTGACTTAACCGATAGCAGGGAGGTAGGGATAGTTTGGTAGAATGGTCTGAAAGGACACAATGGGGTTAGATGACTAACGCTCAGAGCATCTCTATCTAGCTTGTGCACAGAACAGAAATGGCTTAGCGGTGCCCCAAGTAAATAGCTGAGAGAGTTATTGTGGAGGAGGAGTTAGAATGTCAGACTTGGGATGTAGGAGACCAAGTATCAATCCCCTCTCTGCCACGGAATCCTGTCATTTGCAAGCAAGCTTGGTGTATTGGTTAAGAGTGGTGGCTGATGATTTGGAGAACTGGATTGGATTCCCCACTCCTCCACATGCAGCCAGCTGGGTGACCTTTGTTTATTCCTCTCTGTTGCTGTTTTTCACAAGGTGGTGAAGATTTTTTCTTTCATTTCGTTCAGCATTTCCTCAGTGATCCCTTCTTCCTAACCAGTGTTTTGTATTCATTTTAACTGTTTCATATGTATTTCAGCTCTGTTTTTTTTTCTTACATCTTTCCAAATTTGTTTGGATGAAATATGTTTGAGAGGGGGGTTATTTTAATGAGTTTATAATGCAGTTTTACCACGCATGTTTTAAATCACGAGCTGCCTCGGCAGCCCGCATAACGGCAGAAAGGTAGGATACCAATGTTGTAAATAAATGATATTTTCTACAGAGGAACTGATCTCTGTTGTCTGGCAATTAATTATAATTCCAGGAGACCTCCAAGCCCTGCCATTGTTTGGCAACCCTAAACTATACCCTCATGTGTGACCTAAAAATGCCTGCATTACTTGATATTGACGCTGAATTCTCAACAAACCTTTCAAAACGATTGGCAAGGGTTTGAAGGAGATACTAAAAAAATGCAAGCATACACTCTCGAAGTAGTGGAGCCTCTTGTGGCGCAGAGTGGTAAGGCAGCAGAAATGCTCTGCCCATGAGGCTGGGAGTTTAATCCCAGCAGCCGGTTCAAGGGGTAAACGGTAATGACTGGGGAAGGGAATGGCAAGGGTCAGACATGACTCGGTGCTTGCACAAGGGATACCTTTACCTTTTAATTTAATACTCTCGCAGTGCCTTCCGCATTATTCCTTTCTTCCCCATGTCGGGTCTGGCCTCTCACCCCTGCCAACTCTGCGGCTCTGTGGAGCTGACAGAGTCATCCCCCCCACCCCCAGCATGGTGGGAGAGCAGCATGCTGCTCCCCACCATCGTGCAGTAGGGGCCCCGTGCCCCTGACCCCCCCCCACCGCCTCCGCATCAGCAGAGCACTCCCAGAGCTTCCGGCCCCACATTGCATGCACCAGGCCGTTGCATTGGTGCAGCCTGCATGCACTGGGGGAGACCCTCCCCCGTGCATACATGGGGGACAGCGAGGCTTTATGCCCTGCCACAACAGAACGGTGGCAGCGCAGTGCAGCTGCCGCCGTGCATAATGGGTCGATGCGATTTTCTTGTGATTACTTGCTGAAAAATTGAGACCTGCATACAAAATACAGGCAGCCATCCCAGCTACTCATGTTGGATCTTGTTCTATGCGATCCAAGCGCCGATCTGGGACCTTCTTCATGCAAAATTCATACGCTAACAACGCGGAGCCCAACGCCTTAGTTCCGTATGAACAACGATGCTGCTAGGAACCAAGATTTCAGATAATAAATGAGTATTGGTTACATCTCATGATAAATTATACTGTTCTCAGCCTGAAAAGCAAAAAATAAAAAAAAGAAGAAATTAAATATTGTGAAGATAACATCTCCTGTGTGAGAAGCCTTCGGAAACTGCCCAAACACAATAGGAAAATGCATCCCACTAGTTAATCAATGTCACAACAAACAATCCATTGCTTTGCTGACTGTCGGTTCATTCGTCTAGCTTTGGCCATAAACTCGCTCCTAATCCCGTCCCCGAGGCCTCAGACAAAATCTTATTTCCTCCAAGGAGACCTCAAAAAGGCAAGCCTCGAGAACGAAATGGCCAGAAAAGCTGCTTTGCAAAAACAATTGACACAATCAAAATATCTGCCCTGAACTTCAATTGATGCTTGCATTTGATATGGATTCCCCAGGAACCACTTTGGGAAGCAATACTGGACAAGAAAGATTAGAGAAAGCACAATTCCTAAATGAAATGACTGAAAAACAGATCATCATTCTTCCAGGAACCAGAAGAGAGAAAACCTGTTTAGGGCTCAGACATCAGGTTAAGATCCCGAGAGTGGATGGAACATAATTATAAAAGCATTCCCTCCGTTTCATTCCCAGCAATGTACATTTGGGGTGAATCTGATATTTTACATTAGTGGAAGGGGGAAAGGTGCCCCCACCCTGTTTTATAACTAACTATATGACTGGATTGACATAGTATACAGCAGGGGTAGTCAAACTGTGGCCCTCCAGATGTCCATGGACTACAATTCCCAGAAGCCCCTGCCAGCATTCGCTGGCAGGGGCTTCTGGGAATTGTGGTCCATGGACATCTGGAGGGCCGCAGTTTGACTACCCCTGGTATACAGTATCATAGGAGAAGAACGTAAACAATCACAATTGCTAATAAGATGAGCTTTTATTTTTATCCTGCTTTTTCTACCCAAAGGACTCTCAAAATGACTTACAATCACCTTCCCTTCCTTTCTCCACAACAGGCATCCTGTGAAGTAGATAGGGCTGAGAGAATTGCAACTGCCCAAGGTTACCCAGCAGGCCTCATGTGTCTCAAGGGGGATCATAATCATCTACCCTTCCTCTCCCCACAACAGACACCCTCCCTGTGAGGTAGGTAGCGCTGAGAGAGCTTTGAAAGAGCTGTGACTGGCCCATGGTCACCCTACTGAGAGTACCCTGGCTGAGGGCTCAGGGTGGATCATGTTAGTGAAAGAGACAATAGGTATACAAATAAAATGTAAATATTTAAATTCTAAAATACAGATTAAATAATATTAAATAATAAAATTAAATAATCGCACAGAGCTGCCGCCTTCTCTCGGGCAGGGGCGGATCTCATAAAATGCACACTTGACGGTAAGTTAGACGAAGGGTTGTTTTTTATACTCCGCTTTTCACAGCTCGAAGGAGTCTCAACGCATCTTACAATCGCTTTCCCTTCCTCTCACAACAGACACCCCATGAGGGAGGTGAGGCTGAAAGAACTCTGACAGAACTGTTCTGTGAGAACAGCTCTACCAGAGCTGTGATGAGCCCAAGGTCACCCAGCTGGCTGCATGTGGAGGAGGGGGGAATCAAACCCAGCTTGCCAGTTTAGAAGCCGCCGCTCTTAGCCAGACCACCACTGGCTCTCTAAGTAGATTTCTAGGCAGGGAGCCTCAGAGTTGGATGGGGTATTCTCCTACCCCACATGAGTGGGAGAGGGGCGTTCTGTTCCCCTGCCAGCATGCGGTGGGGCCCCCATGCCCCTCCGCTCCCCCTCCTGCCACCGCACCACAGGCTGGGCTATCGAACCCCTGGTGTTGTGCGCCCATGTGCACTATGTCAGGGCAGTTCGCGTGTACCAGGGGATTATGTCCCCCATGAATTCTTGGGATGTAGTGAGGCATGCCCCCCCATTATAAGGACCTGGCAGCAGTCCGGCACAGCCACTGCGGTGCATAATCAGTCTTTGTGAGGAGCTGATCTCTGAACCCTCCTGTTTCATGCCACCCCATGGCCTTCCAAAGAGACACATGTCTCTGCTGGTATCTCCCGTAGAAACAATGCTGTCATACATCCACACACATGATGCTGGATCAGCTGGCCATTTGTGATAGAGAAAGTACTTTTTAGTTTAGACTTTTCACTCTCCTTTTCACAACCTGAATGTGAGCAGGATCTAATAATCAGTTCACCTTTTTTGCAATATTTTTCTTGGGAGATTTATTTACTGTACTCAGTAACGCTTTTCTATGATTGGATAAAACTCTGTTATACTAACCAAATGTCCCAGTAATTGTTCATAATAATTCTCCAGAGAAGAATTCTCCCCCCCCCCAAAAAAAAAGGAAGGCAATGATCTGAAAGAAATGGAACCTGCTGCCAAATGTACCTGCTGCCGTTCCCAGGTCAATTTTAAGAGCTCTCCCTGCTGACCCGGAGTGGGCAAGGATAGAAGTGCAACTCCGAAATGATCAAAGAAAAGGAAGAGGGGAAAGTGGGAGGGATTCGCTCACCCCCATTCACAAGTCTAGGACTCTGTAATACAAAACAATCACCATGATTGAAAAGCTGCAACAGAGTGGGTGGGAGGAGGAATAGAGGGAGAGATGTTTGTCTTTCTACAGCCTGCTCCCAGCTGATCAACCCGAGAACGTACTGAACACAAGTACTATTTGGAAGGCAACATTATGTGCTCTTAGTAGTAGATTAATGAATGTAATTATCTCCCATTGTGGAAGCAAATGCTGCAAACCCAGTAATTTATAGGGAGCTATAAAGTTCTAATGTGTTTTTATGTCCATAAACTGCTTAACCATAATCTAATGTATTGGTGCCCAACCCATCCCTTAAGTGGTTTCTCAGCTGCGCAGTGAGGACAAATCCTTCCAAAGATGACTACTTTTGCTTTAATGTGACTCAGTTGAGAAAACCAGCCAGTCAAGGACTAGAGGTGGAAAACAATGCTAGAATCGAACAACTACTGAAAAGGTTCATCCAGCAGTCTGATTGCAGCTCACCAGGTGTTCCCAGCACACTTGTAGCCACCAGGGTGCACAAAGGGAAGGGGTTCCACCAATGATTTCTCATGACTCTCCAATCAGCATTAGGGGCTGTGAAATCTAACAGAAGTATTTTGCCAAAGAGAGAGTGTATTTTATTCCCATCTCCCTCCCAGGCTTTACAATGAAGAAGAGCTCACCAAGATTTTCATTCCCTCCTCCCACCTCCCTCCCAGGCTTTGCCAATAAAAGTCTCTTTTCCTTCCCCTCCCAGGCTTTCCCTTTGCTTCCTGCACAACATAGTTGAACCAGCTGTGCTCTGGAAGCATGTGGCCCAGTCCTTTTCCCACCTTAGCTTGCTAGCAACTGGAGAATCAACCTCCATGGCATTATACCCCACAGAGTAGGGGTCCTCTACTCCAGCGTCCTCTAGTCAATCTGTGGTCCTCCAGATGTTCATGAACTACAATTTTTGGCAGAGGCTCATGGGAATTGTAGTCCATGAACATCTGGAGGACCACAGGTTGACTACCCCTGCTCTACTCCCTTGGTCCCCAAATCTATAGGAAACTCCCAAACTGGAGCTAGACCCTTCTAGCCTAATATTGCCTTCTTGACAGACAAGCATACACGTTGCATGCAGAAACGTATGAAAATGGCAGCAAGGAAGTTAAACGGGCATTTAAATTTTTAAAAAATTGCCAGAACAAGAGTCCTTGAAAGCAATTTTCTCAGTGCTGGAACACAAAGCCATTGCCGCAGCCAGGCTGTACGGGAGAGAAGAGCAGAGCGCTCTCTAAAAAAAACCCATCCGGGAGAAATTGGAATCATAGCCGATGAATGATGAGTGCTTCTTTTCAAGCGGAAGGAAATGCACCACTCTGCAGCTCTCTCAGCAATGAGAGATTTGTGGTGCTGACTTAATTGCAGGCGGTGCAACCTCTGTAATTTTCTTCACAGGGCCAGGAAAGCAGGACGGATTCCTGCTCCCACCCAAGAAGCTTTGTCCTGAGGGCAGAAAGGAAGAGATGACCCCACAGGGACACGGCCATGTGGAGCGACCACTCCAGAAAAGCCAGGGAGCTGCTTCGCTTCTCCACTGCTGGCCACTGATCAGCTCGACCCCACTCAATAACATTCAGCTTGAAAGAGAGGTCTGAAGGCTGGATATGAGCATAGGGATGTCCTGGTTTTACAGCCCATCTCTAAGAGACCCTAACACTGGAGAAATGGCTGCTTTGGAGTGTGGACTCCAGGGCCAGTTTATCCACATAGCGCATGCAGCACATGCTATGGGCCTTGGACCAGGGCAGTAGCCTCCCTCCTCTCCATTTTTCCTTCTTAAAAGACACTGGGAGTGATGCCGCTTTCCAAAGTGGGGGACCCCTCCACCCCTAGTCTGACTGCTCCCGTCGAAATTGTATTCTGCTAGGGTTCCGCGCATCCTTAAACTGGCTCAGATGCTATGGGCCCTTGAGTCCTTAAACCACTCTTGTCTCTCCCCACCCAAAATCCCAATAACTCCCAGCTCTACCCCCAAAGTCTCCAGGCATTTACCAACCCTCAGCTGGCAACCCTATTATTATTTAACTTTAATTCTGCCCTTTCCAGGCAGACTCAGGGCAGATTGCGACATAATTAAAGCCACTTGTCTCTCTGAAATACGGTATAAAATCTAATTAGGCTAAAATTTCTAATGCAGACGCCACTCCAATATTGCCCATAACATCCCTAGCGTATGGAGAGGGCATAATCTAGCCTCCTGAAGGAACATATGCTGGAAGATAGGAATGCAGGGAGAGAGCCCTATGAGATCAGTTGTTGGTTATTAAGCTTCAGTCATTGGCCTGGCAAAACAGCCCTGACTCTCAAGCTCTGCAGAACCATCTAAGGTCCCCAGAGGGATGCCAGCCTCCAAGAAGGACCTGGGGATCCCACAGAATCACAGTTCATCTCCAGACTGGCCATCAGTTCCCCTGGAGAAAAGGGATGCGTTGGAGGGTGGACTCTATGGCCTTGTACCCCACTGAGGTCTCTGCCCTCCCCAGACTCTATCCCCAAATTGCCAGTAGTTTTCCTCCTGGATCTCGCAACCCTGCCCCCCTACTTCCACCAGTAGATATGGGGAGGGGGGGGGAGAATCTGGCAACCCTAATGGATAAGTAAATCAAAGCATTTTTATTTATACATTTACGGTATAATCCTAAAAACATTTTCCTGGGAGTAACCCCCTCATTCTAGAGACCACGGCAAAATTCTGAGTAGACCTGCTTGGCCTTGCTCTCCAATTTAAAATGGAAAAATACTGTCTTTCAGCTGCAGGAAATTAAAGTCTATAATGCAATCCTAAACAATCCTGAGGCCATTAGCACCCAATAGTGAAAGTGACCCAAAACAAAAAGGATCAATGCAAACTGAGAAAACCAACAACAACAAGTCCTAACAGTGCAATACAGCAAACACTAGAATAGGTTTGGGAGGGGAGGGAGTAAATCAGCTGCCAAGCAGAAGATGTATTAGATTATATTTTATATCAGCATTTTCCTAGGGGCACCTTCAATGGCAGGGGCCATAAATCCAATCCTCACCAAACATGGAAGGCAAGTAGAATCGGCCAGAGATTCCCTCTACCATAGCAGGGAGGGCTGTGACTTTGGTGTCTGTAGCACAATAGAGCCATTCTACTGCCTCACAAATTAAATTGCTTTGTGAGGCGGCTGAAAAATCGTGGTGGTCACGAGCCACAAACCGAACTGCATTCTCCTGATTTGTGCCCACCCTCAGTCACATTATCACTAAACCATCCCATAGAGAGCCAGTTTCGTGTAGTGGTTAGGAGTGCGGACTTCTAATATGGCGAGCCAGGTTCGATTCTGCACTCCCTCACATGCAGCCAGCTGGGTGACCTTGGGCTTGCCAGGGCACTGAGGAAGCTGTTCTGACCGAGCAGGAATATCAGGGCTCTCTCAGCCTCACCCACCTCACAGGGTGTCTGTTGTGGGGAGAGGAAAGGGAAGGCGACTGTAAGCCGCTTTGAGACTCCTTCGGGTAGGGAAAAGCGGCATATAAGAACCGTATCTTTTTCTAGTGCACACTTAGATTCAAATGGGTAGCCGTGTTGGTCTGAAGTAGCTCAATAAAATCAGAGTCCAATAGCACCTTTAAGACCAACAAAGAACATACTTAGGTCTGCTTTACCTCCCTGTGAGTTGGATGACCACACATAAGGCTAACCTGTACAAGGCTACTTTGTCCTTGGTGACCGTCTTTATAGTCATTGGGGCCGCCCCCATCTCAATCATGTTACAGTAGTCTAGCCTGAACCCCACCTCACCGAAGGGGTATGATCTGAAACTTTGGTATTTCTTTCATTTTACTGCAAATCTCAGGGGGAATAATTTATCCAGCCCTCTGCCCAAGGAAACTTCTTTCCCCTGGTTTCTCCATTTAAAAGCACTTCTCTTGTCACAGGACATTATGAATTGCCTGCTTCAAGCAATGCTACCAGGGGCCTTGCTTGGCACCAGCCCTGTTCATTAAGCAGCTCCAGGCCTGCCTTGCTTGGAACCCAAAGAGGCTTCCGCTGTTCCGCTCCTTCAAGATGACTCAAAGTGGATTTCAACCACACGCATCCCCATAAGTCACCCCTTCTCTCAATTGATTTGTCTTTTTTCTGATCTGCTCTTGCAAAGAAGCACGATAATAAACTCTTATTTCTCCAGCGAGAGATTATTGGGTTTTCATTTAAGTTCCTCCTTGTTTAGTCTCCCAGGAACCTGTACACTTGTACTAGTGTCTCGGCTTTAGTTCTCATTAAAGAATCAGGGAGGGGTGGGGGGTGGGGAAGGGAGGTTAGAAATTCAATCAATCTTGGAGCTCCGCCAAGATGAGTCATGCTTCGGCTCCAGCGGCAGCACTCGCTAAAAGCATTCTTGTTCAACTCTACGCACTTATGGGCTCACACGGCGGCGACAGCCCTCTGCACATTCTCAAAGCTATTTCGTATGCCTTGGGGGGGGGGACATGAAGGTGCTGTAAAGTAGCGATCCCCAACCTGTGGGCTGCGGACCACATGTGGTCCTTCGACTAATTGGAGGTGGGCCACGAAGGATGCCTTCTCTCCCCCCCGGCCCTTTACTTCTCCCCCCCCCCGGCCCTTTACAATACACTTCGGGTGTCATTGTCTCCCATCACTCCCAGATGGGACTCTCTCGTTGCAGAGAAACAAGCTCAGGGTTCCCGTTGATTTGTCATTGTCATGAGTTAAAATTTCCACGAAAATAAAATGTTCCTTATGTTCATTGTTGTGGCGTGTCTGTATCTTATTTTGAAGGGATGTTTAAACATAACCACAGCGAACAGAGAGCGTTAGGGCAGTGGTTGAGAGTAGAGGAGTAAACTACCCTCCCCCCCACCGGGCCTCAGTAAAAGGCGTTGAGTGGTCCCTGGTGAGTGGTCCCCGGTGATAAAAAGGTTGGGGACCACTGCTGTAAAGCATGGGGACACAAACAGGTAATCCACAGTCTGTTAAAATTCAAGCTGGATTACTGTAAAATGTTACATTTAGAACCATAGCATTGAAAAGGGCCATACAGGCCACCTAGTCCAACCTCCTGCACAACATGGGATCAGCCTAAACATCCAGGATAAGTCTTCGTCCAGCTACTGCTTGAAGACGGCCAGTGAGGGGGAGTTTACCACCTCCTTAGGCAGCCATTTACACTGCCAAGGATCCCCCCCTTATCTAGCCAGTACCATTCCACACGTAGTTTAAACCAGCGGTCCCCAACCTTTCTGAGGTCAGGGACCACCTCCGGTCATCACCTTCTAGATAAAGAGAACAGTCATGTCCCCTCTCAACCTCCTCTTCTCCAGACTGAACATTCCCAAATTCCTCAGCCGGAACACCCTTTTGTTGCCTTGGAAGCATATTCAGATATTCCAGGTGGTTCAGAACATGGAAGGCTCTGTACATCTAGCTTGTCTCTGGAAACAAGCTGGATTTGACTTGTTGTTCTATTTGTTGTTGTTCTTGTTGTTGTTCCTGTTATTGTTGTTTCAATTTATTACCCGCCACTCCCAATTGGCTCGTGGCAGGTTACAAAGATCTGAATAAAATCCCCAGTAAAACTCGCATTAAAACCCCAGACGTAAAACACAGGTCCATAAGAAGCCTAAATAGGGCTCCTGATTCTTAGAATCATAGAATCATAGCGTTGGAAGGGGCCATTCAGGCCATCTAGTCCAACCCCCTGCTCAACACAGGATCAGCCCAGAGCATCCTAAAGCATCCAAGAAAAGTGTGTATCCAACCTTTGCTTGAAGACTGCCAGTGAGGGGGAGCTCACCACCTCCTTAGGCAGCCTATTCCACTGCTGAATGACTGTGGGGAAAAAATTTTTTTTCCTTCTATAAAGAATCTTGCTGCAGAACAGAATTCCTGTGAAAACCGACTGGCTTAGGAGGCCATTACAGTTCCCGCCTACTTAAACAATGGACTGAAATCTGAAAGCCACTCTAAAGTAAGAGGCACTTACGTTCATCTTTTTCCCTCCACTGAACCTATAAAATGCATGTCTCTAAACATCAGAGACAGAAACAAGGCATAAAACATTTGAGCTGAGGCTCAGAGCTATCTAAACTAGACCCTTAGAAGGCCATATATGGGAGAAGGTATTCAAAATATACCCAGGAAGAGGGGGAGAGAAATGGAAGGGAAATGACATATACCACCCTGACCTCCTTGAATGAAAAATGGGATAAAGAGGTATTAAACACAATCAATTAATAAATAATACAATTAACCTGAAGAAGCCTAATCGTGGCTGGGATCTGACACTGCCCCCACAAGCCCAATTAAATTCACCATAAAATTAATTAATTTAAAATTTAAATTTGACGACCACTCCCGGACCATGCTGGTTTGTGGTGGTTTATGATCTCCATTCCCTTCGTGACATCTCAAATTGGGCCTTGGGAAAAGAACATTCTCTATGCCAAAAAGTCTCCTCTAATGCAGGGGTAGTCAACCTGTGGTCCTCCAGATGTCCGTGGACTACAATTCCCATTAGCCTCTGCCAGCAAACACTGGCAGGGGCTCATGGGAATTGTAGTCCATGGACATCTGGAGGACCACAGGTTGACTACCCTTACTCTAGTGTATAGCAGTTGGCTGGGGTCAAAGTGGAACAATCAACAGAACTTGCTATTAGGGATGCCTCCCTCATCTACAGAGATCAGTTCCACTGGATAAAGTAGACACTGTGCAGAGTGAGCTCTTTGGCATTGCACCATATTGGAGTTCCTGTCCCTCCCAGGGTGCCAAATCTCTAGGAGTTTCCCAACCTGGATCTGGCTGGTGGCCAGAGGGGACCTGGCAAAACCTCTTGCCATAGGTTTGCAGCAAGTCCAGAATAAGGTGAAGTGTCTCTTTGGGTGACTACACCTAGAATCTGAGGAAGTGTATCATAGAATCATAGAATCACAGAGTTGGAAGGGACCACACAGGCAATCTAGTCCAACCCCCTGCTCAACGCAGGATCAGCCCAAAGCATCCTAAAGCACCCAAGAAAAGTGTGTATCCAACCTTTGCTTGAAGACTGCCAGTGAGTGGGAGCTCACCACCTCCTTAGGCAGCCTATTCCACTGCTGAACTACTCTGACTGTGAAAAATTTTTTCCTGATATCTAGCCTACAAGCACATGGAAGCTTCCTCAGGGGAGAAGGGGGAGGTAGCAGCATCAAACTTGCTGGGGGGCTGCAAGAGCCTCTCCTCAAAAGAACCCCCAAGTTGCAAAAAGATTTGACCAGGAGGTCCGATTCTAGAGGCACCCGATTCTAGAGACACCCATCCCATCCCACCTAGATGTGATGCCCCTATAATTGGACTCCTTGGTTCATCTTTTAACTACTTGGGGTTCTTCTGAAGGAAGGTTCCGGCTGCTAAACTGCAGGTTTGGCACCTCTACCTCAAATGCCAAACCCCGCTCCCAGAGCTCAGATAAGACAGAGTGGGGGAAATCCCCATATTGAACGGCGCCATGGGTTTCAATTGTTTCGGCTGCATCCAAATCGATTCAGCTAAATCAAAACTACAGTATGGGTGATTCAGGTTCGAACAGAATTGAAAACAGTTCAAATCTTCTCGTCGCAGATGCCGTTTAAGCAAAATGGTAAGGACTGCATTTATCTGTACATGCAGGCTCGGCACCCTTAACGTAACATCTGAAAAAGTCTGTTTCAAAGCAATTGATTCTGCCTGCCTTTGAAAGATTTGGCTAAATCCCTTTCAAATAGAGCAGAAAAGATGCTTAAAATCATTTAGGAGGGAGTTTTTAAGCACAGGATCTTTCTGGTTTCTGCACAAAGACTAGATCAACACTGAAGAGCTCAAGCCCTAGCCACTCATGTTTTTGCAAGCCCCCTTTCAGACTTGCATGTGCTCAAGCATCACACAGAGAGACAGGGCTCCCCACCCCCTCCTGCCAAGCTACCCATACCTATGCTGGGCAGTCCTCATGTGGGGTTTGGAGTGTTCCCAGAATTACAACTGATCTCGGGACCATGAAGATCGTAACACTTACAGGGAGTGATGCCAGTTCCCATCTAGGGAGCCCCTGGTTTTGCAGCTCATCTCGTTGAGCTTGGGGATCTCACCAAGCTCTCAGCCCCTTGCTGCATACTTCTACCATCTAATCATCCCACAACAGCATAGAGCATTCATGTTAGCTAGAACTAATGCTCTATCTTCTGCTCTTCTATATGGGAGATTTCAACAGATCCCGTATTCATCTAGGTTGTGCCCATGTGGACAATGCTGTATAGAATCAATTACACACGTTTTCTTCCATTGTCCATTTCTTAACTCACTGCTGTGTAAAAGAGAACTGCATTCGGATGAACGAAAGTTTCTTTTGACATCCCAGAACCCTGATATAATTGAACCAGTCGCAAAGTTTTTATATCTTGCCACGAGAAATCGTGAATGTATTATGTCTAAAGCGTGATCTTTGCCTTTGTTCTCACTAGCAGTGGATCCTTTTGCACTTTCCCTTCTTATATTGTACTTTTATATGCTATTAAAGGCTTGTTGTTGTGTCCAAGTTGTCCCTGGCAGCACCACTTTGATTGTAAGCCACCTTGAACCAGGAAGAAAGGCAGGATATAAATCAGGGGTAGTCAAACTGCGGCCCTCCAGATGGCCATGGACTACAATTCCCATGAGCCCCTGCCAAAGAACGCTGTCACGGGCTCATGGGAATTGTAGTCCATGGCTATCTGGAGGGCTGCAGTTTGACTACCCCTGATATAAATATTTTAATAAGAATCAGAAATACAGCTCATCTCCAGGTGACAGAGTTCAATTTCCCTGGAGAAAATGGATGCTTTGGAGCAGGGGTAGTCAAACTGCAGCCCTCCAGATGTCCATGGACTACAATTCCCAGAAGCCCCTGCCAGCGAATGCTGGCAGGGGCTTCTGGGAATTGTAGTCCATGGACATCTGGAGGGCTGCAGTTTGACTACCCCTGCTTTGGAGGGTGGACTCCATAGCACTAGACTCCACTGAGGTCCCTCCCAGCACGACTTCCCACAGGGGTCGATGGGAAGAGTAGCTTTTGAAGCCTTCAGAACTGAATATAGCCAAGCTGAATAGAATTCTCATCAGCCAAAATCTTCCAGGAAGCCCTGAGTCTGCGCCAACTGCTACCACTTGCCTACAAGATGATGAATGCTACCAGCTGTGCCTGGGCAAAACACCGTCCGTTTTTAATCGCAAGCCAGCCAGTGATTCCAGCACATCGAATACTTGACACAAGACAGAATGAGTGTTGCAAGCTGGTCAAGATTTTGAGTTTAAAGCACGTTACCCGCACAGGTTGTAGCATCATCCGTTACCCAAAAGTCTAGATCCTCTTTCGAAAATCGCCCACCAAGAGGCATTACCGCGCCAAATCCAAACAGCGTTCTTTCAGGACAAACAGATTCATGACTCTTAGGGAAAACTTCCGTACAGAATGATCATTTATCTAAATTAACATTCCACTCCAGATGAGGCAATTAATTAGGCAAGAGGGGGGAGGAAATCTTTAGCACTTTGCTCTGATAATTAACTACGCTCAGTCTTCCAGTGAAAATATACTACTGTACTTTGGGAAAAGGAAATTCCACTTGTTCAAGGGTAACCTCTGACTAATCCTCTACCCTGGCGTTAATTCCATCACCAAATCAAATCAATTCGGCACACAGGCAAGAGTGGGCCCTTCTCAAGACCACCAAATTAAGGGGGCCAGCCTTCAGGTGGGGGCTGAATATTTCCTGGGATTTCAACTGATCTCCGGCACAAAGATTGGTGCCCCTACAGATGGGGTTGCCAGTCTCCAAGGGGCACCTGGAAAAGTCCAGCTATTACAACTGATCTCATAGAATCATAGAGATGGACGGGGCCATAGAGGCTATCTAAGCTGCCCAAGATAAAGTAGGGGTACAAGAATTTGGAGTTATGTCTTGCTGAGAACTGAAACGTGTCCTTAAATTGTTTAAAAGTATAAGCGGTTAATAGGATGCATAACGTTTGCACTAATGTAAACATGACCATATTTCTTTAAAAAAAAAACAACAGTCACACTTGCTTTCATAGCATCTCATTCACGGTTGCCAAACCCCCAGCTGTGTTGGAGTGTGCCCCACCTCAACCTCCCTATATGGTTTAACCACTGAGTTTCCACTGGTTCCTAGAATTACCACCATCACTTCCGGTTTTTCTCTAGAAGTAATATTACCATGCTAGCAATGTCCCGCAAGTCCTACCCTCTGGCCCTCCTGCTGGTTGCTAGCTTCCCCCACCACCACCAGACATCAATGAGACAAGTGATCCAGTAACCCCATACCCCAGAGGGTCATCATCCACCTAAACAGTTCCAGAAGGCCTGAAAGACAGAGCTAATCCACCAGGTCTTTGGTTGAGGCCAGGAAACAAGATCAAACAGATGCCAGCCTCCCTGCCGAAAATCCATCCACCCAAGGAAAAACCATCCAACACAGTCTACCACCCTCAGAAAATGATTTTATTCCAAGGGGAATCAGCTTGTAGAACATTTTTAAAACTTAAATGTACAGTTACATTCAATGAGTGTTTTCTATGACCGTTTTGATGTAAATTTGTATTAATTGTTTTTAAAACCTGCTGTTACTCGCCCTGAGTCATCTAGGGAAGGGTGGGTTATTTTAAAAAAAGGTTGCGAGAATTTAAATTGTCACATAAGATGCATGTGAAAACATCAAACATTAAAATGCTAGGTATTTTTAGTTCGTTTTGTTTTGTTTTAATGTCAAACAAACAAAACGAAACAAAACTCTGGTTTTTTTAAGTTTTGAAATCGACAACAGGAGAGATAACAATGCTGGAGTGTTACGTTTGCTGCCTGCAGTTGCCTTGCACATAGTATGCCTCACTGAATGTTTACAGCTTGCGTCTCCGAGGCCTTTAAATTTTGGTCGACAATTATTCCCATAACGGATTTCTGTTGCATTTTCCATTGCATGCCTTAAAGATTTTCTCCTCTGCAAAGAAATCCCTGGTTCGATCACGAATGCCGAAATCTCAGACACCAAATACCTCAAGTTCAATGCAGCCTTAAGAGACACTGTAGCTCCCAAGTACATCCTGAGCTCATTCAACGTAAAGATTTTCCTATGCCTACCGCATAGGATGTTTCCACATCAATAATAATTAGTCGTGGTAGCTGTCGTTGATCTGCTGTCCCGGTCCCAACAGCACGAAAGCCGGATGGTTCTTTGATAGGCAAGGTGGGTCCAGCGGGGCAAAGAACGACATTCGCGGCAGGGCTACCGAGAAGCTGTCCGGCAGGACTGCAAGCAGCAGCTTCAAGGCAGGATAGCTGAAGCAGCAAAGGAGCCGTCTTCTTCAATTTAGCTCCCTGGCCAGACATGACAGGGACTGCCCTAGAGGGATGCTGCTGCAGCAGAGCACAAACATCCTGCTGCGTCTGGCCTCCAGCCGGCCCTGCGGCTCCATCTATTCCTGGTGCTTAAGTCTGGGAGCTCTGAATGGAAATAGCAAAAGGGAGACCCTTATGCTGCTCGGTGAAAGCCCGACTTTCCAGTATGGGCTTCAGGGTGGGCTTGCTGTCTTCTCTAAAATTGGCCATAGTGCAAGTTGAGGGAGCATCAATAGACACACGCAGACATGCCTGGGCAAGCTGCCACTCAAAAAGAACCCTGACACAGCTGTACATTCGGGTGTGTTTTTGCAGTTTGTTATAAAAGTGTGTCTGCACATCAGTAAGGGCAGAGGACATGGCAGATCGAGTGTTGCAGCAAGTTACCCATACACAGCAATCTGTATAAAAACATACAGGAAGGGCGGATTCATGAGAAGAAGATGATCTGGGGGGCTTTTCAGTACCCAAAGGAGTCCCAAAGTGGCTCACAATCACCTTTCCTTTCCTCTCCCCACCACAGAAACCCTGTGAGGTAGATGGGGCTGAGAGAGCTGCTCTGTGAGAACATCTCTAAGAGAACTGGGACCAGAGAGCTCTAAAAAAATTGACCTGCAAAAATGTTCTAAGAGAACTGCGATTAGTTCCTTTTCAGAAACCAGCCTAAACTGAAATGCTATTACTGCAGAAAAACATTGGAGGGGGAGAATTTTGAAAGCATCCCTACCTGAAACACGGTAAACATTCAGATCATGGGTTCATCACGGTCAATATTATGTCCTCAGAGTGGCAGTGGCTCTCCACGGTCCCCAACAGAGGTTGTTCACCTCACCTCCCACCTGATGTTTTTAGCTGGAGTTGCTGGGATTGAACTTGTGACTTTCTGCTTGGCTTGCAGATGCTCTACTGCTGAGCCACAGCTAGGGTAAGCAACTCAAGGCTGGAAAAGTCCTGGAGATTTGGTGGTGGGGCCGAGAGTGGGGTGTGATGAGGGGAGGGACTTCTAATGCCACAGAGTCCACCCTCCGAAGCAACCATTTTCTCCAGGAGAACTGATCTCTGTGACTGGGGTTTAGCTGCACTTCCAGGAGATCCCCAGAACCTACCTGGAGGTTGGCAACCCTGGCCACAACCCCCCCAATGCACAAGTCTGAGTACAATCCACTTCTCCTTTTGAAAGACCCAAGTCTGAAAAACGCATACTATAAGCGGTACCTGTGAATATTTATTGATAACATTGAAGGAAACAACATCACCCGTTTTCCACCCTGAAATCTCAACCTAGCAATACTCCTGACAGGAAACATTCCAAGATGCAGACAAGTAGATCAGATTTTATTTCCAGTCTGCCACGGAAGCTCACCTTGGACCATTCACACTTTATTGGGCTACCTACTATACAGGATTGTTGCCGTGAGGGCGAACTGAAGGAGGAGAGAATGGTGTTGTAAGATGCTCTAGAGCAGGGGTAGTAAACCTGTGGTCCTCTAGACGTCCATGGACTACAATTACATGGACATCTGGAGGACCACAGGTTGACTACCCCTGCTCTAGATCATGGTTTCATGAAACCCTGAAGTTTCTTGACAGCCCTGGAAGGATTTCTCAAACGGGTGGGAGTCATTTAGTTTAAATATATAAATTTTAAAAAACTTGTTGGACATTTATCGGGTGATATGACCATATATGGTCATGTCAACCTGCCCCCCCTCCCAAAATGGCCAGAGATGGACCTGACGGTGTACGTGTCCACAGCGATGCTTCCCAAATATATTACACTTGATTGCACCACTTCTGGGATTTCTCGAAGCCCGAAGAATGTTTCAGGGGTTTCTCAATGGTCCAAAAATTGAGAGAGGCTGAATGAGGCATTTTCTTGTTGAAGGACGTGCAAACATTCCTCACTTGTCACTGTTGAACCAATTTTTTGGAAACATCTTTAGTCCTCCTGTTCCATCTGTCTGGGCTGGAGCTAAAAATGGAGCAGTCAATTCAGCTCTCTGGATTCAGGAGCCCCACTTTGAAATCAAAGCCAGGATTTCAGAGATGGAGGAGAAAAGATGGATCGAGCCTAGCTAAATGAGGCGCCTTCTTTTCTTCTCTTTTCTCTCCTTTTTGCTTTGAAGATCAGCAACAAATATCCCATCTGCCCTCTGGCTAAATAAATACATAAAATCAAGCCCACAGCTGAGCGCGTTTTCATTTACTAGCAGCTGCCGGCCACAGAGTCTCCGGGCCCTCATCTTCCTATTAACCGCCCCGCTGCTGATTTATTAAAGGCTACGACACATCAAAACAAATGCCTGTGACATCACTTATATTGCTGTTTACAGCGCTTTAATGGGGTTACATAAAAGGGCAACGCGGCGGAGAGGGGAGGCTGCTGATGAGCTTAGCGAGAAGAGGGCAGAGAGATGTGCCCACCTCTCTCTTCAAAGCCCGGAAGAGGCAGCCCACAGAGAGGGCGGCCCAGCAAGCAGGCAGGAGGGAGGATTTCGAATGCTGTAGCCATCCTGGTTCAAGCCATCCTGGACCGTTTCCGCACTGGAGGCTTCGCACCAGGCTGCAGTTTGAGCTGAGGCAGGTTGCCCCATCTCTTCCTGCTCCTGCATGGGGGAACATTTGGCCTGGTGCACCTTGTCCGTCCTGGATTTGTGCTCCGGCACAGGAGCCTGGGCAGCAAAGTTCCCGATGCAGAAATGGTCCTGGTCCATTCCCCCTGCATATTTTTTAAAAGTCCATTTTGATTTTGCCTCTCCGTTCTTCAGAGCAATGACTCTGATGGCTGAACTCAGGGCATTGTCCCCATCCTAGAGTGAGGCTGCCAATTCTAGGCAAGGAAACACCTGGAGACGTTGGGGGTAGAGCCACAAGTGGATTTGGGGTGGGGAGGGCCCTCAGTGGAGTATAATTAGGGCTGCTACCTCTGAGTTGGGAAACACCTGGAAGCTAAGGGGTGAAGCCAGGAGTGGGAAAGGAGGGACCAAGGAAAGGGGGACCAAGGTCTGTACTATGGAGATGACCTGTAATTCCTGGGGATCCCCAGGTTCCACATCAAGGCTGGCAGCTGATACTTTCACCTCATCGGTTTTGCTTGGAATTTTCATGCCCAGTGATT
The DNA here is from genome assembly GCF_049243985.1 of Paroedura picta. Taxonomy (NCBI): domain Eukaryota; kingdom Metazoa; phylum Chordata; class Lepidosauria; order Squamata; family Gekkonidae; genus Paroedura; species Paroedura picta. The sequence continues at coordinate 14,898,379 of NC_135383.1, read as the reverse complement.
CTAGAACCCCAAAATCAAGCCTTGCTTCTCAAAAGGAGGACAGCTATTTTTGGTACCATGCTTTTCACCCCCTCCCCAAAGGAGTCTCAAAGCAGCTTATACTCGCCTTCCCTTCCTCTCCCCACAACAGACACCCTGTGAGGTAGGTGAGCTACCTGGGTGACCTTGGGCCAGTCACAGTTCTCTCATAGCTCTCTGAGAGAACTGTGACTGGCCCAAGGTCACCCAGCTAGCTACATATGGAGGAATGAGGAATCAAACCCACATTAGAGACTGCCACTCTTAACCACCATACCACATTGGCTCTCAAAAGAGCCATCAAAAGGGCCAGCGACTCAAAATACTTGGCTTGTCAAATTTTCTCAAAAACCAGATTATCATTTAAATATAGATTTTGACCTTGCTCCTGAAAAGTTAAACAGTGAATTATGCATTTTAGCTCTCTGGGAACAAGCCATCGCCTCCGCACACACTGATGTTCTTTCATTAGTGAGTATTGTTGTTATTATTTGGATGCTGCAAGGATATACGAATCCCCAATCTGTCACTTTTTCAAAGCAGGAAAAAGGTCTGGTGTGGGGCGGTGAGAGCACCCTTCAATGTATTAAGAAGAGAGAGAACTCTCTCGAAATACCTCTCGAATGCAATGACAAAAGAAAGGCAATTTGGTCCAAAAGAGCTCTCAGCAAGCATTCCCAAATAAAGAGACAGTCTGGAGATTAACGGAGGCCTACATTTCTTGATAATAACCACAGGCCATTAAGCAGGAAGGGGGAATCAAATTCTCCAATTGCCTTGCTCCTCTCTCTTTATCTCCGTCGTTATTCAATCAGCTCACTTCTCCCAGTAGTTCCTTGGTCTCTCGCTTATGCCTTTTGGTGCTGTTTAAGAAAAACACGCTGGGGGATTGGGGACTCAGAATGGAGTCGCTTAGAAAAAAGAGAAGAAGATACATCCCTATCTAAATTGGACTCCATATCTCCAGAGTACATTGTACAAAGCCCACACTCCTAGGAAAGCTTTCTGGGAAGGCTTTTGCGTGCACACTGATGCTCAGCTGTAGCTAAAGGGGGGCCCGAGAGGACTTTGGTACCACCTTTTATTCTACCTTCCTAGAAGTAACACTGAGGCAGCATAGATAGAAGCCCTAGGGAGAGAGGAGAACTAACTCCAGGTTGGGAAATCCCTAGAGCAGGGGTAGTCAAACTTCGGCCCTCCAGATGTCCATGAACTACAATTCCCAGAAGCCCCTGCCAGCATTCGCTGGCAGGGGCTTCTGGGAATTGTGGTCCATGGACATCTGGAGGGCCGCAGTTTGACTACCCCTGCCCTAGAGATTGGGGGCCAGAACTTGGTGTAGATAGCCTTTGAGGAAGCAGCTTCTACCAGGGATGTGATGCTACAGAGTGTACCCTCCAAAGCTACCATTTCCTTCAGGAGAACTGATGTCTGCGGTCTGGAAGACCAGCTGTAATTCCAGAAGAGCTCCAGGAAATCGGTGACACTCTGCCATTTATCCTCACAATAACTCAGAGATAGGTTAGGCTGAAAGATCTACATTCTCCATCTTTTAGTCTAGCCCATCGCTCAGAGCTGTTGTGAGGATAAATGGTCAAAAGTAGTTTAGAGGTGCACTGTACTAACCAAGCATGCATCTAGGGATGCCAGCCTCCAGGTGGGACCTGGAATTACAGGTCAGATCCAGATGACAAAAAACGGCTTCTTTGCCCATTAGACTCCATGGCATTATACCCCACTGAGGTTCCTTCCCACCCCCAAATCCCACCCACCCCAAATCCCACCCAGCTCTACATCCAAAGTCTCCAGGTATTTCCTTACCTGGAGCTGGCAACCCTACATGCATCCAATAGGCAGCACTGTACCTGGGTCTGGAGCTTCTCCAGCTCAAGGATGTTCCTAGCTTTTTTTGCAATGGTAAGATACAAGCCATTACTTCCTTCGGGGGGCAAGTTTCAAAGGGTTCCACAGGAGAGCCCGTCTTTAAGGAACACAAAGTCGTATTCTAAAGCTTTCTCATCTGGGTCTTGCTGCCCACACTCTAGGGCCTGTTAGGGTCATTCACTAGCTGAAATTCCCAGCATCCATGTGACAAGAGAAAGTGTCTAGTCCTCGAAGATACAGATATAGGAGGCAAAAAAGGCACAGGCAACATTCAGTTCCATCAGCTAGCAAAGAGAGAGAAAAAATAATACATACTTCTCCCCAAAGCCAAGCACACTTTTATCAGGTTCCTCTTGGCCAGTTATCTGAGGACCAGTTGGAATCCTTCTTTCAAACCCAAGGCTTCAAGGACCAGCTCCCCCAATCTCATTTCTGGGCTCCAGGGCCGAGGACTTCCCTACACGTTTGTAAGCTGTGGACCTCTTATTTGTTTTTCCTAGTTTCATCTGGACTCCCCATTTGGCCGCAGCTGGGCCCTCTCTCTTTCCTAGCCTTCTGCCCTGATCCCTGCCAGGTTTTCTTAGCTGTCACTCTCCTCTCACTGCTCCCTTGCTGGGAGCTAAGCTGGGAGAGGACCAGAAATAAGCACCTTAAATAAAGTGTGTGTGTGTGTGTGTCTGTGTGTGTTTGAGAGAGAGAGAGAGAGAGAGAGAGAGAGAGAGAATGAATGAATATGGTCTTTTGTACCCAAGTTCACATTCTTGACATTCTCTCAAATATCATTATTTAAAGCCACCCGATAGCAAGACTGAAGCCCAGCAGGTTCTGTCTTCCCCCAGGATAGTTTGATAAAATTGTGTCAGGGCTATATTTGTGTTCAAGGAGTGAGATTTTCAATGGCTGAGTTAGGGCCTTCTCCTCTCAAGGAACAGCCTCTCGGTCCCTCTCCCTTCCAGAGCTCCGGCAACTCAAAAAGGAACACCTGGGGTGTGCTTTTCAATCAAGAAGCAAAAATAGTGACAGTGGATAGAGGTTTCGTAGGGATGCCAGTCCCCAGGTGGGAGCTGCAGATCCCCTGGAGTTATAGCTCATCTCCAGACTAATGAGATCTGTTCCCCTGGAGAAAATGGCTGCTGGGGGGGTAGACTATATAATATTATATTTCACTGAGATCCCCCTAGCCCAAATACCGCCTACTCCCAAGTTGACCCCTAAAGTTTCCAGGGATTTCCCAGCACTGAGCTGGCAACCCTACTTCTGAGGACCAAACTAGATGTGACAGTTTCATTTTAAAGCTATTTTTAAATTCCTGTGAGGCAGGATGACACACTTTTGTCTCATCCTCCCCCGTGCCTTAACATTTTTGTCTCTCCGCCCATCACATGTAAAGGAAGAAGAGTGTTTTTTTTAATATCCTGCTTATCACTACCAGAAGGAATCTCAAATTGACTTATAATTGCCTTTCCTTCCTCTTCCCACAACAGACACCCTGTGAGGGAGGTGGGGCTGAGAGAGCTCTGACAGAACTGCTCTGTAAGAAAGAGTGTAACAGGACTGTGACTGGCCAAGGTCACACAGCTGGCTACATGTGGAGGAGGAGCGAGGAATCAAACCCAGCTTGCTAGATTTGAAGCCGCTGCTCTTAACCATGACACCACGCTGGCTCTCATCTCTAAACTGCCACTCTTCTGATTCACGATATGCATGTACAAGTTTCTCTCTTTTAAAAATAGCACTAATAATTATATTTATTTAATTGCTTCAAGCTCTTCTCATTAACATTCAGGGCAATTTAATTACCACAGTAAAAATCACATAAATATCCAACTCTTTAAAAGAAGAGAGGAGGAAAAGGAGAGGGAAATAAATTATGGTATTTGGAGAACCGGCCTACTCTCTAGGGTTGCCAGTTGGGGTTTTGGTGGAAGGGACCTCAGCATGGCATAATCCCATAGAGGCAACCCTACAAAGTAGCCATTTTCTCCAGGGGAACTGAGCCAGGATAGTGTAGTAGTTAAAGAGGAGCGGATTTTTATCTGGAAAACTTGGCTTGATTCCCCACTTCGACTCCACATGCAGCCAGCTTGGTGACTTTGGGCCACCACAGTTCTCTTAGAGCTTATTTCAAAGAGCAGTTCTCATAGAGCTCTCTCAGCCCCACCTACCTCGCAGGCTGTATGTTGTGGGGAGAGGAAGGGAACGGTGTGGGTAAGCTGCTCTGGGCACCTTTGGGTAGTGAAAAGTGGGATGTAAAAAAGGTCACCAGCTCTTCTTCTTCTCTGTAGCCTGGATGCGTTGTAGTTCTGGGAGGTCACTAGGTGTTACCTTTCTGCTAATTAAGGTCTTCAAGCAGGATCCTTCTTTGGTGTCTATCCAACTGAGGGGCTGAAGGCCACAGCAAACGCCACATGCATTCAGAACAAAATTTGGACAAATTAAAAAGGGGGATTCCTCATGCCTCTGTGCCATTTTGCAAATCAGACCAGTTGATTCAGAACTATGAAATCCAGGGAATGTTCTTTAAAAACAGAAATCTCGCTAGCTCGGGACTGCTTGGCTTCAGAGCCGGAACTACACCTAGTCTCTGACGCATCTCCCGGGGTTAAATGGTTGGTTGCTGTATCCATAAAGAACAGAGCAACACAATTTCATAAAAAGGAAAATAACCTATTGGTCCCATGGAACTCCTGAGGATTCTGCCTGTCCCTGGAAGTCACCAGTGGACATAGGGCTGCACACTCTGAACTGGGAAATTTCTGTAGGTTTTGGGTACAGCCTTGGAAATGAAGGCTCTAGGGAGGGGGGAAATAGAAGCCATAGACTCCACCCTTTAAAGCAGTTATTTTCTACAGGGCAACGGATGTCTCCCGTCTTATTCCAATGTTGATTTGTTATGTATCAAATACATAAGTTTTGCCATTGTCCCATGTTCCATCAACTTATTTATCAATTGAAGGGAAACCACCATTTACACCCCAGTGAATGCACATTATCACATTTTGCACTCAGGTATCTGTGGCATGAGGCTGACCAGCCCAAACACACGCACTACCCCCAGACACCCCCTCCCTCCCATGACCGAAGTATCTGACCAACCCAAAGCTGTGTCAATGTTCCCGTTCCTGTTTAAATATTGTACTGGTTGAAATGTTATGTTATGAGTGTTATACTTGTTGTAATGTTCTATGTAATTACCCCATGATGTTATATGTAAACCACTCAGAGCTTTATGGAAGTGCGGTATAAAAAGCTGAATGAATGAATGAATGAATGAATGAATGAATGAATGAATGAATTAATTAATTAATTAATTAATTAATTAATTAATTAATTAATTAATGATCTTGCAAGAAACAGCTCTACAATATTTAAAGTCGTGTGGGGAAATTTCTAACAGGTTTGGCAGGACAGGGGGAAACACCCAAACCCAGCAAGAGATTTTGGGGAAGTACCTCCAGATAAGACAGTTTACAGGGGTGACTGCAGACTGGCAAACCTCTCTGTGTTCCACTGCCTCACAGCTTTCTGCCTATAATCTCAGGAGCCCTCGAGAGATGTCTGCTTGCCAAAGGAAAGCAAAGCAAAGCAGAGCATTTACTGTTCACCAGGTAGATGACAAGAGAAGCGCATGTCTACATGAAGCAACGGAGTACTTTCTCTGTCGAAAACCCAGCTCCCTGGAGAGACAGAGGCAGAGGTTCTGACACAAATCCATACCAGAGTAGTAAATGGCAAAAACGCTGCTGCAAGACAACTCTTCAGAAAATAAACGAACTCACTCACACAGAGTGACATGTGGAGGGAACCCAGCCTCTTTCCTGCTGAAGGGGAACAAGTGTATAGAACAGCTGTGCAAACATGGAAGCAGCACTGGAGGGGCAGGTTGGTTCAAGCTACGGGGCATGAAATAGCCTCCTTGATGGTAAATGTAAACCAAGGGAAATGTTGCAAAGAATGTGGCAGTGACAGATCCATCTGGTATGATGCCTCCATATGTCGTTGACAGAAAACATTGTGAACATCCAAGTTCAAAGAGTGATCTACTCCATTTTCATCCAAGGAGCTCGGAAGGGAGTAAATCAGGGTTACCAATCAATGGCAACTGGGAGAAGTCTGGGGAATGGGGACATGGATTGGTACCATGAGCAGAACAGAATTATATCACTTTTGGTGAATACGTGGAAGTGATGTCACTCTTCTACATGAATTGCTTGCAGCTCTATGGTTGGGGTGATTCCTAGAGGCAACTGACATTGATTCCGGGTTTTCCCTGGAAGTGATATAATGCTACCACATCTACAGTGATTTTTGATGTGGAAACACATCTACTGACGCATCCCGTGAAACGGAAATGACTACGGATGTGACATCCATTTGTCCCACTCCAGGGAGCACACCAGTAGATGAGTGGCGTCTGGTCAGCCATAGCGCTGAGCCCCACTCACTGCACCACCGCCACCACCTCTGCTGCCTATCTTTTGAGGCCAGCCTCACACTGCTTCCAGGATCAGTTTGTTGCAGATTATATGTTTCCAGATAATCCGTGACAATCTGATGTGTGGAAATTTTTTTAAATGTATTTTTCTCTCATTGCTAAAGGAGTGCAGCAGTAAGTGGGGATTGACAGTGGGAGGTCTCCTGCCATATCAGAAAACCTGGCAGCCTTAGAGGAAATGGTTCTGTCCTTGCCAATTTTAACCTCACAGTAGCTATGCTCTTGAGGGGGAGAGAAAGAGAGAGAGAGAGTCAAGATCACCCAGTAAAATGTACAGCTCAGAGGGGGATTTAGCTGGCTTTTCATAGTCCTCGACTGACATTCTGACTACACTGTCAGACTAGTTCTGCGCCTGTAGTGCACATTTCAATGAATTTCACAGCTTTGTTTAAATATTTATATGTGGTTTTCATTCTGTTTTTAATGATTTTATTGTTCTCCACCTTCGGGCCCCTAAAGTTGAGTGGAAAGGCATTGTTAAAAGGTTTAAAATAAAATAAATCAATCCATGACACCTCCAGTTCTAGAGCAACAGTTCCCAGGGAGCAATATAGTCATGCATTTACCCACATTATGAGCTGAGACTGAACTTCTGGAGGAGGAGGAGGAAGAAGAATTAGTTTTTCTACCCTGCTTTTCACTGCTCAAGAGTCTCAAAGCAGCTTACAATCGCCTACCCTGTGAGGTAGGTATGACAGAGAGAGCCCTGACATTACTGCTCTGTAAGAATAGCTCCATCAGGACTGTGACTAGCCCAAGGTCATCCAGCGGGCTGCATGTGGAGGAGTGGGGAATCAAACCCGACTCTCCAGGTTAGAAGCTGTCGCTCTTAACCACTACACGAAGCTGGATCTTGACCCTCCCCATGTCCTTGTTATCTGAATAACACTGAGGAGAGTTTGTTCTTGACTACCTCTAGATGGCTATTAGCGACCATGAACAGCAAGGAAAGAGACTCGTTTTGTGTTATCTGTTTTTCATATTCCCTTCCCGTGTCCTCTTTGGACTCAAACGCATCTTCTGACCATGTTCTTGGCCTCTCCAAGTAAACACACAAATTGGTCCAGCCCATCTTGCTGCCAAGCCCTGAGCCGCTGTTGGCTGGGCTCTTGCCTGTCAGCTCATTTCCCGACGATGACCACCATCAAGGCCACATTTGCTGCATTTGCTGAGAAGAGCCACACCTCTGAGCCAGAACACACAGCCTGTCTTCTGTTGCCAGAATGCTGCTTGATACACAGGGCCGTTTTTGGCAACTTAAGTCAGAGAAGACAATACTGCGAAAGCCGGGAGGTCCGCAGGGACAGAGGCTGAAACCTGCTGGCAAAGAACAGGCTGTCCACTTGTTGGCCAAGTGGCAGGTTAGTAGACAAAATAATGACTTAATTTTCTGCCGGTTTCAATGTTCCTGACTACAAGCACTGTGCTCTGCAAGCTGACAGAAGGAAATAAAAAAAACCAAAAAACAAAAAACAAAAAGGAACCGAAAAGGCAATAGAAGAAGAACAGTTAAGTCATAAATATAACAGCAGGGAGACTGGAAAGAAAATCGAATCAGATTCCTAAACAGGAATAAGCCAGTTCTTATAGCTCCAAACTAGGGTAATCTAGTCCAGCCCCCTGCACAATGCAGTAGCTCACAACTACCTGCCCACCCACAGTGACCCCAATTTCATGCCCAAGTGAGCCCCGCACCAAAAATCGCCAGAATCCATGGAGAAAGTTTACGTACCACCCCACAGTAGCAATCAGCAATTCCCCGGGTATGCAAGGAAGGGCCACAAGAGACAAACACTGGTACATCCCTTCTTGGCCACCCACTCACAATCTGCCTAAGTTAATAAAATTAGCATATCCATCAGATGACTATCTAGCCCCTGCTTAAAATCTTCCAAAGAAGGAGAACCCACCACCTCCCGAGGAAGCCTGTTTGGATCCAGACCTTTTTGGATCTAGTCAAATCTGAGCCAGGGAAGGATGCTTTGGACCATTTTAAATTCAGCCTAAATGGACTTGCGCTGAATCCGAAATGGGCTGAATTTTTTTTTTTCCTGTGCACATACCTCCTCTTAACCATTACATCACTTTGGGAGATGAGAGTTCCTTGTGCTGGCCACTGGCCTGGATGAAGCATTCTTACATGGGTGGCAGTGAATAGACCGAATATCCTCTCCCTAGACCTTGTTCCAAGCTATCAGCATCAGCAGATGCCAAACTGAGTCTACTCTGGCATCAGCCCTGATTGGTGTCTTTACAATGGTCAGTGGGGCACTCCCTGGTGGGAGTGAATGGACCAAGCATCCTCTGCTTAGTCCTTGTTCCAAGCTAGCAGTTTCAGCAGATGTGCAGCCATGTTGACTCTAGCATCAGCCCTGACTGGTGTCTTTACAACTGTGCAATGATCCGGTTTGTGTCCCCACCCGACTCATTTACCGGCTGATACAGCAAGAGTTTTCAAGACGGGTTACAAGGCTCCCAAAATGACAGGGCCTCGCAATAAACTGGAGAGCACAAAAACAGCCCACAGTGACCGGGCCAGGAAATACTATAATCTGTACAAAGAGATGTTCCCACCGACACATGCTTTTTATGTGTGCACCCAACCTATAAAAACGGCACTTAGATCCATCTAATTGGAACCTGGATAGCAGGCACTCTGGACGAATTGGGCACGTGACCGAAAACCAATTTCATGTAATGTTTTTAATAGGCTGTAAAACCCATTTGATTAGGACACCTCAACCTCCTACTCAGAACAAGACAGCTGGAAGCTAATTTTTTGCCCGCTTCTCTTTGCAATAGAAATGGAAACTACTTATGATCCATATTTCTCTATTCTCACGTACCTCCCGCCACTGACCTGGCTTTGCCTCTTAGGGGGGCATTTGTTTTTGAAAACAGAGGTTAGTAGAATTTTCTCCCAGGGGCAAACAAACATTCGAATCATAGAATCATAGAGTTGGAAGGGCCCACACAGGCTATCTAGTCCAACCCCCTGCTCAACGCAGGATCAGCCCAAAGCATCCTAAAACATTCCCTTATTCCATTCTCCCCTCCATTCATTGTTCTGGGCCCATTTCACATACCTAAGAGCAGTGGTTCTCAAGCTTCCTAATGCCGCGACCCTTTAATACAGTTCCTCATGTTGTGGTCTCCCCCAACCATAAAATTATGCAAGAACCAAAACTGCCCAATGGCTTGAAGATCCATTGTTCATGATTGTATATAAATTGGGTTTTATTCCGCAGGGAGGCAGCATTGGAGTAGGACGCACTGGAGAGCAGGCACACCTGGAGAGGCTGGGCGTGCAGCTGCAGGAGCTGTGCTGCCACCTGGAGTGTCTGGCAGGAGACTGCGCTGCGCTACAGCTGCTGCTGGAGCAGCTGGCAGCTGAGTGCGGGCACCTGCAGGTGGAGCAGCAACAGTGGCGCCCCCTCCTCCAAGCGGCTTGCCTTTCTGCGACCCCTGTGAAAGAGTCGTTCGACCCCCAAAGGGGTCTTGACCCCCAGGTTGAGAACCACTGCCTTAGAGAATGTACTTTCAAGGCACTTTGGTTTGGGCTATAAGGATAAGATGGTTCCAGTTCTGATCTAGGTGAACATGCCTGCAGATGCACAGTAAGGTCTGATGAAGTCTATAACCTGCCGTTTCATATATAGACACTGCTGAGGTATATTTGGCACCGCTGAAGAACTATCACCTTTTCCGAGCATATCTGTAACCCAGGAGGGTTTCTTTGCATTTAAATCATTGCTGGGCATTTTCAGACTCAGAGTAAATTAATACCTTGTGCAGAATACAAAGATGCACACCAACAATGAGTTGGCTGTGTGCTGTGGTGGAAGAATGGAGGCTGCGTGAAGGATGGTTGTTGGCCTTAGAAGTAATAATATCTTTAAGAGACACCACTTTGAGATAACGACCAAGGATAGTGTCAGGGGTCAGTCAGCAGCCTCTTCCTCTGAAGATGAGGACTCAAGAGGTGGACCAGTGGAATGCCCACCTGAGAGCTGGATTTAGAGACAGAATCAGAAAAATACTTCTCCGGGGATGAGGGCTGTTCGTTCTGACATGGGACAAAGGGATAGAAATCAGTTTGTCTGAGGTCTCCTGAGTCAGCAGAGGATTGGAGACTACAGGTGAGATTAACAGCTCAGGAAAGGCGGAAGAGTACTAGGTTGTTAGAACAGCATTGTTGAATCTTAGCTTCCAATGCTTTGCTTGTAGATGCTGAACTTTGGTCCTCCCTCTACTTCTAACAGAATATCAGGCATTTGGTGGTCTGGTTTCCTAAATCTGTGTTATTTATTGGCCTAATACCTGATAATTGTCTTTGTGCCTCCCAACAGCTCCCTGGAAGAGTAAAAGCATCAGGCTGTGGCCTAAACCTGACATCTGATTTATTACCTTTGCCTGGGTGTGTGTGTCAGTAACCACCAGGCGTAGCCTTGAATGCAACAGGTAATTTCCAATAAGAAATTCAAGACAATTGTAAAATGGCAAAGTACAGTAATAAACAAATTGATATGCCCATCACAGAAAAACAAGCTGCAACACAACAGAAAACAGCCAATTGCAGCTATTGTAACAACGTCAATAAAACTTGATTCCACAGACAAGGAAATGATTTTTAAAGGAGATGGTCCGTGGAACTGTGGGGTGCTGCCTGGGTACTGCAGATGACTTCATGCCACACTGGAGGCAGGACCTATGACCAAAGAAGCTTATGTCCCTTATACAGCTGAAGATATTTCCTCAAGGAGAGCTAGTTGTCAGGAGATGGTCTTCAGTGAGCTTTCTTATTTGAGGACTCCTAATATCTCGGGGAAGATGCAGCCCTATTCCATGAAAGCACAGAAAGGCATTGGAAATAGAAAGTCCAGGCGAAGAGAAGTAGCTGGGCAAAGGATGCTGTGAAAACCCATCTGAAGGACGTAAAGAACTGCGACGGGCTGCCAGGAGGGGGAAAGGATGCAGGCTAATATAGTGCTGTGAAGATAATGTTCTAGCCAAGATTCAGTGCTCTTATCCCAAAGCATGACAGCTTTAACCACATGGTTTACTAGTGATACATGAGCCCTATATATATATATATATTTTCCCATCCTCCTACTTGAATAAATATGCACGCCACAGTGTGTGCTCGAGCATTAAGGCTGAATTTTAAGGGAGGGGGCGGGCAAGGAGGCATTCCCGTTTGTTTTTGTGCAAAAAAGACAGAGACAGAGAGGCAGCGAGAGATGAAGGCGGCGGAGGATTGTGCAAGGGATACATTAAGAGTCCCCAGAAATCATTTCAAATAACATGTTGCACAAATTGGCTTTAAGAGACGTTTTGCAGCGTCTCGCATGTATTCCCTGCTGAACAGAGATACCTATTCAAATGATCAAAACCAGGCAGTTCTTAAACTCCAGATAAATCCCAGACAAATAGTAAAAAAAAAAAGAAGAAGAAGAAGAAGACAGAAGGGGAGGAGGAGGAGGAAAAGTTCAAACAAAGCAGCAAACACTCCTCTCAGGACCAGTCTCGCTTTGATATGCCTCCAGCTTGCTAACAGCATTTCAATGCCATGGGCAGATTACTCCCTTTCACCCTTGTATTGAAGCGGAGCAAAGCCCAGATTATTAAAAACAAAACAACCCAGTAGCAAGACTGTTCTGGGTATCGGGGAACATACGTATGAGAGCCAACAGCATCAGGGGCAGAGTTTCAGGCTGGGATCTGGGGGAGTCCAAAATTCAAGTCCGTGCTCTATCATGGAAGCCCATTGGGTGACTTTGGGTTAGCCCAGGGGTCTCCCATGTTTTTGAGCCTGTGGGCATTTCTTGAATTCTGACACACAACATTTCCGCAGAAGAAGAGCTGGGCTGTTTATACCCCGCTTTTGTCTAACTGAAGGAGTCTCAAAGCGGCCTACAATCGCCTTCCCTTTCTTCTCCTAAGAACAGACACCTTGTGAGGTAGGGGAGGCTGAGAAATTTTTAAACAGAAGCTAGATAGCCATCTGATGGAGAGGCTGATTCTGTGAAGGCTCAAGGGGGTGGCAGGTTACAGTAGATGAGCAATTGGGATGTGAGTGTCCTGCATAGTGCAGGGGGTTGACTAGATGACCTATGAGGTCCCTTCCAACTCTATGATCTATGATTCTATGAGAAAGTCCTGATATTAGTGCTTGGTCAAAACAGCTTTATCAGTGCTGTGGCGAGCCCAAGGTCAACCAGCTGGCCGCATGTGGAGGGGAAGCAGGGAATCAAACCCAGACTGCCAGATTAGAAGTCGGCACTCCTAACCACTACACCAAGCTGGCTCTAAGAGAACTGTGATTAGCCTTAGGTCACCCAGCTGGCTGCATATGGAGGAGTTGTGAGGGAAATCAAGCCCAGTTCTCCAGATTAGTCTTGCGCTTACATTAGAGACCAACACACCCCAGGAGTTGGAGCCAACAGCAAAATGTCAGGGAGTGAGGTCATGCATAACTGTCATCGTAACTCTTTGATGTTTGAAGCAGAAGCCCTTTTTAACAGGATGCCTTTTAATTGGCATGGACAATCAGAAACCATGCTGGGCATAAGCACTGTCTGTTCCTGTCCACTTCCTAAAAAACACTTGGTGGGCAACCAGGAAAGATGTTGGTGGGCCCCATGGTGCCCTACCCCAGGTACCATGATGGGGTCCCGTAGGTTAGTCAATCTCTGAGCCTCATCAAGCTCATGGGATTTGAAACAAGGAGAGGAGAGGAGAGGAGAGGAGAGGAGAGGAGAGGAGAGGAGAGGAGAGGAGAGGAGAGGAGAGGAGAGGAGAGGAGAGGAGAGGAGAGGAGAGGAGAGGAGAGGAGAGGAGAGGAGAGGAGAGGAGAGGAGAGGAGAGGAGAGGAGAGGAGAGGAGCTCACCATTTTGGGGAAAGTAGGGTATAACTATCCTATCCAAATAAATAAATCAGCATTTCAGGCACTGCTTTAGTGGAGAAGAGTTATTAGAGGACCTGGAGAGTTTGTATTCAGGTACTGGTAAAAACACCAGAGGCTGTGAATACTATCTGCTTGCCTCCAGTCACAGCCAACCAGAGAAGAACACCAGAAGACTCCTGCTGAATTAGACCAATGGCCTTTCACCAGTGTGGTGTAGTGGTTAGAGTGTTGGATCAGGGTTTGGGAGGCCCAGGTTCAAATCCCCACTTTTCCCTGGAAGGTTGCTGGGTGACCTTGGGCCAATCACCCCCTCTCAGCCCAACTGACCTCACGGGTTATTGTGAGGATAAAGTGGAGGAGAGAAGCCACTCCAGAGATCAAGGTGGACTATCAGCACAGCAAGATTAAATAAAATAAGGTCCAGCATCCTGCCCTGGAATGAGAAGACTTTTTCTGTTCTGTTTTGTTCTGCTCTCTCTCTCTCTTTTTTTTTTTTGGTGTTGGTTCTGGATTCCTAAGAAAGGTTGAATCGTGTTTGCTGGGGAGGGAGAAGACTCAGAAAACAAAATTATAAGAGTTCTAGGGAGCCTGGGGGGCATGGGGCTGGGCAAATTGGGGGGTCTGCTTCCCCATGATTTGGATGTTGTGCCTGAGGGGGAAGGGGCTGAAAGGCTCCCTTGTCTTAAAAAAAAAGATCTTTTTCAAATAGCGTGTCATGCAAATTGGCTCCGAGAGACATTTTGCAGCTCCCGCGCCCGCTGCTGAACAGAGATGCCTATTCAGAAAGATCAAAACCACGCCGTTCTTAAACTCAAGTGGCTCTCAGCGGCTCTGCATACGATAAATGAACAACGCGATTCAGGATACTGTGACAGAATCCCCACAGATCTGATAGTGTACCAGCCGGTGCCACTGAAGTGGTTCGAGACACGAACTACAAGCTGCCAAATCCCCATTCAAATCCCTTAAGGATGCCTTTTCCTGGGAAGCCCGTAAGCCGCTGTCTGTCATCCTCAAAGATACAGACAGGAAGACGAGAGACTGGCTTGTGCGGGCACGTGGCCCGGGATTAGGAGGCTTGTGAGCTGGAAATTACTTTGCCCCGAGACACCAAGGAAGAGCCACAGGGAGGGCATCGTTATGGCATCATGCATTCAGCGCCGAGAGGGTTGCTACAGAATAAAAGTGAATCACCTGGATTAAGCAAAGCCATAGCAGTGGCTGTGGATGAAGCGCAAGGGTGCACCATGCCTAGCTCTGCCCAAGGGTACTCTCAGAGTAGACCCGTGATACTGCAACTTTGACAAGCTGTCTCTTCCCCAAAGCAAACAACCAGTTTACTTCCACTTCACTGGCGAGACAGGTAAGAGGTACAGAAGCCCTTATTGGCATTTAGAGTGAGAGGTATCATCTTTGTGTGTACAGAGAGCACCTAGGAACTGGAGGAGGCTTGGCTCACAGCTTCTCAAATTTTTTGAGATTAGCCAAAGTGGAGAGTCAGTGTGATGTGGACGTTAAGAGTGGCACCTTCTAATCTGGTAAACCGGGTTTAATTTCCTGCTCCTCCACATGCAGCCAGCTGGGTGACTTTGGGCTCGCCACAGCTCTGATCGTGCTGTTCTGACCGAGCAGTCCTGTCAGAGCTCTCTCAGCCTCACCTGCCACACAGGAATGGGGGAGGAAGGCAAGGCAATTTTATGCGCCTTTGAGGCCTGTTGGGTGGTCTGGGGCCAGTCAAAGTTCTCTCAGAGCTCTTTCAGCCCTGCCTACTTCACAGAATGTCTGTTTGGGGAGAGGAAGAGAAGATGACTGTAAGCCATTTTGAGACTCCTTCAGGTAGTGCAAAGTGGTGTATAAATGCAAACTCTACTTCTTCCGGAATGGCAGCCATTTTGTGATAGTACCCTTTCCATATACTCAGAATTCCAAAAGTGCCTACAGACTCCAGATTGGGGGGTCTCTTAGAGTTATCAACTTAGAATTGGGAAATACCTGGAGATCTGGGCGAGTTGAGGCTGGGGTGGAGAGGGTCGTCAGTGGTACATAATGGCATAGAGCCCATTCTCCAAAGCTTCCATTTCCTCAAGGGGAACTGATCGCTATCATCTGGAGATCAATTGTAATACCAGGAAAACCCCAGGCCCCGCACTTTTGTCAGTGGCGAAGAGCACTTCCCCTCAAGCCTTTGGATATGAACTTTTCACTTGTATACAAGAGGATCCACATTAAGCTGTGTCTATATGGATTCAGCATACATATTCTATGCAATGACATTTCTATACAGAACCATCTTCAATGCTTCCAGTGTATTCAGTTCTTCCACATAAGATTGGTTCCAGGTTACTGGGATGTACATGAAAGAAAGAGTCCTTTAGACCAGTGGTCCCCAACCTTTTCATCACCGGGGACCGGTCAACGCTTGACAATTTTACTGAGGCCCGGGGGGGGGGGTAGTCTTTTACTGAGGGACGTCACCGCCGCTTGAGCCCCTGCTCCACTTGCTTTCCTGCCGGCGCCCCTGACTTCCCGCCGCCCTCTGGGGGGCGCTGCCAGCAGCAGCTGCCCAGTGCCATGCCAAGGGGGAGCCCCAGCCATGGTGGTCGCTGGAGAGCACCAAAGGTGAGCTGGCAGCAGAGTGGCAGGGCAGCCCCCTGGCAGCAGGCGGGGAGGAGGACGAAGAGGAGCCATGGCCCGGTGCCGACTGATCTACGAACCAGTACTGGTCCTCGGACCGGGGGTTAGGGACTGCTGCTTTAGACCCTTCCCCATGCCTCACCCCCTGCATGCACCTCCTGCCCGCCCTGCCACATGCCTCCCCCCCCCTGTTTACGAGCCCACCCACTTCTCATGCTTCCCCCTAAATTCACTATCCCCAGGCCCTTCCCACAACACTGCCAGGCAACATATGCTTCTGGGAGCGTGCCTGGAGGGCAAGATGCAAGCGGGTGGGGGAAAGGCATCTGGGGTTGCCAGCTCCAGATTGGGAAAAACCTGGAGGTGGGGTTTGAGGTGGGGAGGGACTCCATTGGGGCGTAATGCCACACAGTCCACCTTCTAAGCAGCCATTTTCGCCAGGAGAATGGTTCTTTGTTGCTTGAAGATGAGCTGTAATTCAGGGGGATCCTCAGCCCCCATCTGGAGGCTGGCATCCCTATCAGCATCAGAGGAGGTGCACAGGCTTCGGGGTTGCGCACTGGCGCCCGCGCCTCCCCCCCCCCCAGCACGGCACTGGCTACGTCCACCTGGAACGGCCAATTTGGATGCCGCCGCGCACAACCCTGAAACTACGACACGAGATTCCTCTGGGTAGTAAAAAGCGGAATACAAAAAACCCCACAGAAACAGCTTTTTCATTGATGCTTCTCTCCCCTGCCAAAGTCGCTTGCTCGAGAAAAGACATCACACATAATTTGCAGCTGCTAGACTCAAATTATCACCACTCCACGGGCGGTTGCTGTTGATTTAACTAACTCCTCCGCAGTCCCTTCCCCCCTGCTTTTTTTTCGAGATGGAGCATACATCGTATACTCAAGTTGGACTCGATTGGCATCACGGGGAATTAAAATCTCCCTAGTGGCGCATCTCTCGGACTTTATGTCCCTCAAATAGGCCCCAGTGTAAAGGAGTCAGACACAGCGTTCTTGTGAATGCTCCTTTTCCTTTTATTACCTCTATAGCCCCATCTAACTTACTGTAATTATCAATTTTAATCATAACAAATTAAGCACAGAACTTCTTATTTTATAATCAATTAAAAGGAAATAACGTTGGCAGTAAAAAGGAATGGATATTTATACCTCTTGCTGAGATGGCCTATACATGCCAGGACTCAGGAAAGATTTGTGTGTTATACCTTGACCAGTAAAGACGGACGTTATCTATTTCCTGCTCTCGGGATCCAACCCAATAACTTATAGGTTTACTCTCTCAGCATCCCCATGCAAAAAAGCATGGTAGCTTTATAACTTGTAGCGGTAGAATTATAATTACATGAGATTTCGACAAACCAAAAGAAGATTTCCACATAATCATCAAATAAAACCAAATTTAAGATGCAGGCAGCCAGCTGGGTGACCTTGGGCCAGTCACAGTCCTGTTAGAGCTGTCTTCACAGAGCAGTTCTCTCAGAGCTCTCTCAGGCACACCTATTTCACAGGGTATCAGTTCTTGGGAATGAAAGGGAAGGTGATTGTAAATCACCTTGAGACTCCTTTGGATAGTGAAATACTGGGTATAAAAACCAACTTTTCAGCAGCTGAAACTGCTTCCCTAAAAGCCATCTAAGTGGGTTTGAAAACTGACCTTTTACACAGGGGCTTGAATTAAATAAAAACTGGTGTGTCAAGAGAGAAGCACTACTGGGAAACATTGGTTTTACAGTGTTTTAGTGACTTTTACTGTATTTTAGTTGAATTTTAATTGGGCTTTACTGGCTTTGTATTGATTTTATTGTAATTTTATTGCACTGTAAACTCCCTTGGAACATTTTTAGTATAGTGTTAAAACAACCTACAATTAAACTAATCTAATTGTGCGTACCTTCAGACATTCTGCGGATGAACGTGGTTTGCGGATAAATGAGTCCGTATTCGTTCCAAAATGGATTCAATATTGAAAGTATTTGGGGAGATTCCTGAGTAGTTGGTTCCGAGTTTGTTTTCCCAATTCAAAGTGATGATATTACCATTTAAGTTCTTAAATGACCTTGGACCAGGGTAAATGAGAGAGTCCCCTAGCCTGGAATCTTCAGGGTGGGACTTTTTTCATAGGTCAACTCTGTATGAAGTGACTTTGGGATGTAATCAGAGGTGGCTTCTGCTGCCATGAAGGACAAAGAGAAGATCTCCTTGGACATAAGACTGCAGACTCCTTCACCTGGAAACTCAGCTGTCTCCATCACTAATGGCATTCTGTACAGACCTCTTCAAGAGGTAGGGATGCCAGCCTCCAGATGTGACTTAGGGATCCCCCAGACTACAAAGATCCCTCCAGACTCCAGAGATTAGTTGACTTGAAGAAAATGAGTGACCCCAGTGGGGTCCCTGTCCTCCTCAGGCTTCATTCTCAAATCTCCAGGAGTTTCTCAGCCTGGATCTCGCAGCCCTGCCCCCATACAGATTGGCTCCAGAGGAAATGGCTGAAGTTAAATGATGCAAAGACAGAGTACCTCTGGCTAGGTCAGGACGCCCCAGATGGGTCACTGCAACTCCTGGCTCTCGACAGAGTCCAATTAATGAATTTGATAACTATGGCGGCCCAGGCCACAAACATTGCCCACCAGGCATGGCAACTAGTACCCTATCTGTTGTCATGCAACCCAGCCACAATGATCCTCGCAACAGTCACCTCCAAGCTAGATTCCTGTAACTTGCTCTACATAGGGCTACCCTTGATGTTGGTCCAGAAACTTCTACTGGTCCAGAATATGGCTGCACAGGTCCTTATGAGGACCTGGTGGAGAGCCCATATATGACCTGTGCTCTTCCGTGTGCACTGGCTCCAGATCTGAGGACCAAATCAGATTCAAGTTCCTAATTCTTACTTTTAAAGCCCTAAACAGTCCGGGATACGTGTATCTTCAGGAATGCCTCTCCCAATATGGCCCCTGAGGGGGTTGAGATCAAGTGTTCAGAATCTGTTTAGGATCCCTGGACCTAGGGAATTCAGAGTGTCTTCAACAAAAGCCAGGGCTTTCTTGGTCCTGGCCCCAAACTGGTGGCATGCTCTGCCACAAATGAACAGGGCCGTTCAGGACCTTAGACAGTTCCACAGGGCCTGTACAACAGAGCAATTCCAAGAGACCTATGTTTGAGGCCTACAATAACATCTAGTCATCCAACTAACTGTGGCCACCGGGCTTTGCTCCTCAGTGAGAGTTATGTTAAGTGGATACACACACATGCACACGCGCACACACACAAATACACTGCCATCTAAGAACACTGTTAAAGGCAATAGTAGCTGAGTTATTTTAAAACGTTTTACTAATTTTAATTTTCTATTTTTGTACTATATTTTTAGAATGTATTTCACTGAATTTTAATCCACCCTGAGCCTTTTTTGAGAAAGGGCGGAATAAAAGCTAAAACATACATTAATACGTACGTACAC
Organism: Paroedura picta; assembly: GCF_049243985.1. Lineage (NCBI taxonomy): Eukaryota > Metazoa > Chordata > Lepidosauria > Squamata > Gekkonidae > Paroedura > Paroedura picta. Next base: position 14,878,963 of record NC_135383.1, on the reverse strand, counting down.
ATGTAGGTACGTACATACATACACGAGAGCCAACTTAATGTAATGGTTAGGAGTACAGACTTCTAATCTGATGAGCTGGGTTTGATTCCCCACTCCCCCACATGCAACCAGCTGGGTGACCTTGGGCTCGCCACAGCACTGATAAAGCTCTTCTTTAGCAGTGATATCAGGGCTGTCTCAGCCTCCCCTCCCTCACAGGGTGTCTGTTGTGGGGAGAAGAAAGGGAAGGTGACTGTAAGTTGCTTTGAGACTCCTTTGGGTAGAGAAAAGCGGCATATAAGAACCAACTCTTCTTCTTCTTCTAGAAACCCATCAGTGACTAGGGCTGACCTGGTAACCCTATTCAAAGGACCTTGGTTGGGGGACCAGCTCTTTTCCAATAGTCCAGTAAAGGAAACCACAACTTTATGTTTACTTTCTGCTTTCCACAGGGCCTGCGGAGCTCTTCCGCCAGGTATATAGTCAGGGCCAGTGCTAGAGCAGATGGTATGGGTCCCCCTTGATTTGGCAGCAGACATCTTGGTGTAGGATGGTCTCCCCCTATGTTGTCCTTATAAGGTTTTTCACAAATGAAATTTTTGCCAACTGTTGGGGTTGTAATATTGTCGATTGGGGTTTTAATGGGTATTGTATTGGATTTTTATCATTAGATTGTTTGTTGTGACCCGACACGAGCTGGTTTCCAGGAGCAGCGGGCTATAAATCAAATAAATAAATCTACTTATGATGGGACGTTTCCAAGGTCATTCATTCACAGGGTCCCCATCAGTATCTTTACGGTTCCTAATCCCCACATGCACAGTCCCTTTCACCCTAACAAATTGTCTGTATTGAGTGAACTGTATTGTATTTATGGAATGAATCGTATATATCTCCAGGTGTAAGACTCTGTGGAGAGAGCAGGTGGCTCATTAATGATGCTTGTTAAATTAATTAGATGATCAGCATCGAGTGCATTAGGTGGCTGCATCGATTACTCTTGCAAAGGCCGCTGCTTTGAAACGGCCTTTGTTTGTAGGTGTGCATGCGCTTTCCCGATCAACAGACGCCGCTTGGCCTCCCAAAACACCCCCTTCTCATTCATTTTGAGAGATAGTTGCTGGCTCTCACAGAGTCAATAAGGATATGTGTCACAGAACCCGAGCCTGCCTTGGGGGCGGACTGCACCAGGTTGCACCTTCGCCTCCCCCTGCCCCCCGTCAGCCGTGTTCTCCTAGTAAACCGCTGAGCCATTCTGTTGCTTAAGACTCATTCTGCACAGCCATTTAATTCCTCCCACTGTTCCACAAGCTCCCTCTGGGAAGAAACCAACAAGCCACCCACCACCGCCACCAAACCTCAACGACGACACTCATCCCACTGGGAGAACAGATGATTCTTGCTTACTCAGAGCAAGGGGTGGGTGTCTTATTTTTAGTAGACACCGGCTGTATACATTAAAGGTGGTGTGATAAATCTGTTCCCGAGTAGCTTTGAGATGATTCAACACAGAGACTGCTCCTCCCTTGCAAGCCAATTCCCCACAAGGACTCCGTCTGAATGCCTTCAACACAGGCTGTTCCTTTGTGCCGAGGAGGCAGCCTTATACATTCTGTAGCTGGCAGCTGCTCTCCAAGGTGTCCAAGAAAGAAGGGACTTCCCTGACACCTGCTGTTGGGAGATCCCTAGCTAGGACTGCCCATCATGCGATTGTCAAAACACTCAAGTTGCCATTTGATTGTAGAATGGAGTTTCTGGGATGTGGTGGAGAGCAGCTTCTGGAGGCTGCCATGCTAGAATTAAGGGGATGGGACAGCCTCTCTGTAAATTGGATCCAGCAGAGCATTTCCACAGACAGAGGCGTGTCTGCCAAGAAAATACAACTTTGTCTCCCCCTTCCCCCTTGCAGCTCAAAACGCCCCTCCAAAATATGACTTCCACGGGATAGGTGACCTGCAGGTAATAGGATTTCAAGGGGTATTGGGGCTGCATGCTTCTCTTTTTGTGACCCGGGTGTAGAACTCTGCACCTATCCTTACAGAATTGCATCTTCTTCTTACTGAATTGCATCTTGTCCTCATTTGCTCACTTTTCCAATATGTCCAGATCTTGTTGAACTGTCGCTCTGTCATATGGTTGTGGGTCAGGGCCAGTGCCCAGAATGAGTGAATAGTAAGCCCTCCCAAGGCCCTCAGTTTTTGGCCACTGCCCACCATTATTTAACCATGATGCCAACCCTGGCTCAGTCCTGGGTTGGCCTCTGAATTCATTCTGCTCGTGATGGTCTGCAGTTCAACCTCTCAGCTTGTATCTAAATGAAGATTTCTCCCAAAAGGAGAAGAGGGGGGCTGCCACTGCCAGGAAGTATCGCTCCCCATAGAAACATGACATCCCGCTCTGGCCCCAGGCCTTGGAAAAAAAAGGAAGAGGACAATCGTTTTAAGAAGCAGTCTGAATGAAGATGTTTATCTCCAGAAACACAATTAGGCAAGCTTTTAAGCTGCAAAGCAGCTGATGTACATTTCCCATTAAATGAATGACCATCCATCAACAGGCCCATTCATACAAGAAGCTTTGGAACTAATTTCATTGGAGATACAGAAGTCTGCTCCGCAAACGCTACCGACCTGATCTCTCAGCTGCAGGCTTCTCCCCCCCCCCCTCATAGGCTGCATGCCATGCTTGGCAGACTTCCAGCCTCCCCTCCCACCCAATTATCCCGCCCCCCACCTGCACGCAACTGTTTTCTTGGGCGGGGGATGTCTCTGGATACCCTCCAAAAAAGAATTCACCAAACCTGTCTGTTTATGATCTTATTCCGCAGCTAATTACCACCTAAACGCAGCGTTCTTGTCTGGAACCTGACGCATTCAATAGGTTATTCAATAATGGTTTATCCAGCAGTGTCAAAATGACAGCCCCACTTACGGTTAATCAGAGGTTATGCGCGGGCGTCAGAGGTAAGCGGGTCTCTGCTCCCCTGGAATTAGCAGCCACTAAAACGGCACCGATATGTTTTGATCTCCGTGTCAAATGCATTCGGCTCCTTTGTCCGTGGCCTCACTTTTGGCTCCATTGTTGTTAAAAGCATGTTGTCCTTTGAGCAAAGGCAACATCACCACCCCCTCGCTCCCCCGGCTGTTGTGCCTGGATTGCAAGGCCGGCTTTACCTCCAGGTTGCAAACCAGACACTTCCATGGTGCAGTTTCGTTGGGACACACCGGATGGAAAACGTACAAACAAGAAAGCAGGGACTAAATTTATGCCACCGTCTGAAGTCAGGCGATCACAATTTGACAGAGTTTGAGTATGCAGAGAGTGCACAGCACCAGGCTGCTTAAAAAATATAACTTATTTATGAAAAGAAACAACGAGAGAGAGAGAGAGAGCTAACGGACTGTTCTAGCTATTGTCTGCAGTCATTCTTCTGTTCAACAACTGTTCTGGAGGGAAGCTGGGAGGCAGTGCACTCAAAAAGCAGGAAGTCTCCTGTTGAGCCACTCAGGACACCGGAGAAGATAATTTGAAAATCATCCATAAGTTCCTCTCCTAACTATGCTAAATATATATTTCCTCTAGTGCCCCCTGCAGGACACCCTTTATAATATGTTCTGTTATGCACACTGCAGATCTTGCATATTTGAACAGATATTGCACCTGTCGAATGTTTCCCTATTTCAAAGACCGCATGGTGGTGTGTCTCGGGTTTCAGACTCCATAGCATTATGCTCCACTAAGGTCCCTCCCTGCCCCAAATTCTGCCCACTCCTGGCTGCATGCCCAAAGTCTCCAGGTATTTCCCAGCTCAGAGCTGGCAACCCTAACAGCTGCACTGTGTCTGGACTAGATGGCCTGTGTGGCCCCTTCTATGGTTCCATGGCACTTTTTCTCTTCCTGCAACCTTTTTTGCATACAACTAGATATGTCCTTTGAAAATGGGGGTACGTTATCCTCCACACTCACACCCAATTCTTTGTGAGCAAGAAGGCCACAAGGAAAGGCTAAACAAAATAAAAAGTATGCTCTTTACAAAGACAAACAAACGCCTAGTCTGCAGGCCTGTGGTTATTTTTACACACCCGATTCAGACAGAAAGGCAGCTGAAATCCAGAAAGGGGGGGGGGAGTGCTGCGTCTCAATTGCCTTTAAGGCTGAGGTGATGAAGTGCCCCCCACGGTAACCTATCTGTCCTATCTCTTCCTCCCCCTCAATCCCACCGTTGCCATGGGAACCCCATCCGTTGCACACACAAAAAAAAGGCCATTCTTAGCAGCCGCCGCCACGGCAAGCTGGTGATTGGCATTTTGGCTACCCCGGCTTCACCGCTGGGACTCCAAGCACTCATGACGGATACTCCAGGCTCTTATTACACTGTTACACAAATCAACTGTCTTCCCACTTCACGGCACTTCAGAAGAAATTGCCGTCCGGCGTTTTTTGAAAAGGGCTGGGGATCTTCTTCGCAGCTTTAATCGGGATTGTCTGAGCATGCAGGGAAAGCTGTCGGGAGGGGAGGGTGAGGAAACAGGCAGCAGAGGGCCTGTTTGCTGCAATCAGGTCCTTGGGATAAGTGTCGCGCTTTAACCCCACAGCATGTTTACACAGCAAAGGGATGAAATGAAATGTGAGAAATTTCTTGGTGGTGGTGTATGTGTGTGTGTGTGTGGGGGGGGGGTTACTCATTATTCATCCCAGAATAAGTCACCAACTGCAGGAATACCTGTGATGGGTACAGCTTCCAGGAAACAACGATATCAAGAAAATCTGACAATAAAATCAACCTTTCCCTCAGTTGGGGGCTCAAAGGGGAGTACCTGGGGGATAGGTACTGTTTAGGTTTCATGTATTGTTCTTATGTTATTGTGTGAACCGCCCTGAGCCCCCAGGGAGGGTGGTATATAAATATAATAAATAAATAAAATAAATAAATAGGTGCTAGCCATCTATAAACCTGCTGAGTTTCAGCAAGGTTGCTGTCAGATGTAGAGCTTTCAGACCCCTCTGATAACTGGTAGGGATGAGCGGGGGGGGGGGGGGGCGTAGGGTTGCTTGCTCCAGCCTGGGAAAGTGCTGGAGATTTGGGGGTGAGAAGATAAGGGCCTCAGAGTGGGGCACCGTGCTGTGGACTCCACCCTCCAAAGCAGCCATTTTCTCCAAGGGAACTGATCTTTATAGTCCAGAGATAAGCTCTAGTTCCTATAAGTATCAATTACAGGACTAAATAGACCTTTCTCCTGACCCAGCAGGGTCCTTCTTCCATCCTTAAAGAACCCTCTTTGATCTTGCCTGGAACCTTGTTTGCTTTTCCAAGTCCCAATGCTCAAATGAGATGACTGAGAGGGGATCTGATAACCATCTTCAAGTATTTAAAAGGGTGCCATATAGAGGATGAAGCAGAGTTGTTCTCTCTTGCCCTGGAGGGACGGACCAGAACCAATGAGATGAAATTAATTCCAAAGAAATTCCGTCTAAACATCCGGAAGAAGTTCCTGGCAGAGCAGTTTCTCAGTGGAACAGGCTTCCTCAGGAGGTGGTGGGTTCTCCCTCTTTGGAAATTTTCAGACAGAGACTGAAAGCCATCTGACGGAGAGGCTGATTCTGTGAAGGCTCAAGGGGGTGGCATGTTACAGTGGATGAGTGATAGGGTTGTGAGTGTCCTGCATAGTGCAGGGGGTTGGACTAGATGACCCATGAGGACCCTTCCAACTCTATTATTCTATGATTCTATTAAATGACTCCCCCTCCCCAAGGTGTATATATGTGGGGGGAAGCTGTCACCCCCTCCCCCAGCCCTATAACTTGCTGCCATTTCTAATATGTCATGGCCAAAATATAATCTCCTATCGGCATTTGCATAAAAATGAAGAAACCTCACAGCCCGATATTAAATCTGAACATTTGCATGCTAGGGTAGCCAAGTAATAAGTCCGCATCCCAGGCATGCCTGCCTGTAAACTTGACGAGCCGCAGATGTAACGAGAAGATATGTGTGCGCCTCCGTGAAAAGCCAATCTGCGATGAAAACATTCCGATGCTGTCGTCACAGACCAAAGAGCCCGGGACGTACGGAACAGCACCAAACCTGTCGTTACAAATGGGGCAGCCAACCATTCATATTGACCATGTGCTCTGTGAAAGCAGGGGAACAAGCCTGCTTTTTAAATAAGGCTCCGGAAGTAACTCTGACACAGTGCTGGAAGCCAGCTTCGCAACGTACGCTCCTGCTATTGTTAAGAGAATGAGGGAATTAAATGAGGGTTGGGTCAGCTCCAGGTTTGACTTCCTTCCTTTCTTTTTTAAAAATAATCTATTTTATTTCTAGCCCACCTTTCTCCCCAATGGCGACCCAAAGCAGCTTGCATCATTCTCCTCCTAACAACCCTTTGAGGTAGGTTAGGCTCAGAGTATGTGACTGGCCCAAGAGTGCTCAACCAGCTTCCGTGGCATGAGCAAGCATTCCAACCTGGATTTCTCAGATCCTAGGCCAGGCTTTCATGAAACCCTGGTGTTCCTTGACAGTCCTGAAAGGGCTTCCTGAATGGGTGGGAGCTTTTTAAAATAATTTGTTAAACATTTATCGGGTGATGTGACCATATATGGGTCTAGAGGGGGTGGGAAAGGGAGGGGCCTAAATGGCCATGTCCACAGCTGTGCTTCCCAACCGTATTCTGCACGATTGTGCCTCTGCTGGGGTTTCTCGGAGCTTCAAGAATGTTCCAAAACATCAATTTTCTCCAGGGGAAAATGTGTCTGGTTGGCATCTGCAGTCGACCATGGTGTTACTGCATGCATCACTGGAGTCTCTATGTTCTCTGCAGGAGAGAGGATGGGGTGAATGTTTGTGGACCTTGGGTTTACTCTGATGTACCGGATTGTTTATAGTTCCACTTTGATCTCTGTGTAGGCTGTGTGTTAACCTTACGCTGATAGATGCATGCCTGGGAGGAGAGGAAGCTTCAGGGTTATCTGTAATGTAATGTCCTTGCAGACATGGAGTCTGGAGGTTGGAATTTGCACCTGGGTTTTATAACTGTGCCTGGGAAAGTGGGGAGGTTGCCTTACACCGTTGGTGGGGACGTGGTATGAGCTCAAGGTGGAGCCAATGGGAAACAGATTGATCTGAATGTGTACTACCATTCAGTCTTAACAAAAATATTACGAGCTTTTAATGAATTGCTTTTGCAGAACACACCAAGCCTGCTTATTGAGAAATCAATTAAGAACCTGCCATTCTGTAGTCTGGAGATGAGCTGTAATTCCGGGAGACCTACCTGCTGAACTATGTTATGATCCTGTCTAGGATCTTCTGTCTTCTTTGCCATTCCTGGGTTCGATGTCAGCAAACCATCATCCCTTCTTCCCCGCTCCATGCTTTCAACAGAAGTTCTCATAGACTCAGACCAGCCACGGAAGAGTTTGCTTTGACAGCTTTATTTTGCTAAAAGCTACTGTGCCTATGTTATTTTATTCCTAATCTTGTTGGCTTACTAGTATCATCAGGAGCTTTATTGGGTCTTCTTTCCCAGCGGAACTGGGGGTTTAACATCTTGTAATCAGCTAATTTTACTTCTCGGGGTTTCTTTTTCGGCAATGCAGCTTGTTACCTTGAGATTCTTTATATGACTGCATGACAACACACACCCGCATGCACACACACACACTTGCCCCCTAGGTCATTTTAACACTGGAATCCCATCCCACACAAGCTTATCAGAGTCAGAAATTTAATGTCTGAAACATGATCTGCGGAGCTCGGGTGTCGAATAATTTATTTACATGTACCGTCTTCTCATCCCAACTCTTCCGCTTTTTTTGTTGGGCAACTTCAAACACTCCTTTTCACTCAGCAGGGCAGGATTGATCCTTATTGGGCCCTCCCCTTGCAATTGATTTGGGCAGTGTAAATGTTTGTTCTGGGGGAAGCAGAGTAAAGAATCCTCAGTGCCATCTTTATTTTATTTATTAACTCAGAAGAAGAAGAGTTGTTTTTTATACCCCACTTTTCACTGTGCAAAGGAATTTCAAAGGGGCTTGCAATCTTCTTCCCTTCCTCTCCCCACAACAGACACCCTGTGAGGGAGGTGGGACTGAGAGAGCTCTGACAGGACAGCTCACTCAGAACAGCACTATCAGGGCTGTGATGAGCCCAAGGTCACTCAGCTAGCTGCATACGGAGGAGCGGGAAATACCCCATCTTTCTCCTCAATGGGGGCTTATCATTCTCCTTTGCTCTAGCCACATAACAACCCAGTAGGGTAGTTTAGGCTGAGTGTGTCTGACTGATCTAGGACAAAGCTGGGATTTGAACCTGGATCTCCTCGTCTAGCCCTCTAACCACTGCTCTCTCCAGTTTCTCTCAAAGATTTCCACACCTCTGAAAGACTGAGAGGGTACTGGAGGCTGGGGGTGGGGGCAGTGAGAAGGAAATAATGCTTTAAACTCCCTGGTTTGTATAACCTGAAAGGGAATCATTGTAATACTCTTGGGAGAAAGAGGACCAGATGCTCCATTCTTAACAAGTGAAGAGCAGAGACAACTCAACTAAACCGCGAATTCTCTTGCATCAGCAATGATCTTGGGACGCTTCTTTGGCTGGGCTCTGAAACTCATCTCTGGCAACTTAAATCCAACAGGTCTCCAGAGTTAACAATTCAAAAGAGCCTTTTTAGTTGGCTCAGACTCCAAAACGAGGTTCTCTGCATGACTTTAGTGCCCTTTCTTTGATCAGGTAAGCTTCACGAGCGCAGACCTCGGGCTTTGCAGAAGCCCTCGTGAGTTGTTCCTGAGTCTCGGCGCATGGAAGGATAATCGGCAGTGCTAGGCTGCAGGCAGCCTTGGAGGGGAAATCAGGAGGAAGTCCTGAGCTGAAGAGCAAGCTGGATTTTGTCTTGTTCAGTCCTTCTTTATAAAACAAGTGGAAATAATACAGGGCCCTAAGGCCGGTAGCCGTTTGTCATCCATTTCCTATCGCAACACACTTGAGGTATGCACATTTTGTGTGTTTAAGGATACCTGCCTCACTCTTGCCTCCTTAGGAGGTGGTGGGTTCTCCTTTGGAAGTTTTTAAGCAGAAGCTAGATAGCCAGCTGACAGAAATGTGAACTTAGGCGGATGGTAGGCAGAAGGGATTGTATCGGTGCTTGGTTCCTTTGGGGCTGGGAGATTAATTTCCTCCAGGCCAGACTGGACAGGGATTCTAGTTTTGGGAGACATCATCTGGGCATGGAATTGGGATCACTGTAGGTGGGCAGGCAGCTGTGAATTTCCTGCATTCTGCAGGGCGTTGGAATAGATGACTCTGGCCATCCTTTCAAACTCTATGATTCTATGATTCTTGCATCGCCCTATCCTACCTAGTAAGGGAATGGCAGAATTGGTGAATTCTGGTCCTCTTAACGTCTTATAGATAAAAACAGGGGGTCTTCTCATATACTTTTCTTCCAAAGAGCCAGCATGGTATAGAGGTTAAGAACCACAGACTCTAATCTGGAGAACTAGGTTTGACTTCCCACTCCTCCACAGGCAGCTAGCTGTGTGACCTTGAGCTAGTCACAGTTATCTTAGAGCTGTTCTCTTACGGCTCTGTCAGCCACACCTACCTCACAGAGTGTCTGTGGTGGGCAGAGGAACGGAAAGGTGTTTTGGGACTCCTCTGGGTAGTGAAAAGCAGAGTATTTAAAAAAAAAAACAGCTCTTCTTCTTCTCCTTCCCCCAAGGATCGCTGCGTACTGTGAACCTTACCCTTCTTAAGCACATACAAACATTGCCGAAGGCTCTTCGCTGCCCACTACATAACATATTCATTGACTCTGCCATTCAGTCTGACCTCCAATAATTTAAAAGCGATGCGCTCTCGTTCCTCAAAGACATATTTTTCAAGTGTATTTATCGTAGTCCCTGTTATCAGCAAAATACATCTCAGCAGCTACGCCGTGTGAAAGAACAGGCTTGTGCCTCTGTCGGGTCTTAATGTGCATGAGCACACATTTATAGTTCCACGCTTAGTCGCCAACCTCCAGGTGGTACCTGGAGATCTCAAAGTATTAAAGTTGATCAAGATCTCCCAGTATTACAGCTGACCAAGACCAGTTCCCCAAGAGAAAATGGCTGTATTCTGTGGAAAATGGCTGTATTCTGTGGAAAATGGTTGTATTCTGTGGATTTACACCCTGCTGAGTCCCCATCCCTCCTCTTGGGGGTTCTTTTGAGGAGACACTCCTAAAGCCACGCTGTAAGTTTGGTGCTTCTACCTCAAACCCCACCCTACATAGCCCGGAAAAGACAAAAAAGGGAACTTTCCCCCATTCTTTTTCCCTTTGAAGTTTAAAGGGTCGCTTGTCCAAATCAACGAATCATGCCGAATCGGGATTCGGCAATTCATACAAGGTTAATTCTGCCATTTAAACTTACTGGGGGAAATGCGATTCTGAACAAATCTGGCCAATTCATGCCCAAATCAAGGCTGAATCCATTCCAGGTATTCCCAACCCAGAGCTGGCAACCCTAGTTAAGGCAGGCAGCATTGTTCTTTCTCTGTCAGGACTTCTGCCACCATCTTGTTGTCAAATCTCATTGGCCAGGCAGCATTACCATAAATCTAAACATCCTCCTGCCCATTATTTCAGCCTTGTGACACTACCACATAGCCAGTGAGATTGGGCAGCAGATCGATAACAAGGTCATCCAAGCTTGCCAGTTTGCTGGTTCCCTGGTTTCGACTTTGCTCCCTCCTCCTTGTGTGAACCGAATCTATGGGCCTTTATTTTTGTGCTGTTTTCTCATGTCAGTTTGCTCCTGAAAAACATTGTTTCGATGTTATTTGCATGCCAGTAAAATTAGCATTACCTCATTATTCGGGATGTAAATGATGTCATATTAGTGCTGAACAGAATGTGAACAAAATGTATGAACGTGGGGAGGGAAGCAATTCATTAGTACCAGCAAGAGCCAGGGACTGGAACTGTTTACATTGAAATCCCCCAAAGGACAGGGGCCTCCTACATTCTGCGACACCATCTGAAACCCATATACAGACGGAGTGTTGCTTCTGACTGCCTGTCTGCCTTTTTGCAATTGCAGGAGTGAAGAACCAAGGCAAGTAATAATGGCTGGCAAGAGCATGAGGCAAATGGTCTGACTTTTTATGCAGTTCCCCACCCAAAAGGTTGGTCCCCAAAACTGATATAACACCCTATAGCACTGCCTCAGGAAACACTAAGTTTTAGCAGTGATGCTTAGGTATGTGGAGTTTGAGGACGATGTGATGTCAATTCTGGATGACATTTAGGAATTTCTCCTAATATCTTTGGTAAAGAGGACAGAGGCAGGGGGGGAATTCCTAGAACATCTCCACAGAGACCTTTTGCTGCTGTTTCCTCTCCCACTCCTCATTTTTAGTAGGGGCAAATGGCAACCCCCCTCAATCAATCAGCCATTATCCATGCCGCAAGAAGAAAACAAGAATCTTTTAAGTTGCAGGTTTTTAACATTTCATCCTTGCGCCAATTGCCCTGCATGTGGAAAGTTAGCTGCACCATTTAGTTCCTAGCCTAGCCTAGCCTAGGGCTGGCACAGAGTACACAAGATCTAAACACTGTGGAAGCAATTCTAGCAAGCATTTCAAAGACTGCTGTTCCACTGAGTTTATTTGAGTAGGATTTTGAATAGAACTGCTTACGAGCACACTCTTGTTCAGCCTATAAAAAGGTACGTTTGCAAGACCTTTCAACCCACTTCAAAGAACTGTTGAATTGGTGAACTGGAGATTACACAAGGCACTTGTAACATCATACACAGAACAACCGGGGAGTGAGGTAGGATTTTTCCATGATGAAAAGCTGTGCTGTTCAAACATACATTATCTACAGCTAATTCAATTTTTAACATGTGTTTGCAAGGTGGCTCAGAGAAGAGAATTCATAATTAATATGACCTTCATCTTTCCAGGATAATTAGTTGCTACTTAGATCAGCATTCTTTTTAAAGTGGTCCATTGCAGGTACTTCTTTTTGGAAAAAAAATCTTAATAATAGCACTAAATAGGCAAAGAACTTAATTACAGTCATTCACAGTAAAAAAAAAAAAAGAAGAGCTCATTTCACTCTGTGTGTATTGTTTACATTAAAATATTGTTTTAAAATGAGGTCTAGCTTCCATGAAAACATTTAGGAACTCTAGGGATGCCAACCTCGAGGCAGTGGCTAGAAATCTCCTCAGAATATAACTAATCTCCAGATGATAGATAGAGCCAGTTTAGTGTAGTGGTTAGGAGTGCAGACTTCTAATCTGGCATGCCAGGTTCGATTCTGCGCTCCCCCACATGCAGCCAGCTGGGTGACCTTGGGCTTGCCACGGCACTGATAAAACTGTTCTGACCGAGCAGGAATATCAGGGCTCTCTCAGCCTCACCCACCCCACAGGGTGTCTGTTGCGGGGAGAGGAATGGGAAGGCGACTGAAAGCCGCTTTGAGCCTCCTTCGGGTAGGGAAAAGCGGCATATAAGAGCCAACTCTTCTTCTTCTTCAAATGAGTAGCCATGTTGGTCTGAAGTAGCACCATAAAATCAGAGTCCAGTGGCACCTTTAAGACCAACAAAGATTTATTCAAGGTGTGAGCTTACAAGTGCAAGGACTCTTCCCTCAGACTATGAACTTCCATCATAATATATTTGTGCTCACGTCTTAAATAAATCTTTGTTGGTCTTAAACGTGCTACTGGACTCTAATCTCCAGATGACAGAGATCAGCTCACCTGGAGAAAATGGCTGATTTAAAAGGTGGAATCTATGACTCTATAACCCATTAATGCTCCTCCCCACTTTAAACTCCACCTTCCTCAAATTTCACCCCCGAAATCTCCAGGTATTTTCTAACCCAGAACTGGCAAGCTTTGAGGAGCACCAGCGCAAGAGACATCATGAGCAATTTAGAAGAACAGAGATGCTCTCAACATTCTTAATTGCTCCACTTTCCCCTGAAATTTGCAGTTTTGTAATGTTGTCCCTCTGCTATCTGGTCTTGTTTAAATATGGATCGATGGCAGTTTCTGGGCTGGCTTATGGTCAAAGACAGAAAGCTGCCCCAGTCACAGATTTGTGCACCTTCAAACAAGTTCACAGGCACATACAGAAAAGCATATCACCATTCCGCAATCACCTGTCCAGATAGCAGATCCAATTGTAATGCCTTCAATCAGATCCACTGTGGAACTAACCTTCTTTAAATTAGGAGCGGCAGATGGAAAAAAGCTGTCAGAAATGTGTCACCAGAAAAAGAGGGAGGGGGATCAAGCAAGGATCCTTGGTGTGAAAACAGGGCACTTGGGAGAGCAGCAGCCTGTAATCTGGGGAATCGGATTTGATTCCCTACTCCTCCCACACATGCATCCAGCTGGGTGACCTTGGGGCAGTCATGGTTCTCTCAGAGCTCTCTCAGCCCTGCCTAACTCACAGGGTGCCTGTGGTGGGGAGAGGAAGGTGATAGCCAAACAGCCTAATTAAGGTTCTTTTGCCTAGCCCCCAATTAATCACACTGAGAGAAAAACCTCTTTGATATGTTTACTGCAGGAGAAATGTAGACAAAGGGAAGTTCCTGAATGTGTGGAGAGAACAATAGGATTACATTGTGTTAAATACCCTTTCCTTGGAGGCAGGGAAAGATGATGCCCCTTGCAGGATGAGCCAATAGCCTGGGGTCTCTACCTTCCCACTCCACCTTCCGGGAACACCCTACAGCTGTTACGCCAGCCTTCCGGAAACTGCTGACAGGGATCTGGGTCTTTGCTTGGCATCACTCCCAGTCCCCAAGGTTTACATATTGGTACAATTTATGTATGCCTTCTGGCCTTGGCGCACAAGATAAGACCAGCTTCACTCCATTCAAAACATTCCCTCCTCCAACTCATGGGGAAGCTACATTTTAGAGAGGAACATCCTACTCTCTTGATAAGAACCAAGAGTCAAAACAGTCAAACCAATATGCAGAACTATAGTCAATTTCTAATAACCTAGCCCCCCCCCCCGGAAGATCTGATGTCACGCTGGTTCCAGCATGGATTTGACTAGTTGTCATATCTTCTGTCGCCATGGCTGGTAGCCTTTCCATGTTGGGAGGGCTAGTATTTACCACCATCTTCTTGTGCTGTGTGTTGTTTAATCTTTATAATAACGGGGATTTTAATGGGGTTTTAATTGGGGATTGTTATGGTATTGCAAGTGTAACCCACCGTGAGATGGCTTACCGGGAGTGACGAGTAATAATAATAATAATAATAATAATAATAATAATAATAATAATAATAATAATAATAATAATAATAATAATAACTGAATGATCCATCAGAAGTTTGCAATCATTTTCTTTACCATCAGTCCATCAAAGGGAAAGCGACTGTAAGCACCTTTGAGTAATAAAAAGCAGGGTATAAAATCAACTCTTCTCTCCTCCAGAAAATGCATCATGGGAGAAGAGGGTTCTATTGCCAGAGAGAATCCCTAGAGCCCTAGAATTGGAATGGGCCTTGATGTAACGTCTAATCCAGGGGTAGTCAAACTGCGGCCCTCCAGATGTCCATGGACTACAATTCCCAAGAACCCCCGCCAGCGCTTTAATTAAAGAAGAGACAAGTGCAGCATTTGTAGCTATTTGGAAACCTTTATACTTGATACAAATAAAAATGAAATGATGGTTTATGGCTCTGAGGACTAAGGGGGGAATATGAAAGTATAGAGGGAAAGAGTTATTTTAAATCCCTTCATATACTATCATAGTATAACAAATAACTTGATTTATAATAGTCATAGATCAAATCGGAGGCCTCTTCACCTCTTTTTCTTCTCTTTCTTTTACTTGATTTATTTGGTAATTTATATTTTTTGTTTTTCTTTTGTCATATTTTAGAACCTTAAATAAAAGTTGTATAAGGAAAAAGGAAGAAGTTTCTCCTTATGTTCACCCGGAATCTCCTCTCCTGCAAGTTAAGCCCTTTGCAATCCAGTGTTGCCCTTTGGAGCACCAGAGAAGAAGATTTTTTTTTATACCTCATTTCTTTCACTACCCAAAGGTATGTCAAAGTGGCTTGCAATTGCCTTCCCTTCCTCCCCCCACAACAGGCACCTTGTGAGGCAGGTGGGGCTGAGAGAGCCCTGAGAGAATTGTGACTGGTCCGAGGCCACGCAGCAGACCTCATGTGTCTCAAAGTGACTTACAATCACCTACCCTTCCTCACCTCATAACAGACACTCTGAGAGGTAGATAAGGCTGAGAGAGCTCTGAGAGGACTGTGACTGGCCCAGGGTAACCCAGCAGGCTGCTTGTGTAGGAGGAGTGGGGAATCACACCTGGTTGTGTAGGAGGAGTGGGGAATCACACTCTTAACCACTACACATGTATGAAGAATGTAATCACACACACCTTCTCGTCTCCACATTCCAGATGCTGCCCAATTTCTTTATCAAAACTATTAAGCTTTGACTGGCATGTGGTAGTAAGCACCACCTGCCAGCGGGCGTTATCCCTCCTTTCATACTCCCCCCCCTCCAGGTGTGCCATCCTCTTGAGGGAAGGCCGTCCCACAGCTGGATATTACTCCCCACTGAACAATAAGAAATAGCAGTCAGCCTCCTACACAAATGCAACTTAATACTTCAGAGCACAGCCTTTGTTCCCCCCACCTCCACCCCACCCCATGAGTCAGCCAAGAAACCATTCAGCATTAAGCCTGGGAGGAAACAGGCATTTCTGAACATTCATCACGAAAGCAGGATGTCAAAAAGCAGTCCCCAACTGCGAAGGCCATTTACAACGGCCGATATTATATTTCCAGTGTAGTACGAGTAAATACGACGTTAGGGAAATGCCCCAGTTTATTGATCAGATGATTAAGGTGAAGGAAAATGCTCTCCTGGAACTGAAGGAAACCATCAGATGCTATTTTTTGAGATCCCTTTTTGAGATCATTTAGGAGACACCTAAGAAGAAATGCAGAATGAACTAATATCTTGAGTGTTCGGATGAAGGAAAGAGGTGCAGCATTCCCTGTTCAATATAAGGTTTGTGCACAGGGTGTCTTTTGAGGGTGAAGAGTCCTTATTTTCCTATGCTGATTACTGATCAGATCAGATCAGAAGCATTTATTTTGGTCAGCGACCAGTACAAAATACAAAACAGTAAAACACAATACTCCCCCGGGGGGAGGCAGGATATAAAAAAAATGATGATGATGATGATGATGATGATGATGATGATGATAACTTTAAAAAAAAGATTGGTTAAAAGTTCCAAAACACTTCATGTGTCCAATAGATCCATGCTAACCATGCTAATTCTTATAAGTTCCTTTAATGTGGCTTGTCTTGAAGTAGCCCTTAAGTCAGTGAAGATGGAATACAGCAATTCCTGACACAATTGGTTGTAAATTGGTTGTAAATACTGCAATCATAAATCACATGTTTGGTGATCTTGATGTTCCCATCCTGGCATATGCAAGTATGTTCCTATGGTGGACACTGATTCCTATCATAGAATCATAGAGTTGGAAGGGGCCA